>NW_026732085.1:155000-530000 GCF_028476545.2 Physella acuta
CACCATGAACATCGACATAAAACATGCGCTAGTCAATGCTTTTCACATATCTGCGCATGTCAAAAGGAAGTTGCTTTTTGTTGGCGGAGGTAAACAGCTTTTCTCCGTATGAATTCGATTTTGAAGTCTACTATTTGAAACATGCTGAGAAATGTATTCAAATCAACAAGTTCCAGGTTTAAAGACTTCACGTTTAAAGAGTTTCACGTCAAAAGACTTTCAAGTCTAAAAAAAGTTCTTCTAAAGAAATATGGTTGTCATGCCTTAATGTGATTAATTTGTTTAATGCCATGTGTAGATTTTACTTTTCCCGATTGATTTATTTTTTCAAATCATACAAAATGAAAGGATTTTAGTCAATTTTTACGTGTGATTACTCAACTCACTGCAAAACAAAATTACTGATTAATATAAGCATTTATTTCTTTAAGGGGATTGGTGGGTGACGTTGGTGAGAGAATGGACTGTCAAGTAATAGATTGAGGGATTGGCAGAAGGGACTGTCCAGTAATAGATTTAGGGATTGGCAGAAGGGACTGTTAATAGATTAAAGGATTGGCTGAAGGGACTGTCAATAGATTAAAGGATTGGCTGAAGGGACTGTCAATAGATTAAAGGATTGGCTGAAGGGACTGTCAATAGATTAAAGGATTGGCTGAAGGGACTGTCAATAGATTAAAGGATTGGCAGAAGGGACTGTCAAGTAAGGGATTGGCAGTAGGGACTCATAAGATTTACAATCCAAACAATTGATCACAGACAACTCTCGAAGCCTTAAAGTAAACATTTGTATTAGATCTCACATGTTAGTTTAGGATTAAGAGATTTAGAGTAGGTCTTAGGTGTTAGGCATAAGATTAACCTAACCCAGGATTAAGGAAATGCCAACAAATACCAACACAAAGTACGGCTATTGTATAAATGATTATACTTTCGTTTATACCTCTATGAGCGTATTAAATATAGGCGTGAACAAGAGAAACAAATTGAAATATTTCCTCTACTTAAAACCTGATTTGTTAAACCTGTACTACAGTACTATGTGATTTCTGGAAGCGCCTGATTGTCTTCTCCTGAGTTGTTCTGCGCATCGAGTGACTAGCCTTGAGTGAGAGAAACCTCTATTCGGGTCACGTTAGGGGCTTAAGGGGGAACGGCTGGAACTTGTGACAGACCATAGCTGGCTATTGTCCAACTGAGTTATTGTATTGTGTAGGCGGCTCTTGCTGCTAGTACGCTAAGCGTGGTGATAGCTTGTACAAGATTTGGACGGGCTGGGTCTAAGCGGCCCGGGAAATAAATAAAAACAGCCCCTTTCCGGCTCACATTTTTACGGTGTATTTTTTTTTTCATTCAAGCAAGATGTCTTGGGTCGCTTTACAAATTGCAATATACAAGAACAACAAAACGACAGATCGAAGGGGTTTATTAAATAGAAATTAAAAAAAAAAAATGAAAACACTGCGTTTTATTCCTAGCGGCCTACCGAAAATTTTCCTTGCGGCCCTCTGGAATTTTTTTCCTGGCGGGCCACCGAGATTTTTTTCCGGGCGGCCCACCGAGCAGTGTTTTTTCATGACTTTTTTCTCCGTGGTGGGGGGGGGGGGGCGGACACTGTTCAAAGTATATATTTTCTATATAAATTCCATTTCGTTCGGGGGGGGGGGGGGGCGAAGAGATGCCTGGAAGAAACTCTGCCACCGAATTAATTTTTTTTCCTGGCGGCCCACCGAGATCTTACCCATTGTCCCAACAGTCCAGTCTACCCATCTTGTATCCTAGTTCCTTACACCAGAAGACGATTACATGCTAAATGTAATTACGGCGCAGTCTCACGCCGTTATTACATTGTGTAGGCGGCGTTTGTTCAACGTACGGTAACCGTGAAGCTACCCCCGTTTCTTACAACGGATTACGGCCACATGCTAAATGTAATTATAACCCTGTCCCACCCTGTTATAATATTGTGTGAAGACAGCGTTAGTAAAGACCGCACGCAAACTTTGACGCCAACCCATACCCAATGCGTATCACTAGAACACGGGTTTACGCCTCCATTTTTTTTACAACTCCGTGCCTCCATGTTTCCTGTGCCCCACCCCCTTTTAACTTCCGGCTGAAGACTTCCTGTCGCTAAAGCCAAGGGCAGACCACTGCGGGTTTCTAGCCCATTAGTGAGGCGATCGCTGATACGGTTGTGCGTCTCTCCCTTGCCTACCAGAGCTGATTGACTTGGTAATAAATAGCTCGTTATTGGCAGTGCTTGTGTCTTATGTGGGTTGCTCGACCCTCCCCCCCCCCCCCCCCCGGGGTGGGGGGGTGACAGTTTTGACTTAATCACTGCAAGTAGGAATCAAAGACTGTTTGGCTAGATCAGGGGTCTCCAAACTACGGCCCGCGGGCCGAATGCGGCCCGCGAGGTCCTCTCATCCGGCCCGCGGAGATCTTTTTGTCCACGGAAAAAACGTTTGTTGGTGATGGCTGAAGAACTTTGCCCAGAAAAATCAAAGACATGCCTGGAAGAAACTGGCCCCGGAACTGAAATTTGATAGTTAATGCGGCCCTCGGACTGAAAAGTTTGGAGACCCCTGGGCTAGATCATTGCAAGTAGGAATCAAAGCCTGTTTGATAGTTTTGACTTAATCACCGCAAGTAGGAACCAAAGCCTATTTAACTTGATCCTTGCAAGTAGGAATCAAATCATGTTTGATAGTTTTGACTTGGTCATAGCTTGATCTTTGCAAGTAGGAATCAAAGACTGTTTGATAGTTTTGACTTGATCATTGCAAGTAGGAATCAAAGCCTATTTGTTAGTTTTGATTTAATCACTGCTAGTAGGAATCAAATCATGTTTGATAGTTTTGACTTAATTACTGCAAGTAGGAATAAAAGCCTGTTTGATAGTTTTGATGAATACAAATAGGAATCAAAGCGCTTTGATAGTTATTGTTTTTATATAGGTACGTCTAGAAAAAAAAAGAATCGAACATTAAGAAGTCATTACAATGACGCGTTGATTTGACTTGATCAGTGCTACACGAAAACAAGAGCTGTTTAGCTTGCAGATGTCTGTCTAATGACGCCGGCAAAGTTGCCTGAGGAAAACGTATGGGCTGAATGTATCAGCTGCGATACCAATCTGTGAGCTATTTTTAACTGTCTCCTGGCATATCTACTCACCGTTAGGTAAAGTGTCCGTCGTTCTATTATCTATTCTCTGCGTGATCTTCGTAATTGGCCGTCCAGATACATCAACGCTATCTATACACGCGGGGTAAGCGGCGAGGGTGATGTGGTGTCGGTGTGTTGCTCTTGCTAAAATATGAACGTGTCAACGCTGGCTGTATTTTTGTCTAGTTTTGCTGTTTTTTTGTTGTTAATTTTTTTTAACGAAGACCTAATTACGATACTTTAATGATAATTTTTCCATGTTTTATTTTTTTTTATTTTTAATATAATTGTCAATAGTCACAGCAATTAAAATAGCTAAATGTATTTCCCATAAAGGGCTACCAGCTTCTTTGAAAGCTGAAATGTTCTATTTTTTTCCAAATATTCTCCTGAAAATGTTTTGTTATGTGAACTGCATAAGACTTTATGGATAACGTAGACGCCTCCTCGCTACATTGGACTTAAACAAGTTTAAGTCAGTCGTGTGAATCTTGACCACAAATGTCAGTTGTGTGAATGTAGACCTAAAATGTCAGTTGTGTGAATCTAGACCACAAATGTCAGTCGTGTGAATCTAGACCACCAATGTGAGTCGTGTGAATGTAGACCTAAAATGTCAGTTGTGTGAATCTAGACCACAAATGTCAGTCGTGTGAATCTAGACCACAAATGTCAATTGTGTGAATGTAGACCTAAAATGTCAGTTGTGTGAATCTAGACCACAAATGCCAGTCGTGTGAATCTATACCACAAATGTCAGTCGTGTAAATCTAGACCACAAATGTCAGTCGTGTGAATCTAGACCACAAACGTCAATTGTGTGAATCTAGACCACAAATGTCAGTCGTGTGTATGTAGACCACAAATGTCAGTCGTGTGAATCTAGACCACAAATGTCAGTCGTGTGAATCTAGACCACAAATGTCAGTCGTGTGTATGTAGACCACAAATGTCAGTCGTGTGAATCTAGACCACAAATGTCAGTCGTGTGAATCTAGACCACAAATGTCAGTCGTGTGTATGTAGACCACAAATGTCAGTCGTGTGAATCTAGACCACAAATGTCAGTCGTGTGAATCTAGACCACAAGTGTCAGTCGTGTAAATCTAGACCACAAATGTCACTTGTGTTAATCTAGACCACAAATGTCAGTCGTGTGAATCTTTACCACAAATGTCAGTCGAGTGAATCTTGACCACAAATGTCAGTCGTGTAAATCTAGACCACAAATGTCAGTCATGTGAATCTAGACCACAAATGTCAGTCGTGTGAATCTAGACCACAAATGTCAGTCGTGTGTATGTAGACCACAAATGTCAGTCGTGTGAATCTAGACCACAAATGTCAGTCGTGTTAATCTAGACACAAAACGTCAATTGTGTGAATCTAGACCACAAATGTCAGTTGTGTGTATGTAGACCACAAATGTCAGTCGTGTAAATCTAGACCACAAATGTCAGTCGTGTGAATCTAGACCACAAATGTCAGTTGTGTGTATGTAGACCACAAATGTCAGTCGTGTGAATCTAGACCAGAAATGTCAGTCGTGTGAATCTAGACCACAAATGTCAGTTGTGTGAATGTAGACCACAAATGCCATCCTCCTAACATACAACGTGTCAATGCAGGAACCGCCCCGCCCACGCCTGACATCAAGCCCTGAGTGCCTGTCAGCGTGAGTAGACAAAGATCTTCCCACCCCAACATTTACATAGCCCTTGTTTCTTGGTTCATTTCCTCTACGAGACTTCACTACACTAATGTTTTAATGGGGCCTGTCTTTCTGAGGGTGTTGAGCTGTGATGGTAGGATGTTGAACTGTGATGGTTGGGTGTTGAACTGTGGTGGTAGCACTGTGATGGTAGGGTGTTGAACTGTGGTGGTAGGATGTTGAACTGTGGTGGTAGCACTGTGATGGTAGGGTGTTGAACTGTGGTGGTAGGGTGTTGAACTGTGATGGTAGCACTGTGATGGTAGGATGTTGAACTGTGGTGGTAGGGTGTTGAACTGTGATGGTAGCACTGTGATGGTAGGGTGTTGAACTGTGGTGGTAGGGTGTTGAACTGTGGTGGTAGGATGTTGAACTTTGATGGTAGGATGTTGAACTGTGGTGGTAGGATGTTGAACTGTGATGGTAGGGTGTTGAACTTTGATGGTAGGGTGTTGAACTGTGGTGGTAGGGTGTTGAACATTGATGGTAGGGTGTTGAACTTTGATGGTAGGATGTTGAACTGTGGTGGTAGTGTTAAACTTTGATGGTAGGGTGTTGAACTTTCCTCTACGAGTCTTCACTACACTAATGTTTTAATGGGGCCTGTCTTTCTGAGGGTGTTGAACTGTGATGGTAAGGTGTTGAACTGTGATGGTAAGGTGTTGAACTGTGATGGTAGGATGTTGAACTCTGGTGGATGCTCAGTAGGATCTCAGTATTGTGTTCAATCAATGTACACTACATTTTTAAAGTAACTGGTCCTTCTACTAATAGGGTGTTCAACCAGTGTCAAATAAGACCCGAATTTATACCAAAACCTTAGATATCTACATCAAATGTACCCCCAATGTACAACTCAAGTAGTTAACTTTAGATTTACGGCTAAACTCACGTCAAAAACAGAGACAAAAACACGGTATTACAAAGGAACAGACATTCTAGCATAGTGGGGGGGGGGGGGGGGGGGGTTGAGGTGTTGAAAAACAAACACCTTTTTTTTTAAGTTTTTTTCTTCTAGTATTTTCTAGGCTACCTATTTACTTCGTTCGATAAATGAACTTGGTATGAAACTTGAAGTAAACAAATGTAGTTTGTAGCTGGTTAAGACTTCTAAATCAATAATATAGTTACAAATCTTACCATACACCCGAATGTAAACAAAGGCCACACAACAGACGTACACACGTACAACACAGCAATCCCTGTGTCCATCCAACGTGTTAAATGTTACACATCATCAAATAGACACTCGATTTGTTTTCTGTTTGTTTGTTGTAGTCAAAGGCTACTGTCTGAATTACTAATTAAATGTTTCCCATTTGTAATGTAGCTTGTAAACTTAACTTCGTATGCTAGGGGGGATGACAGCTTTCAGGGAACCTGTTCTCATGGCATTATACTCTGTAGCGTGAATAAAATAAGAAACCAGGGATAACACATAGAGAGGAGCAAGTTCCTTTTGTACAACGGTCCGTTTTTTCTTTTTTAAACTCATGAGATGTCACTTTAATGGGGAACATGTTCCCACTTTTATTACATCCTGTAACATTAACTAAGGATGGGACAGTTATAATTACTTTGAAGGAACATGTTGCCATTTTACCACTGCTTGTAACATCTACTACTGATATGGCCGTGATAACATTTTTGGGGGGGAACATGTTCCCACTGGTACCACAGCCTGTAGCATTAACTAATGAAAATTAATGATAACCACTTTGAAGGAACATGTTCCCACTTTTATTATATCCTGTACCATTAACTAATGAAGGCCAATGATAATTACTTTGGGGGGGGGGGGGACATTTTTTCCACTGGTACCACAGCCTGTAACATTAACTAATAACAGAACCATGACAACCACTTTGGGGGAACATGTTCCCCTGTATGGCGGCTCTCCCACGAAGATAAGATGGTTGTAAATAACGGGCTCCTACCGTTGCACTCTGCGCCAGTTTTGTTTGTGGCTTCCCATCCGGACATGGATTAGAAAGATAATTGAAAGAGGCCCGTCATTCGGGGGAATGGATGGACGGGAGGATGGGAGAGGCAGGAGGGATGGGAGGAGGGGAGAGACAGGAGGGAGGGGTCTGGGAGATGGGAGTCAGGATATGGAATACATGCGAGAGGGGGGAGATGGGAGTCAGGATATGGAATACATGCGAGAGGGAGATCTGAGAGATGGGAGTCAGGGTCAGGAAGAGTCAGGATCTTGACAATAGGTCTTAGGTGAGATCTGGGAGATGGTAGTCAATGAGAGTCAGGGTCTGGAAGATGGGAGGATATGGGAGAGTCAGGATTTGGGAGACTGGGATATGGAAGACCAACAAGAGGGGCATCTGGGAGGCGGGGACTACCGGCGGGAGGGAGGATCTTTAAAACGAGAATCAGGATCTGGGTGAGGTGAGTGAGGGAGAGATATGCCTGAGTAGAATTAATAAATAAGCAGAACTTCGAATAGATAATTTTATCAGGTTTGTCTGAGTGCAGTAACAGCTGTATACCATCATTCAAAAAATATTTTTTGTTGGTTTCTGGAGTCAAAAAGGTAAAGGGAAGTAAGTCTGTTGTAAAAAATATAAGCAATGTTAGCTGCTGCGGTTCAGGACAATTAACTTTTAGAAGTATTATTTTAGAATTTTTTTTTGGAAGCGGGTGCGGCAACAAATAACATTTCAATTGTGGGTCTTGGTCTGTATTTGACATCAAGAAAATATGTATTTAAATGCGATTTGTGTAGAAAAATACACCGCACACTTAGTGAAAGGGATCGGTAAAGTTCAAGGGCAGATGAGGTTCGATAGTTGGAATCAGCAACTCTCCTAGGAGAGACAACTCCTAACTCCAACAACTGCTGCCTTGTAGTTTGTTCTTCGATGGACAAAGGCTATGGAAGCAAATCTAGAAAAACAGGCAGAAACTCGAGTCAGCGACCTATATGGCACATAACAAGTTGACACGAAATACTTAGTTGTGTTGGAGGAAATCACGTCCAACACTGCAAGTAAGAATGAAGAAGAAGACTTAGTCAAGATGGCGGGGTTAACATAAGATAATATAGTTAATTTATCCTTCTTCTTCTTCTTTTTCCCGTTCTTGCTCAAGACACATGTGGCAGATGAAGTACAGTTCATCTGTTCCAGTGACCTCGGCATATGAAGGGATAGTTTGGTCAGCACTATGCCAAGCCGCCTGATTTTTTCCCTAACTTGATTAATTAATATTTAATATCTGTGTTCATTGCTCCCTCCACCCCCTCATTTTATTTTGATAGCCTGACGACCCTGTCTATTGTCTTATTAAAAAAAGAACGTGGGTACTTGTGGACGGGGAGGGGGGGGGGGGAGATGAACCAATCTGACGGGATCAATACTAGCGTTTACCCCCGTCTAGTAAAACACGCCATTTAGCGTGACGTGTCTCTGGCTGACAGCGCCAGCCATGCTTTATGGCTGTTATTTCACGATTGTCTCCCTGGTGAGGGGGGGGGTAGGTTTGATGGGTGAGGGTTTTTTGTTCAGCGCACGAGAAACTTGACCAAAGGACCGGCCCAAAAAGTGACCAAACTTTTTGTTATTGGCTACAGTAAAACCTCAGAAACAACAAAAAGAAAATCCCGACTTGTATAAATAGGTGCCTAAGGAGTATAGTAGTAATAAAATGGCAAGAAAATGTAGAAAAAAAAAAGGTAATCTATGGGAGTTGTGTGGACAGGAAACAATAGAAAGGCAAATCACGGAGAGGAAAATTGAAATGGATTGCGCAAACGTTTAGGAAGGACGCAGGCAATAGAGCCGGACAAGCCCTAGAGTGGAACCACCAAGGGCAAGTGACGTAGGGGTCCACCCAGGAAGACATGGCGATATTGGGAACAACTGAAAAGAGTGGCAGGATAACGTGGAGGGGTGAGGGTGGAAAGCTTTGACAGATGCCATATGTTCCGCAAGAAACAATAAGGAAAAATGATGAAGATGAAAACTGACTGAAATAGACCCTGGTAAACTTGGTATTAATTTCCATCGCTTTCATCGGTGAAAAATCTTTTTAAAAATCACTTTCTATAGAAAATAAGTAAATCGACATGTGCATGTTTGAAGTATATGCAAGGTTAATTATTGTCAAGTTCGAATGCATTAGATACTATGGCCAATGTATGTTCGATGAGATTTGTTTACTTAAAATACAATGGAGATAGCTCAACACCTCTGTATTTAAAATACCCAAATGAACTTAAGCGCTGCTTTTGTTGGGTTTTTTTTTATATAAAAATAACTCTTTTCGACCTAACAGGTCAGTAATCACCATTGACTCATTTTAAACCCTTTTTAAACTTATTTTTAGTTAAACCTCCAAACATTAAAAGATTTTGTTTAGTTAACCTCTAAATATTATATTGCTAACGGTTAATATACCCCCCCCCCCCCGCTCTAAAACTTAGAATCCTGTAAGCTTTTAGTCCCTTCAAAGACAGACTTCAAAAAACCGCTTGTCCTCTATGGGAGTTCTCAAACCTCAGCTGCCTTCTCGTACCCTAGGTCACTGTAAGTCCTCCTCCATCTGACCTATCGCCTCTCTAGGTGACCTCTCGTCGACGTAACCTCACTAATGTCTCCTGCACGTCACTGTAGGTCCTGATCTACTTCCTACCACGATGGCCCCCCGGGCTGTAATACCCCCCCCTCCCCCCCCCCCCCCCCCCCCCCCCGCCATCTGATTAGTCCACTGTTATCAATCAAGACGAGACAGTGAGGTCCAGCTTCACTGTCGGTAACGAGAAATGTACTTTATACTTCTGAGATTGATCCGCTCTCTTAAACACGCCCGCAGGACAATACAAGATTGTATCTATGTGTTTATCTGCCGGTATTGATGTATATGGTAGGGTAGGGGTTAGGATCAGGGACAATACAAGATTGTATCTATGTGTTTATCCGTCGGTATTGATGTATATGGTAGGGGTTAGGATCAGGGACAATACAAGATTGTATCTATGTGTTTATCTGCCGGTATTGATGTATTTGTCAGGGTAGGGGTTAGGATCAGGGATAGAGTCTTGGTTATGGTTTTTGTAACGGTAGGAGATTTTTTTTTAAAAGAATAGTATCCCCTGTTAAAAGATGTTTTCTCTGTATCTAAGTTCGTATATAATTGTAAATAAATGGGTATAGAATGGATAGCTGTCTATGCCTTAGTTTCGTATGGGTACAAATGTAGTTATCTATGTCTTAGTTTCGTACATAATGTAAATGAATGAATATAGATGTAGCTATATATGTCTTAGTCTCGTATATAATAAAAATTAATGAGTATAAAGTAAATATCTATGTCTTGGTTTCGTATATAATGTAAATTAATGAGTATAGATGTAGCTATCTTTGCCTAAGTTTCGTATATAATGTAAATGACTGAATATAGATATAACTATCTATGTCTTAGTTACGTATCGCGTAAACTTGGGTCTGCTATCGGTCAGTACTCGAGATAAAACATTTCTTGTTTGTGTAAAAACGTTGCGTGAATACTAGGTGGAGTACCCGTCGGAGACCTAGTCTGGAGGTAGATGAATGAATAGCTCTGTTTACGTGTAGGTGGTTTTACCAGCCGGCCCGGCGACCACCAGCCGGGCAAGGGAACCGGAAGCTGAAAGTTGGCGTCACGTGATGCGGTGAAAGACAAGGACCGAGTGTATTTATAGTGACGGGGGCGTCGTTGATGCGGAAGAGGGGAGATTATGGTCTGAGGAAACTGTTTGGCCCGGGCCGGTGTGTGTGGGGGGCGCCCCAGAGTGGGATGGTATGGTAAATCAAAGCGGAGGTTTTTTTTATAGTGTAATCTAACTGGACTATAGGAAGACCGTGATTATAGATATTGTTATCCGAGCACTTCATTGACATTTTTTTCCAGGAGGGTTGCGAAGGACTGTAAATGAGAAATCCAGTTATTGTAATTTTCCGGAAACGTTGACTTTCCGCGAAGGCCGTGGGTATTTTGGGTTCCTGTAATCTAACCGAATTACGGGCTATCGGAAATAAGAAAGAGTATATTTTTCAGTAACTGTAATGAATCGAATTATGGACAGTGGCAGAAAAGCCAATGAGAATATTTCTGTTATAATATACACAGCAGTGCTAATTCTATAGAACACCATAACAAAGATCGTTGTTATTCTAATCCATCTTAAATAAAAGCAATATCAGGATCAGTCTACCAAAACCAACTTATTCAGAGGCTGTGCCAAAGACTATAGCGAAGAATACGGCTATTTTCTAAAAAGAAAATCAATCACAGTACCAGAGATTGTTGCAGAGAGATTCCAGTGTTTCTAATACAAATGAAGTCTTGATCCTCATATTAAGGTTCTAGTTATTCTAAGCTACCTCTAATGCAAAGCGCTATCTAACTTCAGTCTCATACTTCGGATATATTTCTTGGGTGACCAGAAATTTGCGCAACGGAAAATTGCGCACAAAAAAAGTGCGCAAGGGCATTTTTGTTTTCTCAAATGAGCATGTATAGATATTAACAAAGAGTGACTACGTGTACATTGTAGCATAATAAAATATATTTCCACGAAATATGACAAAATTAAAGTGTACTAGCATAATTAGTTTGTATTTGCGCAGTTTTCTGTTTCCGCAGTTTTCCGAGTGCTCATTTTTCCGGAAACCATTGCTTGAACCCCCCCCCCCTCTACTCTTAATTCCTAGCTCTCTCTATCTATTGAATCCCATCGTCTCTCTGTTCTAAGTGCCTTTCTAAAGCCGCTCTAGTCTTCTTTATTCGGTATACGGAGGGTTCATAAGAAAACGGCTATGGCGTATTTTTCGCTACATTTCTCGTGAGTTCACCTGTTGTTGCTGTAATTTGGTATTGATTGGCCGAGTAAATGTCCATGCCGTCATCTTAGGGTCAGATGGCCGAGTAAATGTCCATGTCGTCATCTTAGGGTCAGATGGCCGAGTAAATGTCCATGTCGTCATCTTAGGGTCAGATGGCCGAGTAAATGTCCATGCCGTCATCTTAGGGTCAGATGGCCGAGTAAATGTCCATGCCGTCATCTTAGGATCAGATGGCCGAGTAAATGTCCTGGCCGTCATCTTAGGGTCAGATGGCCGAGTAAATGTCCTGGCCGTCAGGGTCAGATGGCCGAGTAAATGTCCTGGCCGTCATCTTAGGGTCAGATGGCCGAGTAAATGTCCTGGTCGTCAGGGTCAGATGGCCGAGTAAATGTCCATGCCGTCATCTTAGGGTCAGATGGCCGAGTAAATGTCCTGGCCGTCATCTTAGGGTCAGATGGCCGAGTAAATGTCCTGGTCGTCAGGGTCAGATGGCCGAGTAAATGTCCTGGTCGTCAGGGTCAGATGGCCGAGTAAATGTCCATGCCGTCATCTTAGGGTCAGATGGCCGAGTAAATGTCCTGGCCGTCATCTTAGGGTCAGATGGCCGAGTAAATGTCCTGGTCGTCAGGGTCAGATGGCCGAGTAAATGTCCATGTCGTCATCTTAGGGTCAGATGGCCGAGTAAATGTCCTGGCCGTCATCTTAGGGTCAGATGGCCGAGTAAATGTCCTGGCCGTCATCTTAGGGTCAGATGGCCGAGTAAATGTCCTGGTCGTCAGGGTCAGATGGCCGAGTAAATGTCCATGCCGTCATCTTAGGGTCAGATGGCCGAGTAAATGTCCTGGCCGTCATCTTAGGGTCAGATGGCCGAGTAAATGTCCTGGTCGTCAGGGTCAGATGGCCGAGTAAATGTCCATGTCGTCATCTTAGGGTCAGATGGCCGAGTAAATGTCCATGCCGTCATCTTAGGGTCAGATGGCCGAGTAAATGTCCATGCCGTCATCTTAGGGTCAGATGGCCGAGTAAATGTCCATGCCGTCATCTTAGGGTCAGATGGCCGAGTAAATGTCCATGCCGTCATCTTAGGGTCAGATGGCCGAGTAAATGTCCATGCCGTCATCTTAGGGTCAGATGGCCGAGTAAATGTCCATGCCGTCATCTTAGGGTCAGATGGCCGAGTAAATGTCCATGCCGTCATCTTAGGGTCAGATGGCCGAGTAAATGTCCATGCCGTCATCTTAGGGTCAGATGGCCGAGTAAATGTCCATGTCGTCATCTTAGGGTCAGATGGCCGAGTAAATGTCCATGCCGTCATCTTAGGGTCAGATGGCCGAGTAAATGTCCATGCCGTCATCTTAGGATCAGATGGCCGAGTAAATGTCCTGGCCGTCATCTTAGGGTCAGATGGCCGAGTAAATGTCCTGGCCGTCAGGGTCAGATGGCCGAGTAAATGTCCTGGCCGTCATCTTAGGGTCAGATGGCCGAGTAAATGTCCTGGTCGTCAGGGTCAGATGGCCGAGTAAATGTCCATGCCGTCATCTTAGGGTCAGATGGCCGAGTAAATGTCCTGGCCGTCATCTTAGGGTCAGATGGCCGAGTAAATGTCCTGGTCGTCAGGGTCAGATGGCCGAGTAAATGTCCTGGTCGTCAGGGTCAGATGGCCGAGTAAATGTCCATGCCGTCATCTTAGGGTCAGATGGCCGAGTAAATGTCCTGGCCGTCATCTTAGGGTCAGATGGCCGAGTAAATGTCCTGGTCGTCAGGGTCAGATGGCCGAGTAAATGTCCATGTCGTCATCTTAGGGTCAGATGGCCGAGTAAATGTCCTGGCCGTCATCTTAGGGTCAGATGGCCGAGTAAATGTCCTGGCCGTCATCTTAGGGTCAGATGGCCGAGTAAATGTCCTGGTCGTCAGGGTCAGATGGCCGAGTAAATGTCCATGCCGTCATCTTAGGGTCAGATGGCCGAGTAAATGTCCTGGCCGTCATCTTAGGGTCAGATGGCCGAGTAAATGTCCTGGTCGTCAGGGTCAGATGGCCGAGTAAATGTCCATGTCGTCATCTTAGGGTCAGATGGCCGAGTAAATGTCCATGCCGTCATCTTAGGGTCAGATGGCCGAGTAAATGTCCATGCCGTCATCTTAGGGTCAGATGGCCGAGTAAATGTCCATGCCGTCATCTTAGGGTCAGATGGCCGAGTAAATGTCCATGCCGTCATCTTAGGGTCAGATGGCCGAGTAAATGTCCATGCCGTCATCTTAGGGTCAGATGGCCGAGTAAATGTCCATGCCGTCATCTTAGGGTCAGATGGCCGAGTAAATGTCCATGCCGTCATCTTAGGGTCAGATGGCCGAGTAAATGTCCTGGCCGTCAGGGTCAGATCATGTAACAGGATTTGTTAGATTTCTTGTTGAAGGCGTAATGTACGGCATGATGGCGTGCGTCGAGATGCTGGCCCTAAAAGCTTGCTAAAACTATTAAAACAAACAGTTTCTATCCCCGTCATATTTGAATAAGTTTTATATGTGCTTAAGTAGAAGTATAAAGTTTTAAAAAGAAACGATTTTGTAAAACCAATGCAGAAACTGCAAACAGTCCATATCCCCATTGTATTTGAATACGTTTTATTTGTGTGCTTTAGTAGAAATATAAAGTTTTAAAAAGAAACTATTTTCTAAAGCTAATAAAGAAACTGCTTATACCGCCTCCATCTCTGAACCCGTTTTGGGTGTTCTAAGTAGAGGAATCCTCATACTTAGGGGGATAGTTGACCGGTCCAGGAAATCATGGAGTAAAACGTTAGTAGAAGAGGCAAAGGCACAGATAAGGAGTGCTGCTCAAAACTAAGTCCGATGGAGAGGTGTGACTGCAGCCTTTTCTCCCCAGTGTTCACAAAAAAATAAGTCAAGTCCTAATTAGAGATGTAAAGTAAAAAAAAAGGTTTTCTAAAACGAATAAAGAGACTGTAAACAGCTTATATCCCCATTATATTTAAATAAGTTTTATAAATGTGCTTAAGTAGAAATTTAAAGTAAAACAAGAAACGGCTTTCTAAAACCAATTTAAAAAATTGCGAACAGGCCTCTACCTTCACCATCTTTAAATCTGTTCTGTGTGTTTCATTTATAAATTTAATGAGAAAAAAAATGAAATGATGTTCTTTTTCTGGATCCTACTGAGAATAAAAAACGGATCTCCGAATCGAATTAACACATTTATAAGAAATGAAAATAGATCTAAGTATAGCCGGAGGGAGAAACTCTTAGATTCACCTGTGTGTTATTTATCTAGCTCTGGAGTTGTAGCGTCGGACAAAAATCTTGAGCAACATTCACGAACCCCCGGGGGGTCAGACGGCACCGAGTCATAACCCCTGGGTCAGGTCGTTAAATTATTTTATCATCCTGCACAGATTGCTCAGGTAAACCACTGCCAGAAATTTCTAACACCCCCCCCGACACACCTTTAACCATCCCCCCCCCGACACACCTTTAACCATATCCCCCCCCCCCCTGCCGCACCTTTAACCATCCCCACCCCCCAGACCTCCCTCCGTGTGTGAGAACCCATTAGTAGTCCTTTGTTGCAGTGAAATCTCCACCATCAAATAAAAGGAGGTGAAATTTTAATATCTTTAAGTTTTTTTCTTTTTCCACCGTGCCTGGATGCCTATCGGCTACAGACAAATCTTACTCACCTTATTTTGGTTAGACGGCGTCGTTTGTTTTTCTCCTAGACACTTTTACCACAAATATCAATCAAGAAAGTAATTTATGAATATTTGAAAATGTTACTTCTAAATTGTTTTTCTTATACTTATACACTGTCATTTTTAAAATGTTTACGTCTTGTTGTGGTTTGGCTTTTTCTTTTTTGGTTGTTTTTTGTTGTTTTTTTTTTGCGTGCACCTTTACTCTTTTAAAAATAATTTTAATTAAATCCAACCAATGATAATAGAATGTTGCTAATAGTGTTAAAATATGATATGTTATTTTTCACTAATTTAATTATGTTTGGCCAAAAATATGAAACAAGAGTATGTTCGTTATGTTTGTTGGTTGTTTTTTTTTTTTTCGGTTTTGCTTCTAAAGAGAAGTAGAAATAACACTATATTTTTTCTTCTACAAAACTATAAAGCAAGTATAGCACTTTACATGTAATTTAATAAAGAGAAAGAAAAAACGAAAACGATAAATAACTATTTCTACTTGAATAAAACAGAATGCGCCAAGTGCCCGGTTTTTTCCCGTGTAAAAGACTCACAAGAGAACTCTAATTACCATCGTTTGTCTGACCTAGACCTTTACGACTGGCCATGACTTCCACAAAACGAGGACCACTTCATTCTACGTATTTCACGTCCTGACCGACATACTGATCAAATCTTTGGCGGTAATAAATGTTTTGTGACGAAATTTTGTAGCGAAAGTGGTTTCATCTTGTTCATTTTATTATTTTAGCCTATTATTCCTGGACTTGTATATATATATATATATATATATATATATATATATATATATATATATATATATATATATATATATATGGAGAGAGAGGTTAGATACAGATATAGAAATAGATATAGATATATAGATAAATATAGATATAGAAGGATATCAATATAGATATAGATAGATATAAATATTGATATTGATAGATATAGATATTGATAAATATAAATACTGATATAGATATCTAATATATAAAGCTCAGTTCTGTATGTAAAGCATATGTTTGTCGTTGGTCTTCAATGGATTTAAGTGTTAGATAATTAAAGTCCGTATGGTCTACATTTATGAGTTAAAAAATTAATATTGAAAGTTTTGGGAAATAATTTTCATTTATCAAACTGAAAGTAATAATTTTCGGCATGTTTATTAAACACAAGTTTTAAAAAAATATAATCTTTTACAACAATTCTAATTATGTCTTTATTTAGTCCTATAGCACTTACTTCCCTTTGATAAATTAGGAAAACACAATTACTTCCCTTTATAAAACCATTGCATTTTGTGGAAAAGAATTTACTTTTTAATTACTTTGTTTTGGTGTTGGGAAAAAAAATAATTACATAATTAGCGGGGATTGATCAAGTGCAAATGTTGTAGGTATTTTACGGATAAGCTTGGAGTATTATAATTGTTCATCAAATTGAAACAGGCGCGTTCGTTTAAGTGAGTGCAAAAGACTATGAATAAGTTGGGGTACTATAGTCGTTCATTAAGCTAAAACAGGTGATTCCGCCCCGGGCATTTATGTTCGCGTTAGTGTTTTCTTTGTGTTTAGGTGGGTTTGCGTTAATGGTTGCGTTTTGATTTGGTTCGTTTTTGTTCTTCCTTTTTTCGTTTTTGTTTGTGTTTTTTTCTTTGGGTTTGTATTTGTGTTTTTGGTTGGTTTTGCGTTTGGATTTGGTTTGTTTTCGTTTGCTTTTTCGTTGTTTTTTTGTGTTGGCATTGGTGTTTGTGGTTGTGGTTGGGTATGTTGTTAGGTTTTTGTTTACGTTTGCTTTTTTGTTTGTTTTTTCTTTGTGTTTGTATTGGTGTTTGTGGTTGTGGTTGGGTTTGTTGTGAGGTTTTTGTTTTCGTTTGTAGTTGTGTTAGCGTTATGTTTGCGTTTTGTTGTTTTGGTTTTGGTTGGTTGTAGTTTGGGTGGGCAATGCCGGGTTTATAATGATTACTAAACACACAGGTGATGGTCTTTAACAGAAAGGTTTTTCACAGAAGCCAGAGCAGGGCCTGGCCGGGACGGCTAGTACAATATATAAATATATCATCTTTTCCCGTTCGTGCCCAGACACATTGGGCAGATGAAGTAGAGTTTCAGAGACCTCAGCATATGAAAGGCTAGTGTGATCAGCACTGTGCCCAACTGCCTTTTTTTTCTCGGACATGAGTCAGGTACCCATCATAGCTGAGTGAGCTCGTGGAAGTTCCCCAAACTCGAGACTTTGTTTTTACTGGTACTAAACTAATCAAAGTGTATGATCCAATCAGTGAATAAAGCACTGCGCAGGAATAGTCTTCTTCTTCTTCGTTCTTAATTTTTAGTGTTGGAATAGTTTTAAACTACAAATGTGTGCCCCCAATTGTGAGCAAGCGTAAAGAAACTTCTGACTTGGCCAGTTCTTTAAATAGCTGACCTGTGTGAATGGGGTTCCAATGTGAAGGGTGGGTCGTCATATGATCAACTCGGCAATTGAGCTTTACTTGGTTACATATTTGGGAGAGGTTGTATGGACGTTTTTTGACCAGTTGTATTGGGGTGGGGGGTGCATTACTGGGGGTAGGGTCATTATTTTCTCAATTATATAATTAAACACACTCCTGTCTTTGTCTAGTGGTAACGGCTATTTGATAGTTTTATGGGGAGTTTCATCAAAGCTTTTAACTGATAAACTCGAGATCCGTGTACGCACCACATTACGAAACAAAACTAATTATATAAGGTGTAAACACATTCTTTGAATATTCGTTACCTGCCGTTTTTAAAGAACAAACGACGCTTATCCTACAGGACTATTATTTAAGTGGCGACTTGTTTCTCCTACCCTCGCTGACAAACGTGTCAATGTGATAGAGGATTTGTCAAGATTTGACTTATTATTATACCTTATTATACTTATTATTTTATTATACATAAACAGAAAGCCTAACAAAGCTCCTGTATATGCTAACCTTCATCTAAAACCGAGGAAAGTCGGAATGAAATAGTGTTTAGGGTTGTCATTATAGCCCTACATTGAAGTGGCTTGGGTACAAAGATTGTAGCGAAAAGTTTAGCCTCGCCCATCTTGTCTAATCTTTACATCTTGAAGATAGAGAGATACGTATCACGGCAAACACAGTGGCTTATTGAAGCCCATGCTTAACCTTCCTAGTGATGAATGTTAAGTTCATAGTTTATGTGCAGAGGCGTCGCGAGGCGGGGAGGGGGGTTCGGACCGCACCGGGTGATACCAAAAAATTAAAAATATATAGAAGAAAATGTTTTTTGCTAGATCAGTTGAAAATTAATTAGAGTTAAAAAGTGTTTTAAGTACAAATTGACGATTCCGACATGTTGGGGGGGGGGGGGGGCGGCGACACCATAACATAAGCATGCCAACTATAGAGAAAACACAATGCTACATCTAACTATATTGATAACCGACTATGGATAAACATCGTTACTATAAACTTTGCACACTTTAAAGCTATCACTCGAAGGGGGCGGGGAGAGGGTGTGTGACACCAACTGCTAAATTACACAGAGGACATAAAAGTTGAGTTGAATATTTTCAATAACTTATAACTCAGTCACTGATCGGGGTGGGGTGACACCATGAAGTGCCGCACCGGGTGAAACCCGACCTAGCGACGCCACTGTTTATGTGCTGTCTGTCCGTCCATCCATCCTTCCATTGGTCTATCTTTCTGTCTGCCTGAGACAACTTATTTGATATTCATTCCATTACTGGTAGGCAATACATGTTGTGGGTTAGTAAATACAAATAAAATTATTCCAGTAGCGTCGCTAGGTCGGGTGTCACCCCGTGCGGTCCGCAACCCCGCCCCGCCCTAGCAACGTCTCTGCATTATCCTATAGTATGGAAATTATAGGCTTTTGTCAATCAGACAAGGTTGCGCTACATTTCTCCTTGTATGTTCCTTGTTTCCTTCTCACAAAGAGCTGCTCCCAAAAATAGTTCCAGCGATCGTACGTAAGTGGAGTTATCGGTATTGGCTGACGCTTACCCCATCAAATTGATATTAGCCGACTATTTAGAAGCTTGCAGTCTATAACGAGGTGAAGTGGCTGAACCCTCTAAGGGTGCACTGATTAAATGTTGAACTGGTTTTTGTATCGGCCGAGAAACTGGCTGTGATCAAAGGAATTAATTAACACTATAACGAATGAAACTTATCAATTGTCCATGTTGGATGTTCAGTGAGTTTGGTTCGTAACGATTTAATTTAGAAAATGTCAGGATTAGTGTTACAGCTATATTCTGATTTGTCGTCGTAGGTAATATATTGTTTGCGGGTCTACGTTTTTCGCAGTCCGCATATTGTCCGGGTACGCACGTTGTCCACTGACCAATGTTGTCCACAAACCCATGTTATCCACAGACCCATGTTACCGCAGACTCCTGTTATCCACAGACCCATGTTATCCACAGACCCCTGTTATCCACAGACCCATGTTATCCACAGACCCCTGTTATCCACAGACCCATGTTATCCACAGACCCATGTTATCCACAGACCCATGTTATCCATAGACCCATGTTATCCACAGACCCATGTTATCCACAGACCCGTATCCCATGCGAAACAACGAGACTACATTTAGAACAGCCTTGTATCAACTGCCGGTGCTTGAGAGATAATGTTTACGGCTGCTTGTTATTTATTTATTAAGTCAGCTTTAATTAAGCATAAATTAGACCATAGTAATGACGGCTGCATGTAAAATATGTTATTCAATTGCTGGGCATCGGAGTTTGCGAGCACTTGATTTATGCTAGGGTTTAGCTTTATCCACGTGTTTGAATATCAAGATGTTTAACCCTGATGTTGTGTAATGAATGTCAAACAATGTTTTTTGTGGACACACGTTTAGATATCTGACATGAATGTCAAACAATGTTTTTTGTGGACACGCGTCTAGATATCTGACTCTGTCATGAATGTCAAACAATGTTTGATTGTGGACACACGTCTAGATATCTGACATGAATGTCAAACAATGTTTGATTGTGGACACACGTCTAGATATCTGACATGAATGTCAAACAATGTTTGATTGTGGACACACGTCTAGATATCTGACATGAATGTCAAACAATGTTTGATTGTTGACACACGTCTAGATATCTGACATGAATGTCAAACAATGTTTGATTGTTGACACACGTCTAGATATCTGACATGAATGTCAAACAATGTTTGATTGTGGACACACGTTTAGATATCTGACATGAATGTCAAACAATGTTTGATTGTTGACACACGTCTAGATATCTGACATGAATGTCAAACAATGTTTGATTGTGGACACACGTCTAGATATCTGACATGAATGTCAAACAATGTTTGATTGTGGACACACGTCTAGATATCTGACATGAATGTCAAACAATGTTTGATTGTTGACACACGTCTAGATATCTGACATGAATGTCAAACAATGTTTGATTGTGGACACACGTTTAGATATCTGACATGAATGTCAAACAATGTTTGATTGTTGACACACG
Source organism: Physella acuta (assembly GCF_028476545.2). NCBI lineage: Eukaryota > Metazoa > Mollusca > Gastropoda > Physidae > Physella > Physella acuta. Next base: position 175,958 of record NW_026732085.1, read on the forward strand.
TCTAGATATCTGACATGAATGTCAAACAATGTTTGATTGTTGACACACGTCTAGATATCTGACATGAATGTCAAACAATGTTTGATTGTGGACACACGTCTAGATATCTGACATGAATGTCAAACAATGTTTGATTGTGGACACACGTCTAGATATCTGACATGAATGTCAAACAATGTTTGATTGTGGACACACGTCTAGATATCTGACATGAATGTCAAACAATGTTTGATTGTGGACACACGTCTAGATATCTGACATGAATGTCAAACAATGTTTGATTGTGGACACACGTCTAGATATCTGACATGAATGTCAAACAATGTTTGATTGTTGACACACGTCTAGATATCTGACATGAATGTCAAACAATGTTTGATTGTTGACACACGTCTAGATATCTGACATGAATGTCAAACAATGTTTGATTGTTGACACACGTCTAGATATCTGACATGAATGTCAAACAATGTTTGATTGTGGACACACTTCTAGATATCTGACTGATACAAAAGAAAGAAAGGGGGGGGGGGGTGAGCTTGTGGATTTTTGCTTCCCTAAACTGCTAACTGTAAGTTTTATAGCTTTAATTGAGGACATAATTCGTGAGTCCGCATCTGTAGCTAACCCCTCTAAGCTATAGCTAACACCTTTAAGTTATAACTAACACTTTTAAGCTATAGCTTACACCTCTTTAAGCAAAAGTTAACACCTTTTAGCAATACCTATCACCTTTAAGCAATAGCTAGCACCTATAAGCTATAGCTAACTCGTTTAAGCTATAGCTAACACCTTTAAGCAAGGATGACAAATGCAGGACAAAATGGTACATTTAAAAACATCGACACAGCATTGAACGAACAGAGACTGTTGGTGATGTTTTTGTTGGTTGCTGGTCTGGTTAGGCCCGTAGGGGCGGGGAAGGGGGTGCCGGCCTCACCGGGTTATATCATTTAAAGGGTGACACCATTTAAAGGTGACACCATTTAAAGGTGACACCATTTAAAGGTGACACCATTTAAAGGTGACACCATTTAAAGGTGACACCATTTAAAGGTGACACCATTTAAAGGTGACACCATTTAAAGGTGACACCATTTAAAGAAAGACACCAAATCGAAAAATCGTAAAAATTTACTGTCAAAACGAGGGGTTTGTTTTTTCTTTAAATAAAATAGTAGAGGGAGTGGTGTGATACCCTCAGTTACTGCACCGAGTGACACCCACCCTAGTGACGCCACTAGTTTAAAATAAGAGACATCAAGCTGATTACAACGCAGAAGAAACACTTTTCGTTTTTCTAAGTTACCATCACATGTCTTGATGTCAAATGTATTAAAAGAATTGAAGTTGGCGTTAGTCTAAATGTTACTGGCCTTATAATTGGATTGTTTTCAGCCCGAAGTTACTCTAGTTCATATAATGTTGGCTTAATAATTGGATTTTTTTTGGGCAAATAATATGTTGTACATGGTCTCACACGTTAGATAGTGCCCAAATACTAAATAACGATGTACCCGATAGGACTGTTATGTTAAGGCTTGGCCTAGCGATAGGGCGCTAGACTGTTAACCCGAAAGTCTTAAGTTCGTATCCGATGTTTTGAAACGTCCCTGCGTCTACCCAACTCTGTTGAGTACATAACTCAAGATAGGGAAAGTAAAAGAAGCTGGGGATAGTGCTGACCACATTATCCTTTCATATGCCGAGGTTTAGCAACATATGAACTCTACTTCATCTGCCTAATGGATCGCTAGGAATCTGTACAGACAGAACTATTAGAACTAATTACGTCATAGTTGTGTGTTTATATCCAGAATGTATATCGACACATCAGCCACCCAATGGCATCAAAATATGCTAATTAATGGACGGATATTATTTACCCCAGATAATTAATAATCGAACGATACCGAAATAGTTATCCTACCTGCATCTTCTGAATAGAAATTAATTACCCCCGCTAATTAATAATCTAACGACACTGAAACAGTTCTCCTACCTGTGGCAGCTAGTAGTACGAGCGAGCCTATCCCAGGATGCAGCGCGACTTCAAATATCCCAGGCTACGACTGCAGGTCATTCATTCATAAGTTTCTGGCAGCAGGGACACGAGCACCGCGGCTAGTTAAAGACCAGGGCCGCGTGAGCCCTACCTGGAGCCAGACCAGGCTGCCCCAACAGGCAGGGTGAGTGGGCGCGCGCTACTGTGCCATTGGTTGAGGAAACAGCTGGTTCAGCACGCTAGCTTAACTTTAAGCATCGATTCTTTGACACCTTAGGAGAAAAAAAATGTATGAAAAGTTGCAGTCTTAGTGTTGGTACTAGAGTGCCGATGACGTGATGATCGAATGTCCCGTGGTTATTAGATTGATCTTGTACCTTTATGTTGTTGTTGTTGTAATGAGCTTTGTTTGTTTTGGTTGTCTTCAAAATTATGGGGCAATGTATTTTTAAAATATAATTTTTTGTTTTATAATATCATTTAGGTTCTTGAAAAACACACGTTTTTTTTAGTACTTTTACATAAACCAAGAGAATTTTTAAAAGTTAGGACTTGTGTCAATAGAGTAAACAACACAAAAGAAAATGACTTGTTTTATTCCGTAAACTCAGTCAGCACTGTATATTTTACTGTCAAATCGGGAAATAATCGTTGAAGTTGTGAAAACGGATTGTATACTCATATCGGTGGGTATAATCGATTCAAGCTATTGATCTCAATTCTGAATAGAAGGGGGGTTGGGTTGATACACAAGAAGGTCATTTAGCGCTGACCTATTCAAATGTTGTGTATCGTGTAGTGTAGACCTGTCGTAGGACCTGTCATCTGTTCAACATTTTCGGGGAAGGTTTTTTTTTATTGCCCAAACACAATGTGATACTGGTGGTGTAGGTAGCACTTTTGGGGTAAAGGGCATTTTAAACATGAACATTTTAAACCAATTGTGAGTTGTGCATGCACGGGGGGGGGGGGGTTAAAGGTCATTTTAAATATGGACATATTTGACCAAACGTGAGTTGTACAGTGGGGGGGGGGTAAAGGTTTTTTGCAAACTTGGACATGTTTGACCGAATGTGAGTGTTACATGATTTTTATTTGATTGTATTAAGTAACAAAATAGTTATTTCACGGTTAAATCAGAAAGTATAAAAGTATTACAACAAACGCTGACAAAACATCTGCAAGTATATTTTACTGCACTGCCCTTTATAAATGCAAGAATCGAAAGAATGTATGGAAACCTACTACTATACTAGACGAACTTGGTAGACTCACGATGTGTACTAGTACACACTTTTTTGTGAGATCCATTTCAAATTAATCTCTTCCCTTCAGATTTTTCTTCCACGGTGTTCATCTAATTTATCATCTCAGTTTTAATGTGACTAACAGTTCCCCCCCCCTTCCCCCTACATTTGACGTGTTTTTAATCCATCCTTTTTCCCCCTTTCACTTCAGCTTCGTTAGTGCGCGTCTTTACTTCATTTCCTTCTCTCGCTCTGGTGAACACGGGTTAAGGGCTCTTCGCATCTAACTCGTTTTTTTTATCTTTAGCATTCAGCTTTAAAGAGGTTTTAATTTTTTTTTTCTTAATCAGATCAAGTTAGATTTTTTTTTAATGCGGCTTATAGTTTTATGGTGATAATTGCAATGTAGTCGATTTGGCCTTCGAATTGCCATTACGCTTGGCTTTCAAGGGGAGCTGGGTAAAGGTTTGACAGCTGCAGTAGAGTGTACCATCTAATTGTGTAACGTAATGCAAAGTTGTGTTGTTCCAATGAATATTCTAGAAGGTAGGAGTGGTTGAGTGGTGGGACGCGAAAGTGACCGTAAAATTTAACTTTGTCTGTCCCCCACCTACCCTCACTAGGCACCCACCCTTGGTCTGAAAGGGCGCCCACCAACCCCTCAGTAGACCACCAACCCGTCAGTAGACCTCCAACCCGTCAGTAGACCTCCAACCCCTTGGTCTGAAAGGGCGCCAGTGTATTTATTCTCACTAGGGTCAATGTCACATGTTAAATTTATACGGAACTCTTTTAGCAAATCTAATTAAGCATAGTTGACCATATCGGTAAAAAAAATTCTCCACTAAACTAGAAGTACGGATTGGTCTATTGGGTGTATCTTATGGTAAAACTGAAAAAAATGTATTTAATTATCTTTATATTATGTTAAAGCTAAAAAGATGTATTTATCAGAATTATCTTTATATTATGGTAAAACTAAAAAGATGTATTTATCAGAATTATCTTTATCTTATGGTAAAACTAAAAAGATGTATTTATCATAATTATCTTTATCTTATGGTAAAACTAACAAGATCCTGTATTTATCAAAATATGTTTATCTTATGTTAAAACTAAAAAGATGTATTTATCAAAATATGTTATCTTATATTAAAACTATAAAGATGTATTATCAGAAATATGTTTAATGTTGAAACCAAAGATATATATATATATATATATATATATATATATATATATATATATATATATATATATATATATATATATGTGTGTGTGTGTGTGTGTGTGTATCAGAAATATGTTTATTTAATGTTAAAACCAAAAGATATATGTAGCAGAAAAAGTCTATCTTATGTGAAACTAAAAAGACTGCCTTCCACTTTGTCTATGCCCCGTCTATAAAATGTGTTGCAACATACAGACGAAACGTTATGTGCTAAACTGGCAATTGCCAGTCGTCTGGCTAATTTAGTCTTGTGATGGACTGATTGCCCCCCCCCCCCCCACACTAACCACATACTTTTGGCCATCCAATCAGAGACATAGCCACACATTTCGGCGCTAGGGGCAACGGGGCAGCAACCCCCCCCCCCCCCCTCCCCCCCACCCGTACAAATAACCATAGCCACCCCCATCTCAACCAAACCACGCTAACTGTTCAAATGGTTGGTCAAGATTTGTAATGAAGGGCTTTAACAAATTATGATATCCAGGATGGAGGGCGGGTGGCTTGTAATCACCGGCCTACGTCATTGTAATAGTTAATTAATTATTAAAATGAGATATATAACACACGTAGATCTATGAATCTACAACTCCATTACGAAATATTTTCTTTAAAGATATTATGTACATAATGGTCAAGATTTGTAATGAAGGGCTTTAACAAATTATGATATCCAGGATGGAGGGAGGGTGTCTTGTAATCACCGGCCTACGCCATTTTACTACTTAATTAATTATTGTAATGAGATATTTAACACTCGTAGATCTACGAATCTACAACTCCATTACGAAATATTTTCTTTAAAGATAGTATGTACGTTGATGGGTTGGGGGAGGGGGGGGTGTAATAATGTACAAAAAATGGTAACATTAGATTGTATGCTTATGGTCGGCGTGCTAATTACTCTAATTGAACTGGTCATGTAAGTCTGACATTGTTATTAATGTACATCATGAACAAAAACGAATTAAATCGCCATTTACTTCACCGGACTTCAATGGAATCTATCTTTAGCTCTTTGTAATTTATCCGTAATTTAAAATAAAAGTACGTTATAAAATAGAGTTCTATTAATGTGGAAGCTCATGAGTTGGCGGGGGGGGGGGGGGGAGGGGAGGGGCAAAAGTCGGTATCTTTAAGTTCTCCACATATCGCTGAACATACTGATCACATAGCCTCAAAAATGTTGCGGACAGAGAGATGTGGAGAGAGAGGAGAGAGAGAGAGAGAATGGGGTGCTCATATGGGCTTTTATATATTAGGATAATTTGTTTATCCTCTCTCTAATTTCTTCCTAATTGTCCTGTAATGGCGTTTGTGATATAACATTGTTATATGATAAAATATTGTTATGTAATGTAAAAATTTTATGAAACATAACAATATGTTATATAATATTGCCATGTGATACAACCTTTAATTTAATACAACACGTAATATAACGATGTTTTGAACTAAAGTTTTTAAATAATATATTTAATCCTTATTTTAGTTTATACTGTGAAACTATCTTAGATTTTTAAAAAGTTTTTCCTTGCCTTTGCCTATAACAAAGAACTATGACCAAAACTTGCATCACTTGAGTTACTTTATTATGGTTTGCTATAGATGTGTTGGTTGGTTGTTTTTATTTTTACTGCTGTTAACTCAAATATTTTTTGTGTCCTTAACTCCCGAGCTTCGGACAGCGAATATAAAATTGAGCTAGAGATCCCAACCACTGGCCCTTAGAGAAAAAAATGTCTAGAAATTCCCTGAACTGTCTAGATTATAATTCCTCTATAATTATTCATCCAACCAAGTCACCCTGCTTTGATTGGTACACTAACCGTCAAGTTTTACAACAAATTCTGTCAAATCTAGAGGCCTCCATTTTCATATAATACTTGTTTAAACGGCCTACGATCTGCAGATGTTAATCACTAAAGTTCTTTACATAAATACCATGTTTGTGTAAAGATGATCAGTGTTGTAAATAAACAGGTAATAAACAAGCAACTTAAGGATCGGATGAACATTTTTAGCTCAGTTTTTCCCATATTTCCAACTTCCACGTTTTAAATAAATTTCCTCCTTTAGATGAGAGAGGCCCACGCTCCTTGTGATGAATACATAATTTTCACACAAATCAATTACAATTTTTGCGAATTTTGCTTCCACCTTTTTTTTTTGTAATTGGGATTTAATTGTAAATGTTCATTATCTTCTGTCTAAGCGAATAACGGGGGCCTGCAAAGAAGGCTGCTTATTTTATAATCTAATCTTAGGGCGGGCGGACAATCGGGTGGAGATTTGGCTGACAAATGCGAATCTTATTTACAAGGGAAAGTTGCGGGTCTGGTTACAGTTTGAACAGGAATGGCAGGTCTAGATTCTAACTCTAACCATCTTACCAACACGAACCCTAATTCTTAATCCTTAGCTTAGTGTGCCCCCCCCCCCCCCCGCCATCAGTACGGCGCCAAAGCGTCCTATACTTTCCTCCCTCAACACCATACCCTGGCATAAACACCAGTTGCCCTCAAAGACCCCCCCTCACATACCTTCCGCCCCCACACCCACCCGTAGTTTTTTTCAGGCATCTCTTCGGGGGGACACCGCCCCCCCCCCCCCCCCTAAGAAGGTCTACCCCCCGAACGAAATGGAATTTATATAGAAAATATATACTTTTGACAGTGTCCGCCCCCCCCCCCCCCCCGAAAATTGTTGTCCCCCACCCCTACATTAGCACTAAACATAAATCCACCTACACATCCACCAGTACATCCACCAACACATCCACCAATACATTATCCACCTATCCGCCCATCCGCCCTACCCGCAGTACGAGGGAAACAAAACTTGCAGTATGCGACAACTCCAGGCTAGTTCCACAGTTAGGAGTCTTTGAGCGCCCAATGTCTTTATCGCCAGAACTCTCTCTCCACATCCGTACGGAATTTGTTCTTGAGATTGTGTGATTATTATTCGGCTTGATTTCACTCTTCCATTAGAATAGCTTATTAAAATACCGAGCTGTCGCTGACTCGGAAGAAATCAATACACTTCGGACTTCCAAGAAGTCCCGGAGGAGTTTTGGTCAAGTCAGTGAACAGGATTTTACACTGATTGAATTAGATTGATTCTAATGAATATATGGGGGGGGGGGGGGAAATCTAGTGATCAGAGTTTGGGAAAATTTAAGGAGGTATTTGTTTATTATTGATAGACAGGATGTTGGTGTAGGTGGTGACGCAGGGGGTGGCGGGAGGTATGGTAGGGGGTCTTTGGGGGTAATTGGGGTTGATGCCGGGGTATGGTGTTTAGGGAGGAAGGTATAGGGCGCCTAACAGTGTACTGGTGGTGGACTAAGTTAGGAAAGTTTAGGGTGCCTGGGCAATGTACTGATGGCAGGGGCGTAGACTAAGTTAGGAGAGTAGCCTATAGGGCGCCTGGGCAATATAGACGGGGGGGGCGTAGACTAAGGTAGGAAAGTTTAGGGCGCCTGGTAAATGTACTGATGGCGGGGGCGTAGACTAAGGAATGTATAGGGCGCCTGGGCAATATAGACGGTTGGGGGCGTAGACTAAGGAAGGAAAGTTTAGGGCACCTGGGCAATGCACTGATGGTTGGTGGTGTAGACTGTTAGGAATCTAAGGGGCGCCTGAATAGTGTACTGATTGCAAAGGAACAGGCTAAGTTATGAATGTATGGGGCGCCAAGGCGGTGTACTGATGGCGATGTCGTAGCTAAGGAATGTATAGGGCGCCTGGACAGTGTACTGGTGGTGGGGCGTAGACTAAGGAATGTATAGGGCGCCTGGACAGTGTACTGGTGGTGGGGCGTAGACTAAGGAATGTATAGGGCGCCTGGACAGTGTACTGGTGGTGGGGCGTAGACTAAGGAATGTATAGGGCACCAGGGCAACGTACTGATGTCGGGGGCGTAGACTAAGCTAGCAACTTATGGGGCGCCTGGTCAACGTACTGGAAACACAAACATCTTGATATGCCGTGACCACAGAAAGACGTTATCTTACCACTCATACTGAGAGTCTGGTCTAGAAATAGCGCCGTCTAATGTCTTCTGTTCTACTGTTCTCTCCGGGCTGTCAGTAAGTTCCGGTGTGAAGTCACTTCTAAGCGAGCGATGAGACAGATTTTTTTTACTCAGTAACCTTCGTGAGCTGAAACAAAGTAAACAGTTGTTTTTAATAATGCTGGCATTAAAATTAGAATGAAGTTAAAGGAAAAATTAAAACTACTTAGTTTTGAAGTGTTATAAGCTGAGTCAAAGTAGACATTTTTTAGAATATCACAAGCATTAAAATTTAAATAAAGTTAAAGAAAAAAATGAAAATTACTTAGTTTTGTGGTGTTGTGGCTGTGAATTTTAGACCAATAAGGTAACTTTTTAATGGAACCTCAGCGGGATTTGTCTTGAGTGTCATATTAATTATTTTTTTTTAAATCGGATGCGGACTAAAATAAATACTATTATAAAATCTTTTTGTGAGGTTTTTGTTTGATTTATAACTAAAGATGGGACGTATTTGTTGTTTACAGTATTGTCGGTGGCTGAACTAAGTTTTATAAAACTAAAATCAGTGTGTTTTTTATTATCTCACTGAAAACCTAAATAAATATTGCATAACTAGGCCATGTCGTTTTTAAAAAGTATAATTTCAAATAAAAAATTTAGTTTTGAGCACAAATTACTAGTGTTTTTTTTTTGTTTTTTTTTTAGAAAATCGATCACGGAGTTTCTGTACAGCCAATCAATGTTTGTATAACTAAAGTGAAACTTCATGTTACAATTATTAAGGCTTCGTTAAAATAAATAGAAATAAAAACGCAAAAAATAATTATTTTCACCTTCTCTGCATTTGCGACATATGACAATAATTTTTACAATATTAAATTTCTGAATTTTTTTTTAGATTTAAGTTGGGGTTTTTTCTACGCGAAAATTGTCCCAAAAAAACAAAACACGATTGTTTATTCATGTCAACAATAATGGAAGGCGTCAAACTCTTTGTCAATTGTTTTTTTTTTTTTTTTTGTTTTTTTTTTTTTGTTTTTTTGTAGCACAATGTACGACCATTAAAGCACTTGTTGCTTATAAAATACCGTAAGCGCCTGTTGAAAGTTCGAAGCAAATCTAGTTTTGCCCGCATCAAATGGCTACTGTTGAATTAAACCGTTTCCAAGATTCAATTTTCTTCATTACCTTGGCCATTGTGTGTTTTTCAATAGCTTTCGATGGTTAGGTGTGGGGAGGGGAGATGTCTGGGTGGTGGTGAACGAGGGCCATTGATTGAGTTCTGTCGTCTGCGCATGTCTTCATCAGGTGCTGGGGTCTCCACCGAGGGCACGAGTTTAGCCAGGTCACAGTGTTTGACATCAGCTGTGGAAAGTTTGTTTGTAAATGTAATGTCAACATATATCACAAAGCGCCATTATTAGTTGGGCAGATAAAGGCATACAACACTGCGCTAAAAATGTGTTGTTGTTGTTTTCGTTTTTTTTTAAATAATAATTCAAGACGACACATATTTTTAACTCCCCCCCCCCCCTTTACAGTTGCTGAAAAACTGATTGAGGAATTCATATGATTAAAAAAAAAAAAGGACAAAAACTGAAGCAACTTGTACCGGTATTTACAAAAATGCAGTATTCTATATGTCTATACGTGTGTCAGTCACAGCATCACTGGAGAACGGTTGGGACGGTCTATGGCTTGTGGCATCGGTGTTTGGTTTGTGGCAGAAGATTTGTGAAATCTCGGACTAGAAACACGGCAAAACATGCCGACTGAAAAACAGAGTCAACACCCCTCCCCTTTACTCTACTATAATCACCATCAGATTTTTTAGTTTGTTTCACGCACAGAAATAAGGGAACGATGTGGTCGAATAGTAGAGCGTTTCGACTGCACACCCGAAAGTATCGAGTTTAAATCATGGGCTTAAGTCCTTTCGACGCTGTTGCGATGAGTCCTCCCCAGCTGTGATGGGTGCCTAACGCACTTTAGGAAAGTAAAGACGGCTAGACATAGTGCCGAGCACACTATCCCTTCTTATATCAGGTCACGGAAAAGGTGAACTCTACTTCACCTGCTCCATGGACTGAAAGGCTCTAAATCAACTAAATGGTAATTTTTTTTACACATAAATGGACCCAACCCACAGATAAGACCCTCATAGTTATAACAACCCAACATGCAACGAGTTTTTTAAAAACCCAAGTAATGAGCGACCCAACATTGACGTACTGTAGATGACTTCTAGTTTCGCTTCCTCCAAAAGAAAACCGTCACATACCACAGGGTTGACCACACACTGTCACTGTACACAAGAAAATATGAAGTCATCATGACACCCGGGTTGACATGCACCAAAGAGCTGTATGAGAAAGACATGAATGATTAATGTGGTGGGAGGGTGGCTGGTGGGGTGAGAGTCCCGGGGAGAGGTCTCACCTGTCGCTGACTGTAGGACGGGATAACACAAGAGATTTGCTGGGGGTAGCACAAGTCATTCCTTGCACTGGATGGGTGTGGCACAAGTCATTCTTTGCACTGGATGACTTGATGGGGGTAGCACAAGTCATTCCTTGCACTTGGTGGGGTAGCACAAGTCATTCCTTGCACTTGCTGGGGGTAGCACAAGTCATTCCTTGCACTTGCTGGGGGTAGCACAAGTCATTCTTTGCACTGGATGACTTGATGGGGGTAGCACAAGTCATTCTTTGCACTGGATGACTTGATGGGGGTAGCACAAGTCATTCCTTGCACTTGGTGGGGTAGCACAAGTCATTCCTTGCACTTGCTGGGGGTAGCACAAGTCATTCCTTGCACTTGATGGCTGACTGGGGGTAGCACAAGTCATTCTTTGCACTGGATGACTTGCTGGGGTAGTACAAGTCATTCCTTGCACTGGATGGCTGACTGGGGGTAGCACAAGTCATTCCTTGCACTTGGTGGCATTCAGACTGCACGTTCCACACTTGTAACATATATATCACATAACCTGTGATTCGGGGCAAGATTTCATGTCTTTAGTTAGTTAAACTTAAGACATACAGACTTGTCAAACCATAATTCCTCTTAACGGTCTGGAAAAAATAAAACTACTGAAATTTTACTTCAGAGGGCGTTAATTTTTTAAATATCTTTTCTATAATGATGCAGTTGGTTATTACCTAACTCTGATTACTTGAGGAGTTTTGGTAAGGTTGGAGAGCGTATGATCGCTAACACCAAAAGTCGCGAGTTCGGACCCCCAAACAGATGAGGCTCGTTAGCTAAGAACAGCAACCCACTGAGAGAAAACTGTATAGTCAAACAACTGCTGTTATAGAACCGAATCCAGATAGAAAAACAGACTTAAGTCCAACTGTCCCCATGGAAAATAACATGTTGTCATGAATGAAGTTGGTGATTGTCCAATGTTGAATGGCCTGGTTGAGTTATTGACAATGTTTTTACTGTCCAATGTTGAATGGCTTGGTTGAGTTATTGACAATGTTTTTCTCCAATATTACCTGCTGTGTGGGATTAACTTCTTGAGGGCTGACCGAGTTTGAGTTTGTCTGGGGGGGGGGGGGGGGGGTATCTGATTAAAAAATATGACGAAGAGAGTTGGCAGGCCTTGGTAAGGGGATAAACTGGTCAAGCAGTTAGAGTGCACTATAGTAAACAACGTCTTAGGTTCGAATCTGGGTCATAAGTCGGTCTTGGTTTGGTATGTCGCCACTGTCTACTGGCACCTGACTCTAACCGGAGATTATTCAAGATGTCTGGTTGTACTGGCTGTATAACATTCATGATTAATCTCATTTGACAAGACAAATAGACCATTAAATTAACTAATATTTTCTAGATCTAGTTTCACTTCTGTAGCCAGACGCTCCGAGAGATAAAGAAATCGAGGGAGGATAAAGAAAGAGAGGGAGGATAAAGAAAGAGAGGGAGGATAAAGAAAGAGAGGGAGGATAAAGAGAGAGAGGGAGGATAAAGAGAGAGAGGGAGGATAAAGAAAGAGAGGGAGGATAAAGAAAGAGAGGGAGGATAAAGAAAGAGAGGGAGGATAAAGAAAGAGAGGGAGGATAAAGAAAGAGAGGGAGGATAAAGAGAGAGAGGGAGGATAAAGAGAGAGAGGGAGGATAAAGAAAGAGAGGGAGGATAAAGAAAGAGAGGGAGGATAAAGAGAGAGAGGGAGGATAAAGAAAGAGAGGGAGGATAAAGAGAGAGAGGGAGGATAAAGAGAGAGAGGGAGGATAAAGAAAGAGAGGGAGGATAAAGAAAGAGAGGGAGGATAAAGAAAGAGAGGGAGGATAAAGAAAGAGAGGGAGGATAAAGAGAGAGAGGGAGGATAAAGAAAGAGAGGGAGGATAAAGAGAGAGAGGGAGGATAAAGAGAGAGAGGGAGGATAAAGAAAGAGAGGGAGGATAAAGAAAGAGAGGGAGGATAAAGAGAGAGAGGGAGGATAAAGAAAGAGAGGGAGGATAAAGAGATAGAGAGGGATGATAAAGAGAGAGAGAGGAAAGATAAAGAGAGAGAGAGGGAAGATAAAGAGAAATAGGGAGGTTAAAGAGAGGGAGAGATAAAAGAGAGAGAGGGATAAAGAGAAAGATATATAAAGAGAAAGAGATAGATCTATTATATCCTGATAAAACTGCCCGGTTAGATTAACCGGCCCAGATACTGCTGTCTACTCTGGTTGCATGACTTGAAGAAACCTGTAAGAACGTACCTTCCCCGACAAACACGGGTGCACACACCTTTGGTTTATAAAACAGTTTATTATAAAAACAATATCTCTTGCAAATGTTACAGAATTAAATGGGGATTTTGGAGTTTAAACAGTTTATCATAAAAACATGTTCCCTAGCATATGTTACAGAATGAAATGGGGAATAGTTGAGTTTAAACAGTTTTATAACATAAATATCTGGAGCATATTTTTTTCACAAGTGGATACAACGACTATCTATATGTCCAGCTTATCTACAGTTGATGTTATATCTGTTTGGCTATTTTTTAAAGTATTTTTACTGGTTTTCAAATGTTACGGAATTACAATATTTTGTGTATGTAGTTAGCTTTGTTTTATTTGTTGTGTGTCGGTATGTTTACGGTTTTTCATCTACATCTGAATTTATTCATTTATTATAGAATGTGTATGTTTACGGTTGTATAATGTGTATGTTGACAGCTGCATAATGTGTATGTTAACAGTTGTATAATGTGTATATTGACTGTTGTATAGCATGTATGTTGACAGTTGTGTAACGTGTATGTTTACAGTTGTATAATGTGTATGTTGACAATTGTATAACGTGTATGTTTACAGTTGTATAACGTGTATGTCTACTGTCCCCAGAACCTAGTTCTATAACGTGTATGTCTACAGTTATATTATGAGTATGTCTACTGTCCCCAGAACCTAGTTATATTATGTGTATGTCTACAGTTATATTATGTGTATGTCTACTGTCCCCAGAACCTAGTTCTATAACGTGTATGTCTACAGTTATATTATGTGTATGTCTACAGTTATATTATGAGTATGTCTACTGTCCCCAGAACCTAGTTATATTATGTGTATGTCTACAGTTATATTATGTGTATGTCTACAGTTATATTATGTGTATGTCGACTGTCCCCAGAACCTAGTTCTATAACGTGTATGTCTACAGTTATATTATGTGTATGTCTACTGTCCCCAGAACCTAGTTATATTATGTGTATGTCTACAGTTATATTATGAGTATATCTACTGTCCCCAGAACCTAGTTATATTATGTGTATGTCTACAGTTATATTATGTGTATGTCTACTGTCCCCAGAACCTAGTTATATTATGTGTATGTCTACAGTTATATTATGTGTATGTCTACTGTCCCCAGAACCTAGTTCTATAGCCTGTATGTCTACACTTATATTATGTGTATGTCTACTGTCCCCAGAACCTAGTTCTATAACGTGTATGTCTACAGTTATATTATGTGTATATCTACTGTCCACAGAACCTAGTTCTATAGCCTGTATGTCTACACTTATATTATGTGTATGTCTACTGTCCCCAGAACCTAGTTATATAACGTGTATGTCTACAGTTATATTATGTGTATGTCTACTGTCCCCAGAACCTAGTTATATTATGTGTATGTCTACAGTTATATTATGTGTATGTCTACTGTCCCCAGAACCTAGTTCTATAGCCTGTATGTCTACACTTATATTATGTGTATGTCTACTGTCCCCAGAACCTAGTTCTATAGCCTGTATGTCTACACTTATATTATGTGTATGTCTACTGTCCCCAGAAACTAGTTCTATAACGTGTATGTCTACAGTTATATTATGTGTATATCTACTGTCCACAGAACCTAGTTCTATAGCGTGTATGTCTACACTTATATTATGTGTATGTCTACTGTCCCCAGAACCTAGTTCTATAGCGTGTATGTCTACAGTTATATTATGTGTATATCTACTGTCCACAGAACCTAGTTCTATAGCGTGTATGTCTACACTTATATTATGTGTATATCTACTGTCCACAGAACCTAGTTCTATAGCGTGTATGTCTACAGTTATATTATGTGTATGTCTACTGTCCACAGAACCTAGTTGTATATCGTGTATGTCTACAGTTATATTATGTGTATGTCTACTGTCCCCAGAACCTAGTTCTATAACGTGTATGTCTACAGTTATATTATGTGTATATCTACTGTCCACAGAACCTAGTTCTATAGCCTGTATGTCTACACTTATATTATGTGTATGTCTATTGTCCACAGAACCTAGTTCTATAGCGTGTATGTCTACAGTTATATTATGTGTATGTCTACTGTCCACAGAACCTAGTTGTATATCGTGTATGTCTACAGTTATATTATGTGTATGTCTACTGTCCCCAGAACCTAGTTCTATAGCGTGTATGTCTACAGTTATATTATGTGTATGTCTACTGTCCACAGAACCTAGTTGTATATCGTGTATGTCTACAGTTATATTATGTGTATGTCTACTGTCCCCAGAACCTCGTGAGAACGCTGGAAGCAGAGCGCGAGAGACGATGGAAGGCTGAAGAAGCCACCAGAAGACTCCTGGAGACGCTGAAAGCAGTAAAGGCCCAGGGTAAGTAACTCGCATCTTTGATCTTATTATCCTATTTTACTTGCCACATCTGTAATAGCCTTTAGCTCAAACTTGGATTTTATAATTTTTTATAATTTTTTTTTTTGCTTTGAAGCTGTGTTTTTAACGAGATAAAGATCTAAAATCTATTTAATCTGATATTAGTGTAAAAAGGAAATTCAACTAAAAAAATATTTTAAAAAATCGCGTCGATGTTTACTTACTTTTTATTTATTTATTTTTAAAAATATGCGTTTGATCTTGAGGTGTTGGATGGTCTCCCATTTGGTTTGTTTATTTATTTATTTTCTGTTTTAATAGATGATTCATTTGATAAATGCGTCGGCGAGGTTTATTGGTAATCTCTGCTAACAGACACACTGAAGACAACATTAGGGCCATATATCAGATTTATAAAGCCATTCGGAAATGGTTTCAATAAATATGGCCGTGAGATGCAAACACACTGACTCACAATTACAACTTAACTTCTTGACTTACTTGACCTACTTAACTTCTTGACTTACTTGACTTACTTGACTTACTTGACTTCTTGACTTTCTTGCATTACTTGGCTTACTTGACTTACTTGATTTACCTGTCTTACCTGACTTACTTGACTTACTTGACTTACTTGACGTACTTTACTTAATTGACGTACTTGATTTACTTGACTTACTTGACGTACTTGACTTACTTGACTTACTTGATTTACCTGTCTTACCTGACTTACTTGACTTATTGTGGAGCATACGGCCTTAACCATACCCTTCCATTTTCTCCGGTCCCCGGCTGTTAATTTTGCAGCCTCCCGAGAGATTACGTTATTCGAACTTTGGCGAAATGTCCGTCGTCAGTTGGTGTCCTGACCATTATGGTGTTAAGTCAAGGCGAGAGGTCATTTGTAAAGGTCACTCTATTCTGATGATTCCCTGGGCCAGATAAACAGGTCAACTCTACTTCACCGCCTAGCGTCTTTCACTAACTTTAAGGCATCTCTACGAGTAAGGGAGGGAGGTTTATTGTGTCGTCATCGTCGTCTTTCCAGTATCCCCCCCCCCACTCCCCACCCCTCCTGTCGGAAATTTGAAAATTATCTGAAAGAAACACAACAAATCACGCTTCGTAATTGATGGCTTCCGTTTTAAAAAAGTATAAACCTCACTGAGCTTATACGTTGAAAAAAAAAGTGTGAAATTCTTCGTATAATTATTAGGAAATAAAATGAACCAACCACCGCTAATATATTAGTTCCATTGTGCGATACCGCTAATATATTAGTTCCATTGTGCGATCATTATCGCGTCTTGTTACCCAATAATCTCGGTGATCGACTGCTCACAGCTCAGAAGACGGTAATTACCACGTTAATTACAATTAAGGCATCGATCTTTCACTGCAGTGGAAATGGTTTTCTATTTCTTGAACGGTTGTGTTGATTCAGTAGTTGAGAAAAGATACTCGCGGGTATAATATTCATGTCGATCTAGGCTTTGTCCTTCAAAGGTTCACTGCCCAGTAGTGTTTTGATTCAAAGGTTGAGGTACTCGCCGGTCTAAGATTCGTGTCGCTCTAGGCTTTGTCCTTCAAAGATTTACTCCCAAGTTTCCAAACATCGTTGTTTAGTTGTTTTTATTGTATTTGTTATACGTTTAGCTTGTATAAGAAAGAATTCAATTGTTGAGAGCTGTCTCGTCTAAAAACCCATTCAGTAGCGTGTTAGATGAACAAATCTGAAGTTCGGACTTCGATCCCTGGAACTACAATCGATGTGCTAGGGATCTTAAGATGGTCCATTAGATCCTTTAGACATTCCTTCACCAACAGAGGTGCAGTAGGTGCTTGACTTTACCTGATGTATAGGTGGCCGGACAGTATGTTCGTTATAAGAGAATAGCTTTATACACACTGGTAATGATAGGCAGACCATGTTACTAAATATTTTAAAGTATCTCCGTCAAACTAGTCGGCCTTTATGTCTGTCGGCCTTTAGGGGTTCGGTCTTTTTTTTTTAGATCGGTCTGTCGATAGCTCCACAATGATTTAAAATGATTAAGTAAGTAAGTTTAGTTTGTCAGCATTATGTTCAGTCGGCCTTATCACTTGTCGGCTTTTTAATGTGGCCTTGTTCCTTAACCCGTTTTGAACACCGTGGCAATGATAAACAGATCCCTTTACTAAAGCAATTATAACACCACCGTCAAATTCGTCCTCTTATCTCTGTCGGCCTTCTGTCCTATCGGTCTTTTTAATGTCGTTTTTTATTTTTCCTAAACCCGCTTTCTACAAAGTGGCAATGCTACTCATATCCCTGTCCTAATGCCAGGATTTCTGAGGTAGCCATTGCAAACTAGTATCTAACCTCATGTCTAACGTATTCCCTGTTTGGCTGGGCTGTGATACCTAACAAACATATTTATATTTTTAAAAATATCATCGCATTGATATGAGCCATGGGCAGCAGTGGGCTCACAAAAACTGTATATTATTCTCACCCTGACTGAGCTGGTCACAAAAACTGTATATTATTCTCACCCTGACTAAGTTGCCCAGACGCGGTTGTATCTTAGGCTTAACTCAGATCATCAGTTATGGCTCGGCTGGTCTATTCAGAGGTTGGTTGGATGGTCTTTGGCTAGTCCGTAGGACGTCACTAAGCTCACCCTAGTTTGATGGGACTCTGTATTTTTTATCGTAGTGTTAGCAAATCTTGTCGTGTGGAGAGCGCTGAAATAGACGGGATGCTACTTAACCTTCCTTTCTGGACGGTCAAGGCCATATTAGTGCATTTACTCTAGCGTTCGACTGCAACACTTGATTTTTTTTTACACCTCCACCACCTATTTTTACACATCCACCACCTATTTTTACACATCCACCACCTATTTTTACACATCCATCATCTATTTTTGCACATCCACCACCTGTTTTTACACATCGACCGTCCGTATTTATACATCCACTACCTATTTTCACACACCCACCACCTGTTTTTACACATCCACCACCTATTTTTACACATCCACCACCTATTTTTTTTACACATCCACCGCCTGTTTTTACACATCATCCATCTGTTTTTACACATCCACCACCTATTTTTACACATCCACCACCTATTTTTTTGCACATCCACCGCCTGTTTTTACACATCATCCATCTGTTTTTACACATCCACCACCTATTTTTACACATCCACCACCTATTTTTTTGCACATCCACCGCCTGTTTTTACATATCCACCAATTGTTTTCTTATCCGTCTTGCAGGCTCTTTATTTTTAACTAAAGTTACAACAATGTTATAAATAATTATTAGGATGCTTAATATTTCTTTATTTTAAAATAAACCGGGAGTGATCTCCCCTAAACTTTCTCGAATATCTATATATATAATTCTCTTCTGGGAGCCGTTAGAAAACAAGCTGCAAGCGCGCCTTTGCAGTCCCCTCTCTTCCTCTCTATCACTATCACTACCACCCCCACCCCACCCCCACATGATCTGGTGAGCTGTGGTTCACTCTAAATGTTTACAAATCGTAGAGCCGGGTTTGTTGGCGGCTATTATGGGCAGATAATTTAGTTTGAAACGATTTTAAACTTACAGGAGGTAACTAAGAGGAGGCTGCTATTCACGGGGGGGGTGTAGGGGAGGGGTTGGGGGAGGTTAGTGTTTTAAAGCAAATATTTTCAGTGGCAGCATTGGTACTGTCGAATTCACAAATCATGAATTACTGAAAAGTAGAAAATAAAACAACTAAATAGCGGCGTATGATACGCAGCGGGTCGGCTCGTTTTTATATTAAACAACATGGGATGGGAACTAGGGCTATAGACATGATTTTAAAACCATTTTAAATTCTTAAACTTTTTAAAATAGAATAAAATCTCGTGGATGAAGAATTGCACACCAAGTGAACGTCAAATAAAGTTGTGCATAATAGTGCGCAATATTATTAGTACTTTATAAATTTACATGCGTTTTTGAGAAATTGGAAATAGCGTAAATTACTACTTCCGGTCAACGTAAATTACTCAAAATTTGATAGAAGGTAGAGAATGAGATCTTTTACTTACATGTGAAATTTCATTTATCTATCTGAAATAGTACTCAAGTTATAGGCTTTTGAAAAATTCAAAGTAAAAACAGTACCACTTCCGGTTATCAGAAATCGCTCAAAAGTTGATACGGATCTACGATTTTGATAAAATACTTATATATGAAATTTCATCAACCTAGCTGTAACGGTACTCAAGTTATCGTGTTTACACACACACACACACACATACACACACACAGACATACGGACAAGATTGCAAAACTATGTTTTTCCGACTCATTGCACGATTACAATACTTTCTCTATACTTCGTAAATACGAGAAAGTAAAAAATCGATTACACATCAGAATTTTCTTTTACAAATATTCTTCTATCTGTAAAGAGAATTGAAAAAAAAATATGGATGCTGTACGCGAGCTATGAGAAATGTGTTTCTCGCATGTACGTCTGGTTGTAGGAAGTTGTTTATTGCCCCACTTAGCTGAACGAATGTGTCGAGTCAGTTTCCTGTTTGTCTTGCAGGCAGGGAGACGGAGACGATGAAGAGCTCAGCTCTGGAGGCCACAGTCGAGTTGAAGAAAGCTGTGATCAACGAGCACGAGACAAACCTGGCGCTGCAGGCTGAGATCGCTCAGCTCAGGGTAGGTCATTTTTTATGGTGTCAGGGTAGGTCATTGTGTGGTGTCAGGGTAGGTCATGGTGTAATGGTGTCAGGGTAGGTCATGGTGTAATGGTGTCAGGGTAGGTCATGGTGTGGTGTCAGGGTAGGTCATTGGTGGTGTGTTATGTAAGGGTAGGTCATTATGCGGTGTTAGGGTAGGTCATTATGTACTGTTGTGAGCGTAGGTCATTGTGTTGTGGTATCAGGGTAGGTCATTGGGTTGAGGTGTTAGGGTAGGTCATTGTGTGGTGTCAGGGTAGGTCATGGTGTAATGGTGTCAGGGTAGGTCATGGTGTAATGGTGTCAGGGTAGGTCAAGGTGTAATGGTGTCAGGGTAGGTCATGGTGTAATGGTGTCAGGGTAGGTCATGGTTTAGTGGTGTCAGGGTAGGTCATGGTGTGGTGTCAGGGTAGGTCATTGGTGGTGTGTTATGTAAGGGTAGGTCATTGTGCGGTGTTAGGGTAGGTCATTATGTACTGTTGTGAGGGTAGGTCATTGTGTTGTGGTATCAGGGTAGGTCATTGGGTTGAGGTGTTAGGGTAGGTCATTGTGTAGTGTTAGGGTAGGTCATGGTGTAGTGGTGTCAGGGTAGGTCATTGTGGTGTCAGGGTAGGTGTGAGGATAAGTCATTGGGTGGTGTTAGTGTAGGTCATTGTGTGGTGGGGTCAGGGTAGGTCATTGGGTGGTGTTAGTGTAGGTCATTGGGTGGTGTTAGTGTAGGTCATTGTGTGGTGGGGTCAGGGTAGGTCATTGGGTGGTGTTAGTGTAGGTCATTGGGTGGTGTTAGTGTAGGTCATTGTGTGGTGGGGTCAGGGTAGGTCATTGGGTGGTGTTAGTGTAGGTCATTGGGTGGTGTTAGTGTAGGTCATTGTGTAGTGGTGTCGGGTGGGTCATTGGGTGGTGTCGGGTAGGTCATTGTGTTGTGGTGTCAGGTAGGTCATTGTATGGTGTCATGATAGGTCATTATGTAGTGGTTTGTGGTGTCAGAGTACTCATTCTTTAGAACAAAAATCATGTTAGTCCTGGTTAAATAACAGCCAATCAAAGATTGTATTACGTATGAGATACCTTACAGAATGTGAAAATAATATTTGGGTATGTAAAGTAAATAGAATCACAGTATAAATAGTATCACAGTTATCTTTATTTTCAAATTTTCTAACATAAATTCATAAGGGTTTTAAATTCTAATTTGTCATGTTGTTGGTTTTTTTTATTGTAAGGCTTAAAAGACGAAATACACACCCAAAAAAAAAATTTCGTCTGTCAACAATAATTATCCAGTCCTCAGCCCAACTTGCCGATACCATTTCACGCGTTTAACTCTCACAGATTATGCCCCTTTAATCTTAAAAATAGCCTTTTTTTAAATAAAAAAAATCGGCTATTTGTCACCTCGTTAATAAATAAACGAATGTTTGGCTTAAATGCACTCACCTTGAAGCTTAACTCTAACATAACGAGCGCACTTGTCATCACTTCATAGACAACGTGTATATGTGTGCAGGGATTTTTTTTAAAGATTTTATTTTGGTTTGGATATCTCCTGTCCCCCCCGTCCCCCCCCCCCCCCCCCCGTCCCCGTCCCCCCAACTGATTATATTTTGGTTCTTGTTGTTTTGTTGATTCATGGCATTTTTTTTTTTTTTTTGGCTGGACTGAGATGAATGTGTTTATTGGAGACTCCTGGACAAAAACAGCTTTACTCTCGCCGCGTGAAATTTAGATGTTTGTGTTTTGGTTCGAGGTGGAAAGTGCGCTTGCGCTTAAGTAGCGGGAAATTTGGGGTGGGGAAGCGAGGTGGGTGGGGTGGGGGACGGAGGTGTGTGTTGAGTGGGGTGGGGGGAGGGGGTAGATGACCGACTTAATAGTTTTGTATGGGGTGTAGAGTATCATATTATGTTATCTACACAGAAGTGGTCGGGTGTGGCATTAGTGTTGTGGAGAGTGGGGGTGGGGGGTAGATGACCGACTTGATAGTTTTGTGACGGGGGGGATGATGGGGTGTGGCATGTCATATTGTGTTATCTATGGAGGGGGGGGGGTCGGGGTGTGGCATTAGTGTGGTGTGGCATTAGTGTGGTGTGGGGTAGATGACCGACTTGATAGTTCTGTGACGGGGGTGATGGGATGTGGCATGTCATTTTGTGTTATCTATAGAGGGGGGGGGGGTCGGGGTGTGGCATTAGTGTGGTGTGGGGGTGGCATCATTGTGGTGTGGCATTAGTGTGGGGTGGGGTAGATGACCGACTTGATAGTTCTGTGACGGGGGTGATGGGATGTGGCATGTCATTTTGTGTTATCTATAGAGGGGGGGGGGGGGTCGGGGTGTGGCATTAGTGTGGTGTGGGGGTGGCATCATTGTTGTGTGGCATTAGTGTGGGGTGGGGGTGGCATCAGTGTGGTGTGGCATTAGTGTGGTGTGGGGGTGGCATCAGTGTGGTGTGGCATTAGTGTGGTGTGGGGGTGGCATCAGTGTGGTGTGGCATTAGTGTGGTGTGGGGGTGGCATCAGTGTGGTGTGGCATTAGTGTGGTGTGAGGTAGATGACCGACTTGATAGTTCTGTGACGGGGGTGATGGGGTGTAGCGTGTCATATTGTGTCATCAACAGAGACGTGGCCGGGTGTGGCATGGGGAAGAGAAGGGGATCAGTGGCTTTTGATCTTAAGATTTTTTTTATGATTTCACAAACAGTGGTTTGGGGGAGAAAAAAGTTGAGGATCTCTTTAAAAAAATGTCAAGAAGCTGGCGCCTTAATCAACAAGAACCAACATAACCTTCCTGCACTTGTGTAGCGCCATGAGAAACGGCGATCAGTGTTCTTTACGTTACGGTCACACGTGTTTGTATATGCTGCTCAGTGTGTGCAGTAGAGTAACCTTCTTCTTCTTCGTTCTTAATTTGGTATAAGATGGAGGATTTAAACAACAAGCCCAACTTCGTGTATGAACTGGACTGTGGTCTCCAGATCAGCGGGTGCCCCATATAGTTTTTCCTTGAGTGGGGTGTGTAGGGGCCAGTGTTTGGATCGCGCCTTGTTATATAAAGAATATTCTTGAAGGACGTGCTCCGTATTCTCCGGGGCCTTGCCACAAAGGCATATTTCGCCACACCCAATTTTTAGTTTTTTATACATGTGCTGTTTTAGTCTGTTGTGGCCTGTTCTAAGTCTAAAGATTATGTATTGTTGCTTTCGTGTCAGATTGTAATATCCATCGTCTTTTTTTGTAGTATGGGTGTGTGACGGACCACATTTTTGTTTGTTTGTTTTTTATTATTCTTTTTATTTCTTTTGGATGTAGCGAGATTTCTGGTTGTTTTTTCTTTCCCCCAATTTTTTGCCAGCTGGTCCGCGATCTCATTTCCTTGTATCGGGCAGTGGCCCGGGATCCACTGCAGCACAATTCTGCTGCAGGTATTTTGTAGCCTTTCAAGTGCTGTCCCGAATGATTGAGTATAGGATTCTGGTTTTTTTTTTAGGGATTGCAGGACAGATTTAGCATCTGTAAGAAATACTATCTAACTATTTGGAGATTCAGGGTGTTCTGCTAGGAGGTTTGCTGCATGCTTTAAAGCTTCTTTTTCTGCTCTAAAGTTATCGGATAGGCTGCCTGTGGCTATTGACTTTTCCAGGCTTACTCCGTTTGGTCATTCAATAAGGACGCCAGCCCCGCCATTTTTTGTGGCATCTTCAGCTGAGCCATCTGTGAAAACTCTAATCCCAGGTAATCCTGGGGTACTGATCCTTTATGTGCTTATTTATTATTTTCTTTAGTTCTTCTTGATCATAATCAGATTTTTTTTATCTATGGTGTCTATTGAGTCTCTGATGATTAATGTCTGGTGGGAGATCCACGGCAGGGAGAGGTTTTAAGTTTTGATTGTTTCAGGAATGATGTTTTCTATTTCACATTTATTTATTAGATTTTTTGCTTCTTCAATAAAACTTGTTCTTTGAAGTCTGTTTGATGGACTAGGCTTCTGGAGTTTGTGTTTTAGATTGTGGTTTTCCAGTGCCTCTAGCTTTGTGTATTGAGTGAGGATATTTGATAATCTTCTTTCTTCTATTGAGCTAAGAGCGGCTGTTTCCTCCATAGCTTTTATAGGCGTTGTTCTCATGGCTCCTGTCATTATTCTCAAACCAATGTTCTGAACTTTGTCAATTTTTACAAGCTTTTATTTAACTCACTTCCTCTGTCTGTCGTCAGTCTGTCTAGACGGAAACGCAGGAGTGAAAATTCGGACAGTTCTACTTGACCGATACGATTCACAGTTGGCACGTGGGTCAAGACATAAAGACAATGCAATCTGAAACTAAATTTGACTTAATTGGATGCCTAATTAATTTTTTATAAATTAATAAAAATTTGGACCGAATTAGTAGGCATGTCTAGCCAACCACACCACACGCGTCATCACCTTCAATAGCTGCGCCATCACGTAATGGCTGCGTTCAAAAACCATTGCGCGCCTACTGAACGTAATGTTCAGTAGGCGCGCAATGGTTTTTAGTCATGTAACTCTATTGTAAATAAAACATGTAAAGTACTGAAAAAAAAATTCATTAAAAACGTTTTAATAACAAGCTTTTATGTAATGATGCACTAAAAAGTAGAAAATAAATTATAGACTACTATTTAAATAACTATAAAGAAAAGCGTGGGTGTCTTCCTTAACATTAGTAAAGGTATCCAATAGATACTAAAGTGACCCACGCTTTTCTTTATAGTTATTTAAATAGTAGTCTATAATTTATTTTCTACTTTTTAGTGCATCATTACATAAAAGCTTGTTATTAAAACGTTTTTAATGAATTTTTTTTGATAGCGTTTGTTTTGGCTGCTGAGCCCCAAGCCGAAGCATAGAGTAACCGTAGACATCTTTTTTTTTAAGTATCTTTATGTGTACATACATACATATATATATATATATATATATATATATATATACATTAGGCATATAATATATATATATATATATATATATATATATATATATATATATATATATATATATTATATGCCTAATATGTATATATATATATGCCTAATATATATATATATATATATATATATATATATATATATATATATATATATATATATACATGATGCATATATGGAGAGAGAGACCGACCAAGAGTGTATGATAAATGCCCGCATCACCCCCCCCCCCCCCCATGTAATGGAGCTGTCGGCACAAACAGTTGCCGCTTTGTTATGTGTGATGATGGACG
This sequence comes from Physella acuta, assembly GCF_028476545.2. Taxonomy (NCBI): domain Eukaryota; kingdom Metazoa; phylum Mollusca; class Gastropoda; family Physidae; genus Physella; species Physella acuta. Next base: position 201,529 of record NW_026732085.1, read on the forward strand.
GCAACATTCTCACGGGCCACGTTATCACTCGGTGACCAACGACTGTCTGCCGTCTATCTTTGGCTAGCTGGGGCTGAATGGACGGCCTATCTTAGCTGGGGCGGAATGGACGGCCTATCTTAGCTAGGGCTAGCTGTGGCTGAATGGACGGCCTATCTTAGCTAGGGCTAGCTGGGGCTGAATGGACGGCCTATCTTAGCTAGGGCTAGCTGGGGCTGAATGGACGGCCTATCTTAGCTAGGGCTAGCTGGGGCTGAATGGACGGCCTATCTTAGCTGGGGCGGAATGGACGGCCTATCTTAGCTAGGGCTAGCTGTGGCTGAATGGACGGCCTATCTTAGCTAGGGCTAGCTGGGGCTGAATGGACGGCCTATCTTAGCTAGGGCTAGCTGGGGCTGAATGGACGGCCTATCTTAGCTAGGGCTAGCTGGGGCTGAATGGACGGCCTATCTTAGCTGGGGCTGAATGGACGGCCTATCTTAGCTAGGGCTAGCTGTGGCTGAATGGACGGCCTATCTTAGCTAGGGCTAGCTGGGGCTGAATGGACGGCCTATCTTAGCTAGGGCTAGCTGGGGCTGAATGGACGGCCTATCTTAGCTAAGGCTAGCTGGGCTAAATGGACGGCCTATCTTAGCTGGGCTAAATGGACGGCCTATCTTAGCTAGGGCTGAATGGACGGCCTATCTTAGCTAGGGCTAGCTGGGGCTGAATGGACTACGGTCTTGTCCTTTCTCTTTCTGCATTCTATCATGGAAATGTTTTTCTGTGTGTGTCCGTGTTTGTTTTGCCTGTAAGTCTGTGTATTTGTATTCTGTATATCAGTGTGTATGTTAGTGATTTTTGTCTGTTTATGAGCTTGGTTGTGTATGTATTTGTGTTTAAGTTTCTCTCTATATATATGTATGTTATTCTTGTGTATTGCTATGTGTAAGTCTGTGTATGCTTGTGTTGATTGTTATGTTACACTTTTGTGTACATGGTGAGAACAGCTCACTACCCGCCCATCTGTAGGCTACTAGTTAGTTCACACTTTACGGCCAGCAATACCAGACGATGTGTATTCACTTGGTTAGGTTTGTAATTTAAAAACATTATTGGACATTAAAATAGTATTTAAACAAATATTTGTAAACGAAGTAAAAGCAACCAGCTAAAAGAAAAAAGTTTAATTACGTAATAATATAATAGAATTACAGGACCGATGTATAACTAATGAAATAAACCGGGAGTGATCTCCCCTAAACTTTCTCGAATATTCTAATATAACACTACGTGGGATCAACTCGGAATATAGACATGATTTTTGTTTACTTAAACTTTTAAAAATAGAATAAAATCTAGTAGAAAAAAAATTGCGCACCAAGCGAGCACCAAAACCAAATGTGCGTAATAGTGCGCAATATTATTAGTACTTTATAAATTTACATGCGTTTTTGAGAAATCGGAAATAGCGTAAATTAGTACTTCCGGTCAACGGAAATTACTCAAAATTTAATAGAAGGTAGAGAATTAGATCTTTTACTTACATGTGAAATTTCATTTATCTATCTGAATTAGTACTCAAGTTATAGGCTTTTGAAAAATTCTAAGTAGAAAAAGTACCACTTCCGGTTATCGGAAATCGCTCAAAAGTTGATACGGATCTACGATTTTGATATAATACTTATATATAAAATTTCATCAACCTAGCTGTAACGGTACTCAAGTAATCGTGTTTACACACAGACACACACACACAGACATACGGACAAGATTGCAAAATTATGTTTTTCCGTATTAGTGAGGTGTAAAACGTCGAGATTTGTAAAAATCTCGATTTTTTTTTTGCACGATTACAATACTTTCTCTATACTACGTATATACGAGAAAGTAAAAAACGTGTAACAAAACTATCTACAATTAAATCATAATATCGTCATCATATTTTCCCGTTTGGGATCCGAGCTCAGGACTGTCGAGTTAGTTGTCGTAAGCTCTACCATCCGACCACGCCGTCCACGTCGTACTAGTCTATTAGTATTATAACAACCATTTCTAGCCACCATTTCTAGCCACCATTTCTAGCCACCATTTCTAGACACCATTTCTAGACACCATTTCTACCCACCATTTCTACCCATCATTTCTAGCCACCATTTCTACCCACCATTTCTAACCACTATTTCTACCCATCATTTCTAGACACCATTTCTACCCACCATTTCTACCCACCATTCCCCTACCCACCATTTCTACCCACCATTTCTACCCACCATTTCTACCCACCATTTCTACCCACCATTTCTACCCACCATTTCTACTCACCTTTTCTACCCACCATTTCTACCCACCATTCCCCTACCCACCATTTCTACCCACCATTTCTACCCACCATTTCTACCCACCATTCCCCTACCCACCATTTCTACCCACCATTCCCCTACCCACCATTCCCCTACCCACCATTTCTACCCACCGTTTCTACCCACCATTTCTACCCCCTATTTCTACCCACCATTCCCCTACCCACAGACCAAGACTGCCGAACTGAAGCAGAAACTTCTCGATGCCGAGAACAGAGAGTTAAGATGCCAGGAAACTTTGAAGGAGGCAGAAAAAAGTCTGGCCAGAAAAGAAGCTGAAGATATGACCGAGCGCGTTCATCAGGTAACTAATTAACCACCTTAACTAATTGGCTGGCGTAAGGTAACCGGCTGATTATCTTAATTAATGGGCTAGAAACTACTGTATGGATAAAACAGACTGCCGTTTTAACAAATTATTTTTTTTTAAATTAGTTTCAAAGAAACTGGTACAATTATGTTAGTGTATTTTCAACAATTTAACTTGAGATTGCTGATACCACAGCATTTTGCATGTGTTTATTTTATTTGTGTTTATATTATCAAAAGCGATGTTTTTACAAGCTTTTATTTAACTCACTTCCTCGTCGGTCTGTCTGTCTAGACGGAAACGCAGGAGTGAAAATTCGGACAGTTCTACTTGACCGATACGATTCACAGTTGGCACGTGGGTCAAGACATGAAGACAATGCAATCTGAAACTAAATTTGACTTAATTGGATGCCTAATTAATTTTTTATGAATTAATTAAAATTTGGACCGAATTAGTAGGCATGTCTAGCCAACCACACCACACGCGTCATCACCTTCAATAGCTGCGCCATCACGTAATGGCTGCGTTCAAAAACCATTGCGCGCCTACTGAACGTGATGTTCAGTAGGCGCGCAATGGTTTTTAGTCATGTAACTCTATTGTAAATAAAACATGTAAAGTACTGAAAAAAAAATTCATAAAAAACGTTTTAATAACAAGCTTTTGTGTAATGATGCACTAAAAAGTAGAAAATAAATTATAGACTACTATTTAAATAACTATAAAGAAAAGCGTGGGTGTCTTCCTTAACATTAGTAAAGGTATCCAATAGATACTAAAGTGACCCACGCTTTTCTTTATAGTTATTTAAATAGTAGTCTATAATTTATTTTCTACTTTTTAGTGCATCATTACACAAAAGCTTGTTATTAAAACGTTTTTTACAAGCTTTTATTTAACTCACTTCCTCGTCAGTCGACAGTCTGTCTGTCTAGACGGAAACGCAGGAGTGAAAATTCGGAAACTTCTACTTGACCGATACGATTCACAGTTGGCACGTGGGTCAAGACATGAAGACAATGCAATCTGAATCTAAATTTGACTTAATTGGATGCCTAATTGATTTTTTATGAATTAATTAAAATTTGGACCGAATTAGTAGGCATATCTAGCCAACCACACCACACGCGTCATCAATAGCTGCGCCATCACGACCACGTAATGGCTGCGTTCAAAAACCATTGCGCGCCTACTGAACGTGATATTCAGTAGGCGCGCAATGGTTTTTAGTCATGTAACTCTATTGTAAATAAAACATGTAAAGTATTGAAAAAAAAATTCATAAAAAACGTTTTAATAACAAGCTTTTATGTAATGATGCACTAAAAAGTAGAAAATAAATTATAGACTACTATTTAAATAACTATAAAGAAAAGCGTGGGTGTCTTCCTTAACATTAGTAAAGGTATCCAATAGATACTAAAGTGACCCACGCTTTTCTTTATAGTTATTTAAATAGTAGTCTATAATTTATTTTCTACTTTTTAGTGCATCATTACACAAAAGCTTGTTATTAAAACGTTTTTTACAAGCTTTTATTTAACTCACTTCCTCGTCAGTCGACAGTCTGTCTGTCTAGACGGAAACGCAGGAGTGAAAATTCGGAAACTTCTACTTGACCGATACGATTCACAGTTGGCACGTGGGTCAAGACATGAAGACAATGCAATCTGAATCTAAATTTGACTTAATTGGATGCCTAATTGATTTTTTATGAATTAATTAAAATTTGGACCGAATTAGTAGGCATATCTAGCCAACCACACCACACGCGTCATCAATAGCTGCGCCATCACGACCACGTAATGGCTGCGTTCAAAAACCATTGCGCGCCTACTGAACGTGATATTCAGTAGGCGCGCAATGGTTTTTAGTCATGTAACTCTATTGTAAATAAAACATGTAAAGTATTGAAAAAAAAATTCATAAAAAACGTTTTAATAACAAGCTTTTATGTAATGATGCACTAAAAAGTAGAAAATAAATTATAGACTACTATTTAAATAACTATAAAGAAAAGCGTGGGTGTCTTCCTTAACATTAGTAAAGGTATCCAATAGATACTAAAGTGACCCACGCTTTTCTTTATAGTTATTTAAATAGTAGTCTATAATTTATTTTCTACTTTTTAGTGCATCATTACATAAAAGCTTGTTATTAAAACGTTTTTTATGAATTTTTTTTTTTATGAATTTTTTTACAAGCTTTTATTTAACTCACTTCCTCGTCAGTCTGTCTAGACGGAAACACAGGAGTGAAAATTCGGACAGTTCTACTTGACCGATACGATTCACAGTTGGCACGTGGGTCAAGACATGAAGACAATGCAATCTGAAACTAAATTTGACTTAATTCGATGCCTAATTGATTTTTAATGAATTAATTAAAATTTGGACCGAATTAGTAGGCATATCTAGCCAACCACACCACACGCGTCATCACCTTCAATAGCTGCGCCATCACGTAATGGCTGCGTTCAAAAACCATTGCGCGCCTACTGAACGTAATGTTCAGTAGGCGCGCAATGGTTTTTAGTCATGTAACTCTATAGTAAATAAAACATGTAAAGTACTGAAAAAAAAATTCATAAAAAACGTTTTAATAACAAGCTTTTATGTAACAATGCACTAAAAAGTAGAAAATAAATTATAGACTACTATTTAAATAACTATAAAGAAAAGCGTGGGTGTCTTCCTTAACATTAGTAAAGGTATCCAATAGATACTAAAGTGACCCACGCTTTTCTTTATAGTTATTTAAATAGTAGTCTATAATTACTTTCTACTTTTTAGTGCATTGTTACATAAAAGCTTGTTATTAAAACGTTTTTTATGAATTTTTTTAATTATGTTTGCTAATTATATTCAGCATGATCGCACTGAAGGCTGTACTTGTAATTAGTTACATGAAACTTTAGAAGCTGAATGAAAACAGGGTTGTACACGTTGAACTGTATGTCTAAGCTGTGGTCTTAGTGCACGTTCATGAACTTATTTATTAACGGCGTTGTTTTTTTTTTTCAAAGAGTCACATGTGGCTCCGGAGCCGTAATTTTATGAACACTGGGCTAGCGGGGGGATGGTGGGGGGCTCTATACGGCTAATACACACACAGCAATTCGAACACAACTGATGAAGGTTGTTGTTTTTAATGAGTCACGGCGTGGAGTTTGTAAACGACATGAGAGGACGTCCAGGGGAGTCAATAGGTTGGGTGAAACCCGGTACGTCAATTCCGTATGTCACTCCACTCAGCCGTTTTACATACTTGTATAAGACATAATTAAAATATAAGGCAATTTAGTGTCAACCCCACCCAGGGGCGTCACTAGGTTGAGTGAAACCCGGTACGTCATCCATGTTGGTGTTGGCCTTTGTTTAATAATGTACTTAACAGTAACTAGAAAAAGGCAGGCGCTCTTATTAAAATTTGTTACATTTTTATGGTGTCACCCTCTGGATAGTGTCACCTGGTACAGTCCGCACCCCCCTTCTCAGTCCCTGTCTAGTAACGCCACTGTTGATCCTAATGCCACGGTACCTCCCCTACCTGTGAGTATCGAGAACATTCTGTTGCTCGGAGTATTTGGTGACTCGGTCTCCTGGTAAAAAAAAACACAATCTACTCATTAGTAATTAGTGGTAGCACATTATAAATCAACAGGTATTTAGTATTTAGTGGTAGCAGAGGCGTCGCGAGGCGGGGGCGGGGGTGCGGACAGCACTGGGTGACACCATTTATGGGGGTGACACCAAGACGAAAGATTGCAAAATATAAAGAGGAAAAACTCATTTTACCATTTCAGTTAATGAATAATTAGAGTTACAAGGTCGACAATACATACACTCACGTAAATAAATTATATATATATATATATATATATATATATATATATATATATATATATATATATATATATTTATTTATTTATTTATTTATTTATTTATTTATTTATTTATTTATATACTTGTTTTTTCTTTGGTGTGTGTAGGGGGAGGGGTGACAGAATAAAGTGCCGCACCGGGTGTCACCCAACCTAGCGATGCCACTGAGTAGTAGCACGTTGTAAATCAAAAAGTGTAGACTAATTAGAGCCTGTGAAATGTCAGACCTGTGTATTTGAGGAGATAACAAATTCTCTGGTTATCGCATTTTGACAGAGTGACAAATTCATCTGGAGAATGTAGGCTACGCAGACTGGTGGGAGGGGTGAAAATAACATACATAGACTGGGGAGGGGGTGGGGTGGAAAGCTATAGCCGCATACGACTGGGGGGGGGGACGGAACAAATAACATACATAGACGGGAGGGGGTGGGGTGGAAAGCTATAGCCGCATACGACTGGGGGGGGGGGACGGAACAAATAACATACATAGACGGGAGGGGGTGGGGTGGACAGCTATGGTCTGAGGTGGGGGAGGGGAGAAAATAACGAACATAGACTGGGGAGGGGGTGGGGTAGAAAGCTATGGCCGCATACGACTGGGGGGGGGGAGAGAAATAACCTACATAGACGGGAGGGGGTGGGTGGAAAGCTATGGACTGAGGAGGGGGGAGAAAATAACGAACATAGACTACGGAGGGAGGGAGGAAATGGTGGAGGCCCTATGTTCCTAAAAGAGCAAAGATGACTAAAGAAGGAAGGAAGACAGGGGAGGGGTGGGGTTGAAAGCAATGGTCGACTACGACTGGGAGGGTGGAAAGTAAGGAATGCCGATTTGGGGAGGGGGGATGATAGAATATAATATAATGGAAAACTTTGGGGCAGAATGTAATGTACGTAACCTTCGGGTGCAAACAGAAAGTAATGTACGCATACTGGGCATTAGAAAGTAATGAAAGAATTCAAGTTCAGAGAAAGTAATGTAAGAATTATTGTTTAGAGAAAGTAATGTAAGAATTCTTCTTTAGAGAAAGTAATGTACGTAGATTTGTTTAGAGAAAGAAATGTAAGAATTCCTGTTTAGATAAAGTATTGTAAGAAAATAATTCTTCTTTAGAAAAAGTATTGTAAGAATTTTTCTTTAGAAAAAGGTAATGTAAGTAGATTTGTTTAGAGAAAGTAATATAAGTAGATTTGTTTAGACAAAGTAATGTAAGTAGATTTGTTTAGAGAAAGTAATGTAAGTAGATTTGTTTAGAGAAAGTAATGTAAGTAGATTTGTTTAGAGAAAGTAATGTAAGTAGATTTGTTTAGAGAAAGTAATGTAAGTAGATTTGTTTAGAGAAAGTAATGTAAGTAGATTTGTTTAGAGAAAGTAATGTAAGTAGATTTGTTTAGAGAAAGTAATGTAAGTAGATTTGTTTAGAGAAAGTAATGTAAGTAGATTTGTTTAGAGAAAGTAATGTAAGTAGATTTGTTTAGAGAAAGTAATGTAAGTAGATTTGTTTAGAGAAAGTAATGTCGGCCTACTGTTGTTAGAGAAAGTAATGTTTTGTGTTTCTACGACTGTGAACTCCCTGTTCAAACCTCCACCCCCCCCCCCCCACCTTTCCCCCCTCCCCCAAATGTTTCCATCCAGTCATATTCGCCGTCTCGAATGTTCTTTAATGCACTGTGATAACCTTCTGTAATCTGATAGAAGGGGACGTAATCTCCTTCCCACATTTTTTTACCCCTAACCCCCCTCCCCTCCTCATCACAGAGTTTTTGCCAAGATGAAAAAAAAATTTACGAGGAAAAAAAAACGAGATTTTTTTTCTCGTGATTGCCTGTGACTTGTTTGGTGGTACTGGGGTTGCACGGAATCACGTCTAGAAATAAGAGGTTGTCACGTGATTTAGAAGTGCCTGGAAATTTGAACATCAACTGGGGAGGTGGTGGTGGTGTTGTTGTTTTTGTTTTATTTGTATTGAATCATTGTGATGATGACAGGAGTATTTTACCAATGTGAGATTAAAATCGGTTTGGTTGATAGTTTCCATAGCTGAGTTCAGTGTGATATTTTGTTTCAGACATTAATTCGTGACATTAATTCGTCCTTGTGACATTCATTCGTCCTTGGAACATTAATTCGTCTTTGGGCCATTAATTCGTCCTTGAGACATTAATTCGTCCTTGTGACATTAATTCGTCCTTGGGACATTAATTCGTCTTTGGGGCATTAAATCTTCCTTGGGACATTAATTCGTCCTTGAGACATTAATTTGTCCATGAGACATTAATTCGTCCTTGGGATATTAATTCGTCCTTGAGACATTAATTCATCCACGAGACATTAATTCGTCCTTGAAACATTAATTCATCCTTGTGACATTAATTCGTCCTTGCTATGTTAAAGTCTGGCTGGAGTATTGTCATTTCATGCAGGGGTAATCACCAGGTTTAATGATTTATACCATGTCAGGGTGGTTATCTGTAAATGACGTTACAATCATAGGGGATAGGAGAAATTCGGACCTTTGGACAGTGTGTAACGTAGAATGTGACGTCAAACTTTTGCATTTTAAAAATGAATTTTTGTATTTAATCTGAAAGGTTTTTTAATACATGTTTTAGAAATTTTGTAAATGTTATTAAAGAGTCATCAATATACACAACACAGCTATGTTAATATCTTTTTTTTTTTAAAAACGCAGTTCAAAATTATTTGAATTTTAAGGAGGGGGAAGGGGACGTACACTATTTTCCAGAATATAAATATGAGTGTAGTCTACGGTTAAGATTAACGTAATATAAATACTTACGTGTGAGCACGTATAAGCTTACAGCAGTGATTAAATGTAAGCACGTGTAAGATTAAAGCAATAGTTAAGTGTAAGCACATGTAAGATTACACCTATGTGTTAAACGTGAATACGTGTAAGATTACACCTATGTGTTAAACGTGTAAGATAACACCTATGTGTTAAACGTGAGCACGTATTCCCCAGAATAAAAAGCTCCAAGAGGCCCAGCACCGAGCGTCCAGCATGACGCGGGAGGTGGAGCTGTTGAAGCACTCACTCGACTCCACCAAGAGTCAGCTCCACCAGCTGCAGGAGACGCTGGCACTGAGGGAAAACCAGCACAAGTATTGTCTACTTTTGGTTCTACTTTATACTTGTTTCACACCTTGATATATGGCAGTTTTAACTGACTTTAATCTTCACAAGTATGGTCTACTTTTGGCTCTACTTTATACTTTTTTAATAACTTGATATATGGCAGTTTTGACTGACTCAAATCTTCACAAGTACGGTCTACTTTTGGCTCTACGTTATACTTGTTTAATACCTTGATATATGGCAGTTTTAACTAACTTTAATCTTCGCAGGTGTGGTCTACTTTTGGTTCTACTTAATTCTTGTTTAAGACCTTGATATATGGCAGTTTTAACTGACTTTTATGTTGCTTCATTCCAGCCAAGTTTTGTAACCCTTTCCTGGATTTATGTTCTTCCCTTGTTTAATTATAATTTATCTTTTGACTTTCTTCATTAGTCTTGATAGATGTATATGCTGAGCTTTAAATTTTTCATGCTTGACATGCTACCTTTACCACCCCGTGACCCCCATTTCTGTCTCCACATTTCCCCACACCTGTATGTTTCCTCACATCTAAATCTACATTTCCCTGTATCTGTCTCCACATTTCCCCATACCTATCTCCACATTTCCCCATACCTGTCTCCACATTTCCCCATACCTGTCTCCACATTCCCCCATTCCTGTCTCCACATTTCCCCATACCTGTCTCCACATTTCCCAATTGCTGTGTCTTTATTTCCCCATATCTATCTCCACATTTCCCCATTCCTATCCCAACATGCCTCAGTAATTCCCCATAGTTTCTACTGTCTCCAAGTATTAGCTCAACTGTCTACACATTTTACTTCGTGTAAGAAAAAACGGAATGATTGATGTAAAGAACATATCCACACCTCCCCCTTGAACTAAACTTTATATATACTAGCCCCCCCCCCCCCAGCCTATTCTACTAGGCCACCCTGTCCCTGGCCATCTATATGGCCAATTAATGCTCTGCCTGTATATGTACAACCCCCCCCCTATTCTACTAGGCCACCCTGGCCATCTAAATGGCCAATTGATTCTCTGCCTGTATATGTACTACCCCCCCCCCCCCAGCCTATACTACTAGGCCACCCTGGCCCTGGCCATCTAAATGGCCAATTGATTCTCTGCTTGTGTATGTACTACCCCTACCCTATTCTGCCTACTAGGCCACACTGTCCATCTAAATGACCAATTGATTCTCTGCCTGTATATGTACTACCCCCCCCCCCTTCCTATTCTGCCTATTAGGCCACACTGGTCCTGGCCATCTAAATGGCCAATTTATTCTCTGCCTGTATATGTGCTACCCCCCACCCTATTCTGCCTACTAGGCCACCCTGGCCATCTAAATGGCCAATTGATTCTCTGCTACAGGGAGGAGCTTAAGGACCGCTTTGCTTTAAATAGTCCGGAGCTCCAGCAGATGCTGAAGGTCAAAGTTCAGGAGGTCGAGAGGTCATTTCAGGCTGAGCTGGTCAAGCAGCAGGAGAAGTAAGTCTTGGACACACGCTAATTAGACACATCAACTACACACCAACTACACACTTCATTACACACCAACTACACACTTCATTACACACCAACTACACACTTCACTACACACCAACTACACACTTCACTACACACCAACTACGCACTTCACTACACACCAACTACACACTTCATTACACACCTCTTTACACAAGTAAGTCTGTACTTGGACACACGCTAATTAGACACACCAACTACACACCAACTACACACTTCATTACAGACTTCATTACACACCACTTTAAACAAGTAAGTCTGTGCTTGTTCATTAAAAAACTTATTAGAAATCGCATTTTTTTCAAGGAAAGCAAAAAAGAAGAGAACATTTTGGTTTTAAAGAAGAAAAAAAAACACGTTTAAAAACAAGTTAATAAAAACAAAGACTTGTATGAGTTAAAATGTTCATTTTTTTCCTGCTGGTTCATTTTATTTAATTTTCGGTTTTTGTCTGACTAGTTATCGGTATAACTATTAGCATATCAATCAAACAAAATACTGGTGAAGTTAACTATAAGATGGTGAGATTAATATTTATAATGTGAAGAGTATGATTATTAAGCTTAGTAACCATTGTTAGCTCCCTGTAATCCAAATGTTGACACTGATCGTCTCCCCTGCAGGGTGGAGGTGTTGGGGCGCCAGTACACCCAGCTGGAGGACGAGTTCCGGTACGCCCTTCAGATGGAGGAGACGAGGTTTAGAGAGGTAACACATTCTTTCTGTCTGTCTGTCCATCCATTGGTCTGTCCTCCTTTCTTCACCCTGACAAAATCAGTTGTTGTGTTCTTTACACGAGACGAAAACAACAAATATGTACCAGGATCATGTAGCGCCCATAATCTTTCGTCGGATCGACATTTTTTTTTATAATAAGGTGCACTTAGCACTATAGTTGTAGTGAGTCTGGGCTACACGATATTTATAGCACGGCCCTTTAGTGTATGCGCTACAAGATATTTATAGCAAAGCCCTGTTAGTTTCTGGGCTACAAGATATTTATAGCAAAGCCCTTCGTGTGTCTGGGCTACAAGATATTTATAGCAAAGCCCTTTGAGTGTCTGCGCTACAAGACATTTATAGCAAAGCCCTTTGTGTGACTGGGCTACAAGATATTTATAGCAAAGCCCTTTGAGTGTCTGGGCTACAAGATATTTATAGCAAAGCCCTTTGTGTGTCTGGGCTACAAGATATTTATAGCAAAGCCCTTTGAGTGACTGGGCTACAAGATATTTATAGCAAAGCCCTTTGTGTGTCTATAGCCGTAACCTGGAGAATATTCCTCGTCTGATTCCTCGTGTTTACACCAAGCTCCTGTTACAGGGTGCTTAATAGATGGTCTATAGAGATGAATATGTGCCTTGTATAGGGGAATTTGTGTTATAGAGTAGAATGGAACAGGTACCTTGTATAGAGGAATGTGTGACATAGGGAAAGGCGTGTCTTACAGAGTAGAATGGAACAGTTGCTTTGTTTTTAGGGGAGTAGAGAATACGGTGAATATATGCTTTGTAAACGTAGGGGGGGGATATGTAAAATATTGACAGGCCCAGTGATTCATCGACTGTATTAATCTACACAAACAGCGGTTTAAGGCCTGGTCAAGCTTGAAGGAAATAAAATACCGTTTCGAATTGGGAGAGATTACAAAAATAGTGGATATTTACCCAACGGAGCTCATTCATCCTTGGTAATGTTTGCTTTGGAGATTTTTAAAAACTTTGGTTGTTATTGATGCAGACTTCAGAAAAACTACGTTTAACGAAAACATTTTTTAAAACGAAAAATCTGGGTTAGTCAACAAAATACATTGTTCTTATGTCGAGTTGTTCTTACGTCGAGTTGTTCTTATGTCGAGTTGTTCTTATGTCGAGTTGTTCTTATGTCGAGTTGTTCTTATGTCGAGTTGTTCTTATGTCGAGTTGTTCTTATGTCGAGTTGTTCTTATATCGAGTTGTTCTTATGTCGAGTTGTTCTTATGTCGAGTTGTTCTTATGTCGAGTTGTTCCTATGTCGAGTTGTTCTTATGTCGAGTTGTTCTTATGTCGAGTTGTTCTTATGTCGAGTTGTTCTTATGTCGAGTTGTTCTTATGTCGAGTTGTTCTTATGTCGAGTTGTTCTTATGTCGAGTTGTTCGTATGTCGAGTTGTTCTTATGTCGAGTTGTTCTTATGTCGAGTTGTTCGTATGTCGAGTTGTTCTTATGTCGAATCATGTGTTGGCTCGTGAGCCGAGTTGTTGTGCTGATATTTTCTATCCATCACTTGCCCGAGAAAACACCTCAAGCACCTCCTTGCCTACACGTCTGTATAATGGTCCCTCCTCAACGTCAATTCCCCCCCCCCCCTTATGTCCGGTCCCTCCTGAGTGTCCCTCCTCAGCGTCATGCCTTCCCCACCCCACCACAAGCATCAGGTCCCGGATGTTGCATTGACATAGATGGAGTGGGGTGGTGTAAGTGTGGGAGTGGGAGTGATGGTAAAATGCAGATTTTGTTTCAAGTAACACCCCCCACCCCACCCCTTACTGGTAAAATGTTCCAAAAATTGAAAGTGTTTGGTGAAAAGTTTGCTTTTTATTCCACCGGTTACCATCAAATGCGTGCCGCTAGAGATCTCTTGATGGTCCCCTGCTGATTGAAAGGAGTAATTTGCTCTTTCAAATTGCTTTTTAGATAAGTAGAAATGAAGCGGGTTTTTTTTTTTCAAATTTCCATTTTTTTGGTCCACGAATGACGTCACGCTATTCTAGCCGAGCCGATTCGCACCTCACACCCACGTCACAAAATGCTAAGATGACATCACATCACTCACCACCTTCCCTTCCCTAAAGCCGAGTTTCTAGCCGAGTTTTTTTTTTAAATTCGCATTATATATATATATATATATATATATATATATATATATATATATATATATATATATATATATATATATATAACTTAGTAAATGTCGGTTTTTTATTCACACTTATATATTTTTAGCGCAATTTCCATACGGACAATTGCGATTATTAACTCGTCATTTCTGGATGGATAAATGAATGAATGGATGTGTGTCCGCAGCTTTAAGTCGTATCTCCTCCTCAACGAAGCAATATCGAGGACTAGTTCCAAAAGCAAATATGTTAAGCAAGTTCCGATGATGATTGTGGGCCAAAAACAATCCCGGAATTCCTTCCTAGATTTCCCGGAAAAGCCAAAAAACCTCGAAAAAATGCAGTTTTTTGGCCCTTATCTCGGCAACCAGACCACTTAGCGACTTGAAACATGTACCAATCGATTCCTGCCATAATTTAGAACAATATTGCTGAAGAAAGTTTTCAAAAATATCCTTTCGTTCGGTCACAAAAAATTAATTAAGAACATTTAAACTGAGCATCGTGTAGGCCTAGGATGATATTTTTTTTTTAAACTGAGCATCGTGTAGGCCTACTCGTTGAAATAAAACTATTTCCGTTGATATAGGTTAATATAGTTGTCTGTTTTTTAGCGCAAAAAAATATCCTTTCGTTCGGTCACAAAAAATTAAAAATTGTTATGGATAACATAAGGAAATTGCGCTTAAATTGTCACTAGACTTTTTATTAACTTGTTTTGAATGTTATGTAACCAATGTGAATAATTCTGTATGGAGATGTAAGTTTAAGGATTTGTTGTCATTCTTTATTTGTATTAAGAATTCAAGTGATGTCTTCTTGAATATGAAAGACTGGCCACGTCTTATTTGTGTTGTTTCTTTTGCTTTTGTTTTTACATATATATCTTGTGACGTCAAATGAAGTGTAATATTAATGTTGTATTAGTGTGAAGTAGTTAGTTTTGCTCAGGTCTGGTAAACCTCCCCTTTTCCAAAGGGGGATGCACGGATTAGAGAGAATAAATACCATCTTACCATCTCCCTCTTCCCATCTGGGAACCCTCCCCTAACATATAGATATATATATATATATATAGATATATATAGATATAGATATTACAAAAAGGTGCATATTTCACATTTCTTAAATTATACATAACCTTCTCTCTCTCTCTCTCTCTCTCTCTCTCTCTCTCTCTCTCTCTCTCTCTCTTTCTCTCTCTCGTAACACTTCGTCATTAA
Source organism: Physella acuta (assembly GCF_028476545.2). NCBI lineage: Eukaryota > Metazoa > Mollusca > Gastropoda > Physidae > Physella > Physella acuta. Next base: position 216,807 of record NW_026732085.1, read on the forward strand.
GTCTGAACCACATAAGTATATGACGTCATTTAAGCCCCCAGGGCAGATGACGAAAGAAGGTCCGTCTGTCCTGCGACCTAAGATGTCCAGTCGGCTTTCTAAATGTCCAGTACTTTGATTGAGGAAGTTGGGGACTAAATTCTGTAGATCGGGAAAGTGGGAGTCTAAATAATGTAGGTCGGGAAAGTGGGAGTCTAAATAATGTAGGTCGGGAAAGTGGGAGTCGAAACACTGTAGATCGGGAAAGTGGGAGTCTAAATAATGTAGGTCGGGAAAGTGGGAGTCTAAATAATGTAGGTCGGGAAAGTGGGAGTCGAAACACTGTAGATCGGGAAAGTGGGAGTCTAAATAATGTAGGTCGGGAAAGTGGGAGTCGAAACACTGTAGATCGGGAAAGTGGGAGTCTAAATAATGTAGGTCGGGAAAGTGGGAGTCGAAACACTGTAGATCGGGAAAGTGGGAGTCTAAATAATGTAGGTCGAGAAAGTGAGAGTCTAAATACTGTAGGTCGGGAAAGTGGGAGTCTAAATAATGTAGGTCGGGAAAGTGGGAGTCTAAATAATGTAGGTCGAGAAAGTGAGAGTCTAAATACTGTAGGTCGGGAAAGTGTGGGTCTAAATACTGTAGGTCGGGAAAGTGAGGGTCGAAACACTGTAGATCGGGAAAGTGGGAGTCTAAATAATGTAGGTCGAGAAAGTGAGAGTCTAAATACTGTAGGTCGGGAAAGTGTGGGTCTAAATACTGTAGGTCGGGAAAGTGGGGGTCTCAATACTGTAGGTCGGGAAAGTGAGAGTCTAAATACTGTAGGTCGGGAAAGTGAGGGTCTAACTACTGTAGATCGGGAAAGTGAGGGTCTAAATACTGTAGGTCGGGAAAGTGGGAGTCTAAATAATGTAGGTCGGGAAAGTGAGAGTCTAAATACTGTAGGTCGGGAAAGTGGGGGTCTAAATACTGTAGATCGGGAAAGTGTGGGTCTAAATACTGTAGGTCGGGAAAGTGGGGGTCTAAATACTGTAGGTCGGGAAAGTGAGAGTCTAAATAATGTAGGTCGGGAAAGTGAGGGTTTAAATACTGTAGATCGGGAAAGTGAGGGTCTAAATACTGTAGGTCGGGAAAGTGGGAGTCTCAATAATGTAGGTCGGGAAAGTGAGGGTCTAAATACTGGGGTAGAATACTGGGACTCAGTTTCCTCATCTACCGTACTAGCCGCCATCTTTGCCTCTTCTTCCCTTCAATATCCGTCCAAAAAAAGAAAAGCGCAAAGGCTGGATTTTTTTTTTTTTTAGTATTAAAACTAAAACTTGTTAAAGAGTCAAGACTTTGATCCAAAAGCTAAGAGACCCTTGAATATTGATATTCTTTGTGGAAAAAAAATATTTTTTCAGTCGGCGGCCAGATCTGAACAAGCAGATCAATGCCATAGTGCAGGGTGTTTGTTGTTTTTGGTCAGATCAAGGCGCATTTAACTTCTGCTTGCGTAATATAATATTGTGTAATATGGGTTTATGGTATTAGTGTTAATGGTGGGTTTTTTTTATACAACACGCACGTTAAGTCATACCCTGCTTTACTTCATCTATTTTTGTGTGTGTTTATTTAGTGTGTTTATTTTTGTAATTAATTAATTAATTAATTTACTGTAATATTTAAATATTTTTTAATGCATAATCCGTAAGTTATTGGTTAGCGTTAATTTACATTTTGGTAATTTTACAGGGGCCTATATATTTTAATGTTACACTCGTTTGAGAAAAATATTTTATAAAATAGTTATTGGTCAAAACGCAGTGTGCTTTACTACACGTTGAACAATATTAGAGACAAAGCAATGAAATAACTAAATAGATAAAAAATAATAATAGATTTAAAATAACATAGTCTACCAATACCTAGTAGAAAAACCAAATTATATACATATTAGTCATTATATATATATATATATATATATATATATATATATATATATATATATATATATATATATATATATATATATATACATATATATATCTTAGTCTTTATATGTCTTCCATGAACGCTAGACGAGCAACCATGTTTCCCCTGATGGCTTCTGACACGTATGTCGGCTTGCACGCCACTTCTTGTCCGCAAATGTCTCCATTTTTCTTATTAATTTGTTGACGTTTCTATTATTGGGCTGTATCAATCTCGGACACATCGATCTGCGGCTTCTGGGCCGGTCTGACGTGTCCTTCCATTTATCGATGAGATCTATTGTCTGGACCGGGGGTGTCCCGTCCCCCCCCCCCCCACAGACACACACCTCCCCGGTCATCTAACCTCGTGTTGTGTCACGTGGTTAAGAGGTCTGGGGGAAGAATAGGAGAGGGGGGAGATGGTTCTATCTATAGAATGGACCAATGTAATCTTTTGTCCAGACTTTCCCACGCGTGTTGGTTTTCTAGAACGGTCAGTCGGCCTCAACGGTAACGTTGGAATTGTACGAGTGTTAATACACCACACATGTTGGCATTGTTGGTGATGGTCGCTTTGTGTCTGAGAATTCAATCATATATATTTCTATACCAGAGGCTTAGCGAGGGGGGTCGAGGGGTGGGGGTACATATGTCCCCCGGACGCCGACCTTCCTTAAGGGGCGCCAAAATGGGTTGGAAAAACAAATTAAAATATCATTTTAGCTACAGTTTTGCATTATAAGTATAAAAAAATATAGGGGGGAGGTGCAAATTGAAAGGTTGTTCCCGAGGGGGGGGGCGCCAAATTGAAAGTTTGTCACCGGGCGCCGGAAAGGGTCTATAGTCGGTTGTTAATACAGCTGGGTGTAGCATTGTTTTCTCTATAGTTTGCATCTTTACGTCATGGTGTCACATTCCTCCCCTCCCTTGACGGAATCGTAATTATGCACTTAAAATACTTTTTAACTCTAAGTTATTTATTCTGTATATCTTGCAATTTTGTTGTCTCGGTGTCACCCCCCCCCCCCCTAAATGGTGTCACCCTGTGCGGTCTGCACCACCGCCCCCGCCTCACGACGCCTCTGATCAATATATATATATATATATATATATATATATATATATATATATATATATATATATATATATATATTTATTTATTTATTTATATATATATATATATTTATATATATATATATTTATAAATAAGCCTATATTATATATATATTTATATATATATATATATATATATATATATATATATATATATATATATATATATATATATATATATATATATATATATATATATATATATATATATATATATATATATATATATATATATATATATATATATATATATATAACGGGGTCAGATAGTTTGTTTCTATGTAGTTTCGGGTTGAGTGTGTCAATGGACTATCTCTTCCCACTTAGTAAACAGTCTGAAGGCCTGTACACGCTATTGTGATAAATAGGTACAGGGGCTCCTATGTTAACCTGATAAATCATTAGACGGTGACGATGAGGGAGGGGGTGTGGGCAGGAACTGGTTGGGTCGTGATCTAGAATCTTCTGATGATCTACGAGTTGTTTGTGCTGATGAAACTTGTGTCTGCACACGTATAAATCACGATTTCATCTGTTCAATAATGTATCAACACGCACAAGTTTTCAAGCTACATCAGCCAATGAAGAAGGGAGGGGGGTGGGGGAGATTGATTATAGGAATAATTACAATAATCCCTGCGTAAAAATAGTTCGCTTTAGCAGCGTAAGGGGCTTAGCATGAGCAACTGCTGGCGGCCTGTTTAATAAATAAAAATTAGAAATTTAAATAAAAAATAAGTCGTAAATTAAAAATGAACGGAGGGTTTTTTTTTTCAACGTGTGCATGGGATGAGTACACGATTCAGTTTGGAGCTTCCTTGGGGCGGGGGTTGGTGGGGGAGTTAAGGACATTGGGAAACCTTGTAATGGGGGCTTCCGTGGGGCTGGGGTTGGTGGGGGAGTTAAGGACATTAGGGGACCTTGTAATTGGAGCTTCCTTGGGGCTGGGGTTGGTGGGGGAGTTAAGGACATTAGGGGACCTTGTAATTGGAGCTTCCTTGGGGCTGGGGTTGGTGGGGGAGTTAAGGACATTAGGGGACCTTGTAATTGGAGCTTCCTTGGGGCTGGGGTTGGTGGGGGAGTTAAGGACATTAGGGGACCTTGTAATTGGAGCTTCCTTGGGGCTGGGGTTGGTGGGGGAGTTAAGGACATTAGGGGACCTTGTAATTGGAGCTTCCTTGGGGCTGGGGTTGGTGGGGGAGTTAAGGACATTAGGGGACCTTGTAATTGGAGCTTCCTTGGGGCTGGGGTTGGTGGGGGAGTTAAGGACATTAGGGGACCTTGTAATTGGAGCTTCCTTGGGGCTGGGGTTGGTGGGGGAGTTAAGGACATTAGGGGACCTTGTAATTGGAGCTTCCTTGGGGCTGGGGTTGGTGGGGGAGTTAAGGACATTAGGGGACCTTGTAATTGGAGCTTCCTTGGGGCTGGGGTTGGTGGGGGAGTTAAGGACATTAGGGGACCTTGTAATTGGAGCTTCCTTGGGGCTGGGGTTGGTGGGGGAGTTAAGGACATTAGGGGACCTTGTAATTGGAGCTTCCTTGGGGCTGGGGTTGGTGGGGGAGTTAAGGACATTAGGGGACCTTGTAATTGGAGCTTCCTTGGCGTTGGTGGCGGGTGACTTTATAATACTAGACTAAGTCCTGGACAAGGGGTTTAATCCCTTGATTTTATTATTTCTGGACATCGGTTTTTATGCTTTGATTCCATCATAATTTCCATTTTTACTGGACATGGGTTTTATGATTGTAGGAAATAAATCACAGGAAAAAAGTCACAGAAAAAAGTCTCAAATGCGTATTTGCGTGGAATTCCTAAATACTTTTATGTATTACTTATTCAGAACGTTCAAATAAGCATACGATTAATTAAATGCAAAGTAAACATATAGCTTCATGTGCGTAGGTTGTATTTGCATGGTAATATTTATAATACTAAAAATATTTACTTTGAAGTAGTTAGCTTTTAATTACATTATAGCTATAAACCTTAATAGAATTACGTAGAATAAAATAGAATGCTCCAAACTACTCAGTTTTCATCGTGTGTTGTTTTTTTAATTGAATTAGAAAAAAATTGGGGAAAAACACCCACAATACATGTTGTTGTGTCTAAATTTCTACCCGGTATTCAAATAAATATGTAACAAAATTTGAGGATGCTGTATACATTATATTACAGTATTTTTACTTATTATGAATACAAAATGTAGGATTAGGATTATTATTATAAACGACAATGCTTTTATAGTGTATAAATATGTTATTTAAAAAATAAACTTTTATAGACACCAAAATGTTACAGTTCTCAACAAGTAAATCAAAATATTTTTGTGACTTTTTCCGATACATCTTTTTTAAAAAACTGACTTTTTTTCAGTGCCTTTTTTTCCTGTCTTTTTTTCCGCTCACCGTGTTTTATGCCTTGCTTCCATGGGTTTTTACAAGCTTTTATTTAACTCACTTCCTCTGTCGTCAGTCGTCAGTCTGTCTAGACGGAAACGCAGGAGTGAAAATTCGGACAGTTCTACTTGACAGATACGATTCACAGTTGGCACGTGGGTCAAGACATGAAGACAATGCAATCTGAAACTAAATTTGACTTAATCGGATGCCTAATTAATTTTTTATTAATTAATTAAAATTTGGACCGAATAAGTAGGCATGTCTAGCCAACCACACCATACGCGTCATCAATAGCTGCGCCATCACGACCACGTAATGGCTGCGTTCAAAAACCATTGCGCGCCTACTGAACGTGATATTCAGTAGGCGCGCAATGGTTTTTAGTCATGTAACTCTATTGTAGATAAAACATGTAAAGTACTGAAAAAAAATTCATAAAAAACGTTTTAATAACAAGCTTTTATGTAATGATGCACTAAAAAGTAGAAAATAAATTATAGACTACTATTTAAATAACTATAAAGAAAAGCGTGGGTGTCTTCCTTAACATTAGTAAAGGTATCCAATAGATACTAAAGTGACCCACGCTTTTCTTTATAGTTATTTAAATAGTAGTCTATAATTTATTTTCTACTTTTTAGTGCATCATTACATAAAAGCTTGTTATTAAAACGTTTTTTATGAATTTTTTTTACAAGCTTTTATTTAACTCACTTCCTCGACAGTCTGTCTGTCTGTCTAGACGGAAACGCAGGAGTGAAAATTCGGACAGTTCTACTTGACCGACACGATTCACAGTTGGCACGTGGGTCAAGACATGAAGACAATGCAATCTGAAACTAAATTTGACTTAATTGGATGCCTAATTGATTTTTTATGAATTAATTAAAATTTGGACCGAATTAGTAGGCATGTCTAGCCAACCACACCACACGCGTCATCAATAGCTGCGCCATCACGACCACGTAATGGCTGCGTTCAAAAACCATTGCGCGCCTACTGAACGTGATATTCAGTAGGCGCGCAATGGTTTTTAGTCATGTAACTCTATTGTAGATAAAACATGTAAAGTACTGAAAAAAAAATTCATAAAAAACGTTTTAATAACAAGCTTTTATGTAATGATGCATTAAAAAGTAGAAAATAAATTATAGACTACTATTTAAATAACAATAAAGAAAAGCGTGGGTGTCTTCCTTAACATTAGTAAAGGTATCCAATAGATACTAAAGTGACCCACGCTTTTCTTTATAGTTATTTAAATAGTAGTCTATAATTTATTACAAGCTTTTATTTAACTCACTTCCTCGTCAGTCTGTCGTCAGTCTAGACGGAAACGCAGGAGTGAAAATTCGGACAGTTCTACTTGACCGACACGATTCACAGTTGGCACGTGGGTCAAGACATGAAGACAATGCAATCTGAAACTAAATTTGACTTAATTGGATGCCTAATTAATTTTTATGAATTAATTCAAATTTGGACCGAATTAGTAGGCATGTCTAGCCAACCACACCACACGCGTCATCACCTTCAATAGCTGCGCCATCACGTAATGGCTGCGTTCAAAAACCATTGCGCGCCTACTGAACGTGATGTTCAGTAGGCGCGCAATGGTTTTTAGTCATGTAACTCTATTGTAAATAAAACATGTAAAGTACTGAAAAAAAATTCATAAAAAACGTTTTAATAACAAGCTTTTATGTAATGATGCACTAAAAAGTAGAAAATAAATTATAGACTACTATTTAAATAACTATAAAGAAAAGCGTGGGTGTCTTCCTTAACATTAGTAAAGGTATCCAATAGATACTAAAGTGACCCACGCTTTTCTTTATAGTTATTTAAATAGTAGTCTATCATTTATTTTTTTAGTGCATCATTACATAAAAGCTTGTTATTAAAACGTTTTTTATGAATTTTTTATAATTTCCATTATTTCTGGTCAAGGTTTTATGGCTTAATTCCAACATGTTTTATACATTGATTTAATCGGTACAATTAACAAAAATGCAAGTGCTCAGTGTTTCTTCCAGACTTTTTTCTCCGGGGGGGGGGGGGGCCGGACACTGTTAAAAGTATATATTTTCTATATAAATTATATAAATTTCATTTCGTTCGGGGGACGGTAGAATTTTTTCGAGTCGCCTGGAAGAAACTCTGCAAGTGCTGATGCACAAACTCAAGTTTTTAAAGACCAGTTGTTGTTTTTTTTCTGGCTCAAAACTCCACATCAACAGAAAAATGTCAGGCCCAAAACTCCAAACTGAAATATATTACTAATTCAATTTAAAAAATAGATATACATTATTGAGCAGATGCACGCTGCAATTAAAACTTGAATATTTTTAAAATTCAAACTAGGAAAAAGCCAACTCGCGATGTCTATGTTTCTGAACGTGGGCGAGGGTTGATATTTTGTATGGTTGTGTGTGTGTGTGTTTCCCGGTAGTGTTATTGTGATCTGTTTCTATGGACATGCAATACATTTGTATGAGTGTTGTGTCTGTTTCTGAGTGTGGGCCTATCTGAATCGACCTTAAAGAATGTGTGTGTGTGTGTGTGTTTGTGTGTGTGTGGACCTATCTAAATTGACCGTTAAGAGTGTGTGGACCTATCTGAATCGACCGTTAAGAGTGTGTGTGGACCTATCTGAATCGACCGTTAAGAGTGTGTGTGTGTGTGTGTGTGTACACCTGTCTGAATCGACCGTTAAGAGTGTGTGGACCTATCTGAATCGACCATTAAGAGTGTGTGGACCTGTCTGAATCGACCATTAAGAGTGTGTGGACCTGTCTGAATCGACCGTTAAGAGTGTGTAGATCTCACTGAATCGACCTTTTAGATTATGGACCTCACTCAATCGACCTTTAACACTATGAGGACCTCACTCAATCGACCGTTAAGACCTCATTGAATCAGCCGTTAAGACTCTGAAGACCTCTCACCAACCTATCAAACCTTTAAATATTAGTCCACGGCACCGCGTCTGTGTTGGTTTCTACTTTTTTTCAACCCGCCAATATTTGAGCAAGTAATTGACAACACTCAGAGAGTCTAGCGCCCGGTGTATGTATTCAGACGCTCATTTCCAGCTCATAAAGGGAACTCACCGACATAATCAGGAGTTATCTTCCCCTTGTGTCTCTGCCAGCATATTTGGTTGTCTATATTGCTTTACATCTTTAGCTTTTTTATAAGCATTTGTCTATTGATTAGTTTCATGTGGGACGCGATCAGAAGGGGATTTAATATACTATCGAATATTTTTTTTTCGGTACCGTTTTCAATACGAGAGCACGTATTCGAAGAAATATTAATTTGCTACTGCCTCTATATTAATCTTCTAATCTTTGTGATATACTAATCTTCTAATCTTTACCCTAGCCCTACCCCTAAACCTAAACATGACCCTTACTATGAGCATGGAAAAGCTCAGTAAAATAAACCGGGAGTAATCTCCCCTAAACTTTCTCGAATATTCTTATATAACTTGAAATATAGACATGATTTTTTTTTAATTACTTAAACTTTTAAAAATAGAATAGAATCTCATAGAAAAAAGAATTGCGCACCAAGCGAACGCCAAAACAAAATGTGCATAATAGTGCGCAATATTATTAGTACTTTATAAATTTACATGCGTTTTTTGAGAAATCGAAAATAGCGTAAATTAGTACTTCCGGTCAACGGAAGTTACTCAAAATTTGACAGAAGGCAGAGAATTAGATCTTTTACTTACATGTGAAATTTCATTTATCTATCTGAAATAGTACTCAAGTTATAGGCTTTTGAAAAATTCAAAGTAGAAAAAGTACCACTTCCGGTTATCGGAAATCGCTCAAAAGTTGATCAGTATCTACGATTTTGATAAAATACTTATATATAAAATTTCATCAACCTAGCTGTAACGGTACTCAAGTTATCGTGTTTACACACAGACAGACAGACACACAGACACACAGACATACGGACAAGATTGCAAAATTATGTTTTTCCGTATCAGTGAGGTGTAAAACGTCGAGATTTGTAAAAATGTGTTGTCGATTTATTTATTTTTTTTTGCACGATTACAAAACTTTCTCTATACGAGAAAGTAAAAACTATATTTTCCAGTATTTCTGTGAGAACCCACTACTTTTACTCATCAAGTCGTAGGAACTCCGCCATATTTGTGTGAGACGAGTGTTTTGATTACTTTTCCGCGAAGGAATCAACACAAAAGGATGTAAAGTTTGCCGTTTTTCGTGTAAAAAACGTCTGATAAAGATATATAAGAGCTTTATTCGCCTAATTAAGGCCTGTCTTTTTGTCCAAGATGGAAGATAATTCTCTTGACCTTTCGTCAAGGGGCAGAATCTTGAAAGGATTTTTCTGCCATGCTTGTTATCCCGGGGGGTGGGGGGTGGGGGGGTGATGCCGCAGTTGTAAGTGTTAAAGGGTGAGGGGGTGATAGGAACATTCATAGGGTATCCTTTTTCTGTGGGGGAAAGGTGTCATTATTAAACCCCCGGGGGGATATTCGGGGTTTTTTTTTTGCGAGCTGAGTTGGGGGAGAGGCAAATTGAAAGTCTCGGATGACGCGCGGAGTTGACAGCGCTGTTGTTGTTGTCGTGGTGGTGTCAAGGTGAGATGTTGTCGTTCATCAGTGCGGGGAAGCCGGGCGGTAGATGTGGTCTCTCTACGCATGGAGGGTGGGGTTCAAAAACTTGTATTTACCTACTTCTTCTTCTTCGTTCTTAATTATGGATATGGTTGAGGATTTTGACAACAAGCCCAACTGTGGTCTCCAGATCAGCAGGTGCCCCATATAATTTTTCCCTGAGTGGGGTGAGCAGGGGCCAGTGTCTGACTCGCGCCTGGCGTATTTACCTACAATAACAGGGTGTTGGATTTGTTTAATTACTTGGGTCATTCAAGAGCGAAATTCAGCCCTAATGCGTCCCTGGCAGGAGTTGGGAAGAAGTGAATGGTGCTGAAGATTGTTTTGATTACGCCACAATCTCGCAATAATCGAAAATATTATTGCATTACTCTGAAATAGTTTTGAATTATTAGCTAATAATAACGCCTTACGGCAAAGTGTTTTTTTTTTAATTTTGACAGTAATTATGCATTATTCGTCAACAATTTTGCATTATTCTGCAATAATCTTGCATTACTTGCCATCTAAACATACAAACAGTCGCATGAGGAAATTTGCATCTGGAGTGGGCTTCTGTACAATTAGGTAGTCCAAACTGAAATTCACTATTAATTGCAGACTTCTGGAGTATGTCACGAAAGAACTTTTAATTGTAAGCTCTATGCCACAAATTTTATAAAAATATCTCAATAAATAAAAAAGTTATGCAATTTTTGAAAAAGTAAAATTTGGTAAAAAACTGATTTTCAAAAAGTGCCATTTTTGAGAACCCATATTTTCTAAACTAAATAACATAGAAGTGTAGAAATTGGTCAAGCTACTGCAAAGTTTGTAATATATATGCCCAATTTTCTAAAATGAGTCTTTCTAAGGTTAAAAAATAATTGAAAATGACAAAAATGCGTTTTGGTCACTTTTATTTTCATACACAAAAAAAATTCATTTTTTTTTTGTTTTGGACATAGAATAACTCTAAAACTGTGTTGGTAACATTAACAGGAAGAATGTGTTCATTATTTTCAAAAATCACATGAGTTAAAATATTATTTTCAAAAAATGCCACAGTTATCTAGTTCAGGAGAAACAGAATCAAAATTTAGTGGAGTAATGCAATGTAATGTAATCTAATAAAGACGTGATGCCTACAAGTGATGCAGCAGTTGATGCTGCATTCAAACCTATCGGGTTGATAACTGCTTTTGGGGAACAGTTTTTAAAACGACAACTCCACATCTTTGTATGTCTTGTTTCCCTCAACCTTGATCTTGTGGAGCATCAAGAGTAAGTGATACGTTTTGGGAACTGAAGGGGGAGGGGCTTGGCCTTCTTCCCTTCCCTTGTAAGGAAAGTTCTGGATAGGGCACCATAAATGTCTCCAGCTGTGGAATAAATAATTTATCTTGTGATTAATAAAATATAACTAAATTTACTACTAGCCTATTGTGTAGGCCAACTATTTGTCCTATGACTGTAGCTGGAAACATATGAAAAAGCCTGAAAACACCTTTTTGTTAAAAGTAATTTATACTTGATAGTATATTTTTAATATTAATTCTATTGAATAAAATATTCGTTGCTTTTACCACAATGGTTGAGATATCCAATGATGGAGGTGCCATTCTGTGGTTCTAAACATCCTATAGGACAACTTAACTGTCCTTCATTGTTACTATATGCATATAAAATAAATAAATAATGAGAAATACTACCAGTACTACTTACACTTACAACTAATATAACATTTAAAACTAAGTCACAACATGTACAATCTTATTAAATTGCACCACCATCTAAACATTGATCTGGTACATTTTATTAAGGAGACTGGCGCAGACCATTTCACATTATTCAGCAGGGGAATCAGAATCAGAGTGCACAACAGAAAATTAAAAAATTAATCACATTAGTCCTTAAAGTTTAGTGTCTTTTTTTTTTAAATAAATTAATAAAAATGTATAGTTATTATAATTATACATTTCTTTTGTGTTTCATTAATATTTTATAAGTATTTAACCTTCGTTCCCTGTAAATAATTGAGTTCGTCCACATAGTAACCAGGATTGTCTGGTGGCCATTTTGAATTTGTCGATTCATAATTTTGACGTGATAGTCCAGATAAACTGTAGTAATACGACCCTATCATTAATCCCATTCGATAGATTTTAAATAATTAGTAAACACTAGCATCTAATAGTTAAGTGCATCCATATTTTAAGTCCCTAGAATGTCCAGAATTAAATAGCTTCACGTTTAAACACACCATCTGTACAAGCATAGTTCACACGCTAAAACCGTGGACTAGTAGCGTTCAAATTTACATTAATAACGTGTACTAATTAAACCAAACTGACATTCAAACTTAAAATTCATTTATTAAAATGGAAATGAAACCTTAAAAATGATACTTACAACTTGTTTGAAGGCTCTAGCAAGGGTAAAATCCGTTTAGCATCATCGGTCGTCAACCTTTAAAACCGTTCGGCGAGCTACTCACTCGGGGCTGAAAGTTGACTCGAGGGTTATATGCTTATTGAGGGCACGGCTTCGCGACCGTAAATCAGAAATACTTGAATTTATAACACAAAGTAGTTATAAAAGTGAACTTTACATCTGTGTAAAAATTGAAACAGAATTAGTTTGTTTTCTTGTATATTGTCATTTAAAGTTTAAAAACTGATTTTTTTAAATGAAATAAGCAAGTTATTTTTTTTCAATTTATACATAAAACGATAGACTAGAATTCGCTCTTTAAAAGGACATTAAGATTATGCTTCTACGATGTTTCGTCGCGAAGCCGAAACCAAATGAAACAGTGTGGGGTCGATCGGTACTGGCAAAACGGAGAAATTTGTTGACGTAACTGATACTTTTCAAACAAATATAAAACACATTCAAACATGTGTTACATATATAAAAATACCAGATTACTACAGATAAAGACTTAAACTTTATTGACATATAATTTTTATTCTTATAGGACAACTAGAAGTAGTGAAATTTATTTTATTTTTTTTTTTGAAAACCGCAAAAACTGACCCTAAAACGCACTTTTTCGCCAGTTTGGACTACCTAGTACAGGAGTTGGCAACCTTTTGGGACGGAAGAGCCAAAATTTACAGTTTACAAAATTTCCCAATTTTTAAAGAGCCTCTAACATTTCTATGTGCACTTTGGTAGTGGAAAGTATGGAGCCATTGCCATAGGGCTTGTCACAGCACAGTTGTGGGACTGTGCCTAAACCCTGGGCTGTCAGCTGTCCGTAATCCACATATTCTCATTGTTTTTTTTGTTTTTATAATTTTTTTGTATATTGAAAAAAAAGAATATAATTATTATGGAACAAGAGAGCCGCATCTTGACATCAAAAGAGCCGCATGCGGCTCGCGAGCCACAGGTTGCCGACCACTGACCTTGTACAATACAGCGTTGAATCTGCTTGAAATAAATAAAGCCGTTTTATACAGTGGATCCTGATTTATTATTATTATTTTTTGCTGTGGTGATTTCTGTTGTTATTCTAGACCTGGTTCAATTATGTGGATTTGTTTACAGAAAAATATTGTTCATGCGGAAACTTTTTATATATGTATAATTGTAGCCAGCTTGTGTTTTTGACATTTGGTCCGTTAATTGTAAATGCCCCCTGACGTGACGTCACTTTACCTTTACTGCCCCTGACGCGACGTTACTTTACCTTTACTGCCCCCTGACGTGACGTCACTTTATCTTTACTGCCCCTGACGCAACGTCACTTTACCTTTACTGCCCCCTGACGTGACGTCACTTTACCTTTACTGCCCCCTGACGCGACGTCACTTTATCTTTACTGCCCCCTGACGCGACGTCACTTTACCTTTACTGCCCCTGACGTGACGTCACTTTACCTTTACTGTCCCTGATGTGACGTCACTTTACCATTACTGCCCATGACGTCTGGTCACTTTGCCATCAATACCCCCCCCCTAACAAATCTCCCCCACTTAACCGCTATTGCCCATGACGTAAACAAATCCAGTTTAAACCAACACGGCTGTGGGTTTACGCAAGTTCCCGTCGGCCCGGTCGGCCTTTTAAAACTTAATCCCACACTTGACTTGTGTTGGGAGACGGAAACATCCGCTGACAAGTATCGTCTATTTTATTTGATTCCCCATCCAGAACGCCGGTATCGATCCCGGGTCGCCGGATGATTACATCTGACGGGCTTCGACACGAGAGTCGGGTGTGTCTGGGCGAGAGGGGGGGGGGGGGGGTTGAGGGGGTGGGGATGGATAGTTGATAGTAAAGATTTAAAACGCTATTGTAAACTCCTGTAGTCTCGACTGATTTGAAGATAGAACCGGGTAGTGTGGCCCATTTTGGACTAAGTAACCGGATTAGGCGAGTCGACAAGGGGAGACTACTCTATGGTATAAACACTTTTCACCTATTTTTTTTTTTTTTTTGCACGAAACGGAGACAAATCAGAGTTAAAGCCCTTGGAGTCCCGTCACGCTAGCCGCTAAAGTGACTTGCTGTGGTTTTTGTAATGGCGGTCTGAGGTAGACAATGACAGAATCGGCTGGCTTTAAAATAACTAATTAAAACGTGACTGGTTGTTTTTAATTTCCCTTCTCCCTCCTCTCCTCACTCTACCTTCCTCTCCTTCCCCCCCTCTCACTCTCTTTTACCACCTCTCTCTGGGGTCGTCCATAAATGTCACACCCTTAGGGGGAGGGGGATACGTAATTTTGTGACGGTGTGTAATGAGGGGGGAGTTCAGATAGTGTCACAATATTGCATTATACAAAAGTAATGTTTGAAAACGAATTTTAGCCTGTTTATTTTTTTATTTTATTTTTTTTTTTTGTGCGTTTTCGGAAAGTTTCCGGAAAGTTTGTGAAAGTTTAAATAAATTGTATCAGAAATTGATTAAAATACTTTGTTGGCCGAGCTAAGTCAATATTTTAGAAAAAAACATCAATGTTTTAAAAAAAATTGTAGGCTGAGGTGAGACGTCATTTTCGGAGATAGGGGGTTGGCTTTTTGTAAAAACTTTTGACGGAGGGGAGGAGAGGGGGGGGAAGGGGGTGGAGATAAAATCGTCACAAACAAGCGGTATGAATGAATCCCCTCTGTATTTCTCGTTGTCCCTCTCTCCCACTCCTCTATCACTCTGTTTCTCTCTCTCTCACTTATTCTCTCTTCTATCATTTTCTCTCCCTCTATCCCTTCCTCACTCATTTTCTCTTTCTGTCGTTCTCTCACTCTCTTTCTCCTTCTTTCCCTTTATCCCTTCCTCTCTTAGTTTCTCTTTCTGTCTTTCTCTCTGCCGTTCTCTCACTCTCCTTCTCTCTCTCCCCCTCTCCCTCCACCAACCGTGACGTCAAGTCCTTGTGAAGTTGGGAGGAGAAAATTGGAATTTCTAAAAACAGTAGCTCGTAAATACCGGCCCGCCTCCAGTAGAGATGGTACCCTGTTGGTCTCTCTTGTTGGGTGTGTGTGGTGGGTGTGTGTGTGGTGTGTGCGTGATGGGTGTTTGGGGGGTGTGGTGTGGGGGTGGTGTGTGCGTGATGGGTGTGTGTGGGTGAGTGTGGTGTGGGTCTGTGTGGAGTGAGAGGTCGTTCTAGTTGGGTATGTGTGCGTGGTGTGTGTGTGTGTGCGTGCGTGGTGTGTGTGTGTCTCTGGTAAGTAGAGTGAGTGCTCTTTCTCGTTGTGTGTGCGTGCGTGGTGTGTGTATGTGTGTGGTAAGTGGAGTGAGTGGTCTTTCTAGCTGTGTATGTGTGCTATTGCGTGCGTGGTGTGTGTGGGAGTGTGTGGTCTTTCCAAGGTGCGTGTGTGCGAGTGCGTGCTTGTGGGTGTGTTTGTGGTAAGTGGAGTGAGCGCTATATTTTTTATAACGTAACCAACACACCACAAAGCAAGTTTTGACTATATTAACTTCACCAGAGTGAGCCGTGAGGACAATAAAATAGGAAAAAACATTTTTTTTTTAACTTGAGAGTTGAAAAGGGGGGAGAAATGGTGGCCGTCAATAAATGACGTCACATAATTATAGTCCAGTTTCTTTCCCTGCTATCGTCACAAAAACCAGACCACACACTCCCCCCCCTCCCCCCACATCCACACCCCAGTAGAGTCTTGAAGTAACACCAGAGATTCTAAAAATAGTTGTAACAGAACTAGAGTGAATCGTTAGCTTTTAATTCCTTCTTTGTGTGTATGTTTGTTTGTCTTTGGGTTGTTGCCTATCTTGTAACTCAATTTTAACCCGCTTCTAATAAAGCGATTTTATTCCAACTTATCAGATATATTCATCTCACATGACAATGCAAGAATATTTTTATATAATTAGCAATTAGATAAGTCATCAAAATTTAATTTAAAATTTATAGTCTATAATATAAGGGGAGATAACGAAATTAAAAACCAAATATAAAAACCTTTATTATAATAAGCTTTTAAATGCTCTGTAAATAATAAAGTAAAACAAACTTGATTTCTTCGATAAAAGCTTTGGTCGCTAAAAAATGTAAGATCTCACTAGGGACCAAGGCTTTTAAGAAAGCAAGTTTATTTTTTTAGTGCATTTCAAAGATTATTTATATAAGTGTTTTTATATTTTTAAATTATTAGTGTAACGAAATACAAAATGTAGGCTCTGCTATAATTTAGTCAGATAATCCACAGTTATGAACGATACCCCCCCTCCTCGCCACACACACACAACACACACACACACACACACACACACACAACATTTCGTCATCATTATCTTTAACTCAACAGCATTTATGTAAAACCTAGCCGTTTTAACTTCAACCCGTTTCGATAGTTTCAACTGGGTCACTTTTGCACTAGGATCACGTTTTTACTGGGATCACGTCTGTACTAGGGTCACTGCTGTACATGGGTCACTACTTTATTGGGGTCACTCCGTACTGAGGTCAATACTTTACTATGGTCACTATTGAAGTAGGGTCACTTCTGCACTAGGATCACGTCTTTACTAGGGTTACTACTGTTCAGGGGTCACTACTGTACTAGGGTTACTTATACACTAGGATCACGTCTTTACTAGAGTCACTACTGAACTAGGGTCACTACTGTACTAGGGTCACTACTGAACTAGGGTCACTACTGAACTAGTGTCACTACTTTATTAGGGTCACTACTTTACAGGGGTCACCACTTTACAAGGGTCACTACTTTACAGGGGTCACTACCTTACTAGGGTCACTACTGTACTGGGGTCACTACCGTACTAGGGTCACTACCGTACTAGGGTCACTACCCTACTAAGATCACCAGCTCACGGTGATCACTTCTATATCCGTGTCACTGAAATAATCGCTATCCCATTGTTCACGGACCTGTTGTTGTTGATGCTTGTTGTTGTTGTTGCTGTGCTGAATACGCTGTATCCCCCCCCCCCCACTGGCACGTTCCCAGCACTTTATATTATCAATAATGTCCAGCTTGTCATAGTTGCTGCTCCATTACTCACTCGCTTTCCGTCTGCTTTTGAATTTTTTTTCTTCACTTTCTCGCCCCACCCTCAACCCCCCCCCCCCATATTTTACTCTTTCATCACACCGTCCTCGTTATTTTTCTCGGCTCTATCTTACGAACTGTCGTCTGCAATACTGAAGTAACTGGACATCTTTTACTGTCCCCACCATATTCATATACTGTCTTTCATATCTTGGTGACTAGACATCTTCCACTACACCACCATATTCCCATACTATCTTTCATATCTTGGTGACTAGACATCTTCCACTACACCACCATATTCCCATACTATTTTTCATATCTTGGTGTTAGAATGTCTTCCACTACACCACCATATTCCCATACTATCTTTCATATCTTGGTGACTAGACATCTTCCACTACACCACCATATTCCCATACTGTCCATAGCAATCCCAACCACAATGGGATTAAAGGTCGATTGAACTTGTATCGATCCCTGTAGCCAATCTATGCTGGGGCCTGGTCAAGTATCAACACTTATCTACTCAACACATCAGAGTAAAGTAATCGTTTAGGGTACCCTGGGAAATGTGGGCCTAGACAAGCACATGCATATATATACACACACACACACACGTATATGGGTATTTCTTTATATATGCTATATGTGTAAGTAGCCTATAAATAAATAAATAAATAAATATATATATATATATATATATATATATATATATAAAATGCATGTGCTTGTCTAGGCCCACATTTCCCAGGGTACCCTAACCGATTACTTTACTCCGACGTGTTGAGTAGATAAGTGTTGATATATATATATATATATATATATATATATATATATATATATATATATATATATATATATATATATATATATATATATATATATGGGTGTGTGGTATCTGTGTGTGCTATAGACTATATACATAAGGGGGAAAATGTTTAATAACAACGCCATCAATAAGAGTATGTAGTTAATGTCAATCCATGAGAACCTAAAATGCTGACCCAATCTTCTTGTGTAGGCACCTAACTTGTTCCCCCCCGCCCCCTTCTTCCCCCGCCCCCTCTGTCCATATCTTGCTAAACACTACCCCAATCTACCCTCGCCACCTTCCCCCATTAGCCATCAACCATTCTGTCAACAGTCCCCGTCGGTTAAGTCGGATGAGACCTTCAGACATTGATTGGCAGCGCCACCGCATGACATGCGCACTGCAGGGTCAGATCCTAACCGCTTCCATCTTGTTAAATCATCTCTAAATTAAATAACCTTCGCGGGGGGGATAAGGGTGGGGGGTGTGAATTAAGCCCTGATGGAAACACGACTTTTTTTTAATGGAAATACGACTTTTTTATGTCGTATTATCCGTATTTAGTCGAGTTTTAAAAATCGGTTGCGTTTGAGATGATACGGGGATTGGTGGTGTAAATGTGTGTGTGGGGGGGGGGTGTATTGATGGTCGGACATACACAAACACACAGACACGACTGCGCTAAATTACTTTCTGAAGGGGCGGCATTCGTCTACTTGATGGGAATAGAATTATCCGCTAAACATGTTCTTGTTGGGGGGCAAGGGGGACTGTTTGAGGTTTAATCCCGCATTTGTGTGACATACACTGGTTGGAAAAAAAAAACAGATATGTTTCTTTTTCAAGACCAATAATTATTTGGATGATGTAGACGAATAATCATTTATGTGATGTTGGATGTAAGGTCATACAAAATATGCTACAGTGGCGAACTTTGATTCACGTCTTTATAACGGCTGAACGTCAGCCTTGTCTAGTCTTGATGGTTGACCACTGTCCAGTAGTTAGTTATGTACTTTATAAATGTTGTATTCACCTTTTAACCTCACCCACCCCTACACTGACCATCTCCCATTCACTCACCACTGACTCCCCTCCCCCCATACTGAGTACCACCCACATACATAGCCTGTGAGTCCTTGCAGCCATTGTTGCACTCACATTCAGCCTCCCCCCATCCAACTACAACTGCAACACACACACACATTGACCACCACCCACTCATGTACTCACCTACTGACCCAGACCCCATACTGACCACCAACTATACACATACACACTGTTCCCACACCGACCACCACCCATACGCATATACACTGTTCCCACCCCACACTAACCACCACCCATACAGCCATTCTACAACTCACCTACCCCCACCCCCAGACACCCACTGCCCCCCACACACTGACCCATACTGACCACTGACCCCCAGCCCACACTAACCACTGACCCCCCACACACACTGATCACTAACCCATACTGACCACTGACCCCCAGCCCACACTGACCACTGACCCCCCCCCCCCCACACACACACTGATCACTGAGCCCCACCCCCCACACTGACCCCCACCCCCCCACTGACCCCCCCCCCACTGACCCCCCCCCCCCACTGACCCCCACCCCCACACTGACCACCACCCACTGTTGTACTCACCATCTGACCTCCCCACCAGATCAAGAGCACGAACGAAGCCCTGTCCCACGAGACGACAGACCTCAAGCAGCTGCTGCTGGCTGCCCAGCGTAAGGATGAGAGCTCTACCTCTATGATCACTGAGCTGACGGCGGTAAGTCTTGGTGGTTTGTTGTATGTCTGTCTTCTTTGTTGTTGTATGTCTGCCTTCTTGGTTTGTTGTATGTCTGCCTTCTTGGTTTGTTGTATGTCTACCTTCTTGGTTTGTTGTATGTCTGCCTTCTTGGTTTGTTGTATGTCTGCCTTCTTGGTTTGTTGTATGTCGGCCTTCTTGGTTTGTTGTATGTCTGCCTTCTTGGTTTGTTGTATGTCTGCCTTCTTGGTTTATTGTATCCTTGGTTTGTTGTATGTCTGCCTTTTTGGTTTGTTGTATGTCTGCCTTCTTTGTTTGTTGTATGTCTGTCTTCTTGGTTTGTTGTATGTCTGCCTTTTTGGTTTGTTGTATGTCTGCCTTCTTTGTTTGTTGTATGTCTGTCTTCTTGGTTTGTTGTATGTCTGCCTTCTTTGTTATTGTATGTCTGCCTTCTTTGTCGTTGTATGTCTGCCTTCTTGGTTTGTTGTATGTCTGCCTTCTTTGTTTGTTGTATATTTGTCTTCTTGGTTTGTTGTATGTCTGCCTTCTTTGTTTGTTGTATGTCTGCCTTCTTGGTTTGTTGTATGTCTGCCTTCTTGGTTTGTTGTATGTCTGCCTTCTTGGTTTGTTGTATGTCTGCCTTCTTGGTTTGTTGTATGTCTGCCTTCTTGGTTTGTTGTATACCCACCTTCTTAGTTTGTTGTATGTCTGCTTTCTTTGTTGTATGTCTGCCTTCTTAGTTTGTTGTATGTCTGCCTTCTTGGTTTGTTGTATGTCTGCTTTCTTTGTTGTATGTCTGCCTTCTTAGTTTGTTGTATGTCTGCCTTCTTGGTTTGTTGTATGTCTGCCTTCTTGGTTTGTTGTATGTCTGCCTTCTTAGTTTGTTGTATGTCTGCCTTCTTTGTTGTATGTCTTCCCTCTTAGTTTGTTGTATGTCTGCCTTTTTTGGTTTGTTGTATCCTTGGTTTTTTGTATGTATGTCTGCCTTCTTAGTTTGTTGTCTGTCTGCCTTCTTAGTTTGTTGTATGTCTGCCTTTTTGGTTTGGTGTATCCTTAGTTTGTTGTATGTCTGCCTTCTTAGTTTGTTGTATGCCTTCATTTTCTTGGTTTGTTGTATGTCTGCCTTCTTGGTTTAATGTATCCTTGGATGTCTACCTTTTTAGTTTGTTGTATACCCACCTTCTTGGTTTGTTCTTATATATTGCCCCCTCCCCTCCCGACAGAAACTAAGGTAATCTATTTGTTGAACACGAGTAGGACAGTGATTCCCCCCCCCCTCCCTGTATTTAAACCCCCCCCCCCTCCCCCTCCCTGTATTTAAAACCCCCCTTAGTGGGCATCAAGACACGCTGTTTACCACAGGTAAAACCCTGATTGAAATGACTGCACGTGAAACTCCAGTGAGTTACTCTTGTTAACACGAGCTCACCACCATTCAGGAAGTTGTCTTTTAGGTGGCTTTTCATCTTAGACATTCGATCCGTTGTGTGGGTTGGAAATTTTTAAGAGTTTGATTTTTTTTTCTTTGCATTATGTGACCATAAATTTTCTGTTAACTTTTTTGTCATATGACATTAAAATTACCTGTTAACTTTTTGACGTGACCTTGAAATTTTATGCTAATTTTTGCCAAATGTGGCCTTAAAATTATTTGCTTTTTCCCATATTTGACCTTAAAATTTCATGTTAACTTTTTTGCCTTATGTGACCTTAACATTCCTGCTAAATACTAATAACAACAGCAGATGTCCCTTGATAGGGCTTGATCGAAGTCTTTTTTTCTCTTGGTTAATACCGTCACATTGACCTTGACCTTAATTTTAGACCTTACAGTAACTCACGCATGAAAAAAAAAAACTCCACACGCTGCCATATTACCCTGTAGGGAAACATAAAAAAGGCCTAAAGGCTTCCGAAAATCTGGCCACTTCTGTCCGAAACATTCATCTGACGTTGTCCTAAATATTTACTACTCTACCGAAGTCTCTTGCTTCATTTCATTCTACGTTATTTAGACTATAAATGAGAGAAAAAAAATTAGAAAAATAACACGTCTTAATGAGGTTATCGGTCGTTAAAACCTTTCATGATTCGCGTTCGATTTCATTTTCTTCGTGAAAACAAAGTAAAAAGGTCGTCAAATATTGAATCATGTTTTCTTTCTTCTTGTTGTTTTTTGACTGCTGTCGTTGGATGTGGCTACGCCATCACGTGATGCCAACAATAAGATTTATCAGTGTCGTAAAGGTGAAGAGGTTGATGTTTTCTCTGTGTGTCCCGCATAACGACGTTAAGATTTTAAAATAGTACCAAACTTTCGCACCGCAGCGGATAGCACCATTAGCGCAGTTCGGTGCGCAAATTTGTGTGAGTGTTTTACAAAACATGTTAATAACCTCACTCCGCTGTCAGTGGTGTAATGGAAATCTTAACCTAATTTTTTACTATCATAATGACCTAATTGTGAAATAGAATGCGGTAAAGGAATTATAATGGCATATTGATTTTAAACATGGGACAACAAAAGACGCACGTAATAACAAACACTACAAACGAAGTTTCGATATTACGGCTTCGTCTAATTAAATGAACAACGAAAAACACAGAAAATAGCATAAGGTGCATTGGATTATTTCAGGGCGCCATTTTTGTTGAGTGAAAGATTTTCCATAACCTTGTAATGAATAAAACGTCATTTTAAAAAGTTTTTAATAGTGGCCAGTCCCAGTTATATGGCCCCGGGGCTTAGCTGCGTCCTGCGCCCAACACAATAACTCACAGGGAAAAGATTGTCGATAAGATAAACACAGGCGTCTATTTAGACCAATCTTTTTTTTTTATTTCAATTATTTTATTTATTTTATTTATTTATTTTATTACATTTATTTTATTTGTTTTTTTTTATTTCATTTATTTATTTAACTTATTTATATATTTTATTTATTTATTTTATTTTATTTATTTTATTTATTTTATTTATTTTATTTATTTATTTTATTTATTTTATTTATTTTTTTTATTTTTTTTATTTTTTATTTTTTTTTATTTTTTTTATTTTATATTTTTCATTTTTTTTTATTCTATTTATTTTATTTATTTTATTTTATTTTATTTTATTTTTTTCTTGAACTTGAAAAATCAGACACAAAACAAGTTATAAACATAACATTTTTAATTCTAAATTCGCCAAAGTTTATAGTTTTCATATGGAGCCCTCACATTCAACCTTGCCCTATGTTTGTTTTTACCAAATATCGCACACACAAAAAGTAAACAATAACTGCTGTAAAATTAGCAATCCCACCGCTACGATATTGAGCAACAACTTATCGAAGCTCATGAAAAAGCTAACATCATCTTCTCCAAGCTGCGCCCTATGTCCAATATCTCTGCTCTCTCTGTCCCTCAGAGGTGCCATTCATGCACACCGACTTTGGAGATTATGTGTACACTAGAATCTAGCTCTGCACTAAAAGATGATTATTAAAAATCGAATACAGGCGATTTGGGGCGTTTTTATGACTGGCGTTAGGGTCGAGCACTCTTCAAGTTGTAGAGGATCGAAGTGTGTAGTATCGAGGTATGGAGTACCGAAGTCTGGAGTATCTAAGTCTAGAGTATCGAAGTCTAGAGTATCGAATTCTGGAGTATCGACGTCTGGAGTATCGAAGTCTAAAGTATCGAAGTCTAAAGTATCGAAATGTGCAGTATCGAAATGTGGAGTATCGAAGTCTGGAGTATCGAAGTCTGAAGTATCGAAATTTGGAGTATCGAAGTCTGAAGTATCGAAGTCTGAAGTATCGAAGTCTGAAGTATCGAAGTCTGAAGTATCCAAGTCTGGAGTATCGAAGTCAGGAGTATCAAAGTGTGGAATCGACAAGCTCTCGTGTGGACCTTGCTGACCACAGATAAAAAGTTGCGAAACCGCCGATGAAATGCATGAATATGTATAAACTAATCAAAAGTCTAAGTTATTATAATCAGCATGGGCGTACTAGTAATACTTCGGCATTGTCAAAACAAATTCCATTATATTCTCTACATCATATACATACTATATATATATATATATATATATATATATATATATATATATATATATATATATATATATATATATATATATATATATATATATATATATATATATATATATATATATATCCTACCAAAGCTGTCCTTTGTCCTCTATACGCCCTCTGAAACCAACCCTCCCAGCTACACAAAGAAAGTTTTGACCAGTCCTTGTCTTCCCACTAAGGATGTGTACTCACGCCATTTCCTCTCTCCCCTAATTAGTCCTCAGACGTTGAGATGCCTCTGGCAGTTGTGTACCCATTGACCCCTGCCATTTATTTCTCCGCCAGGGGTCGGGACCTCTCGCCTGGTAGTTTAGTATCACGTGACCGTGTTAATGGCCGCGCCTGTTATCCCCCGCCCCATCTGCCCGGCTGTAATGTCTAGGATGTGTTATCTGTCTCTGCTGCATGCATCTGCTTGTCTAGGTAGGGGGATCTGGGGACAATGGGCTTTTGGGGCTTCGTTGGGCTTTTGGGATTGGGGCTTGCGTGTCACTGTGACATTTGTAGCTTCGGTTAGGTAGAGGTAGTTGTGGGGCGAATTGCTATGGACAGTAATGTTGGCCTATATGGTTGCAGCTATGGACAGTAATGTTGGCCTATATGGTTGCAGCTATGGACAGTATAGTAGGCCTATATGGCTGTAGCTATGGAGAGTAGAGTAGGCCTATATGGTTGCAGCTATGGACAGTAGAGTAGGCCTATATGGTTGCAGCTATGGACAGTAGAGTAGGGCTATATGGCTGCAGCTATGGACAGTAGAGTAGGCCGATATGGCTGTATCCCTGGACAGTAGAGTAGGCCTATATGGCTGTAGCCCTGGACAGTAGAGTCGGGCTATATGGCTGTAGCCCTGGACAGTAGAGTCGGGCTATATGGCTGTAGCCCTGGACAGTAGAGTCGGGCTATATGGTTGTAGCTATGGACAGTATAGTAGGCCTATATGGCTGTAGCTATGGACAGTATAGTAGGCCTATATGGCTGTAGCTATGGATAGTAGAGTAGGCCGATATGGCTGTATCCCTGGACAGTAGAGTAGGCCGATATGGCTGTAGCCCTGGACAGTAGAGTCGGGCTATATGGTTGTAGCTATGGACAGTAGAGTAGGACTATATGGCTGTAGCCCTGGACAGTAGAGTCGGGCTATATGGTTGTAGCTATGGACAGTAGAGTAGGACTATATGGCTGTAGCTATGGACAGTAGAGTCGGGCTATATGGCTGTAGCCCTGGACAGTAGAGTCGGGCTATATGGCTGTAGCCCTGGACAGTAGAGTCGGGCTATATGGTTGTAGCTATGGACAGTATAGTAGGCCTATATGGCTGTAGCTATGGACAGTATAGTAGGCCTATATGGCTGTAGCTATGGACAGTAGAGTAGGGCTATATGGTTGCAGCTATGGACAGTATAGTAGGCCTATATGGCTGTAGCTATGGACAGTAGAGTAGGGCTATATGGCTGCAGCTATGGATAGTAGAGTAGGCCGATATGGCTGTATCCCTGGACAGTAGAGTAGGCCGATATGGCTGTAGCCCTGGACAGTAGAGTCGGGCTATATGGCTGTAGCTATGGACAGTAGAGTAGGACTATATGGCTGTAGCCCTGGACAGTAGAGTCGGGCTATATGGTTGTAGCTATGGACAGTAGAGTAGGACTATATGGCTGTAGCTATGGACAGTAGAGTAGGCATTTATTTTCTAGACTAGAAATGGGTGGGAGGGGGGGGGGGTTGTCAGGTTTTGCACCATCTCACCTAAATAATGTTCTGCAAGGGCACCCATCGTTGTTGTTTTTTTAATATATAAACCGACTTGTGTAATATAGCTCAGTGGGCAGCTGTAAGTTCGTGTTCATCACCGCCATCTTTGTTTTCATTCCATCACTGTCGAATTGAGTTAGATCTTCCTCTCTGTCTTAGTATCAGTGATGTAAACCGTCTGAGAATCAGACCAATAGTTTCTGTCGGAAACTGGCGATTTCTTATTGAACGTTCTTTTTTTCCAAATATTTAAGGTGTTAATTTTAAAAGAAATCGTTAAATAATGTATTTGTATACTTTCAGAACTCCCGAAGTCGATATCCTAATCCCCGTCTAAATCTGTGTTGTTGTTTTTTTTTTTTTGTGTCCCGAAATAGCCAGGACTTCACAATGTGATGGAGTTTTACAAATGTAGTTTTAATTCATTGACGTGTTATTGATTTTATGGAGTATAATTTTGTTAAAGTCATATAGCATGTAACTGTATATTAATATTATTATCCTTGGTATCAATGAACGTCTGAAAGTGTGCTAGGAAGAATGTTTTAATATATTATTTTTTTTTAAATTGTCCTTGTTTATTTTCAGCTTGTGAAGGAACAGAAGGGAAGATTGGCTGAGCTGGCCAAATGTAAACAAGAACAGACCATCTCGTATAAGGTGGGTAGTGGGACCACGGAGGGCTGGGACTGATGGGACCACGGAGGGTTGGGACTGATGGGACCACGGAGGGTTGGGACTGGGTTGGGACTGATGGGACCACAAAGATGATGTGATGTACGTTGATGTGATTGATATACCACAAAGATGATGCGACTGATGGTACCACAAAGATACTGTGACTAATAGGACCACAAAGATGATGGGACCACAAAGATGATGGGACTACAAAGATACTGTGACTAATAGGACCACAAACATGATGTGACTGATGGGACCTCAAAGATACTGTGACTAATACTAATAGGACCGCAAAGATGATTTGACTGCTGGGACCACAGAGATGCTGTGACTGGTGTACGTTGATGTGACTGATGTACCACACAGACGATTTGACTGATGTTATCTACTGCATGCCGGAAACCAAATGTTATCTCCAGCATGTCCGTGTAATGGTTGGATGATAGCTGTGATTTATGTACATCAGATTCACGTTGTGTAGCAGGCGATGTATGCTGTCGTTGGTTGTTGTCGTTGTTGATACCGCTGAGCTTTGTACTTTACGGTGGTATATTTGTTTTTAAACTGCTGGACGACGGACGTGCCTGCCCCCCCCCCCCCCCAGAGATGACTGAGAGAAACACTGCCCATATATATATATATATATATATATATATATATATATGTGACGAGCGAACATTTATCCTGCCGACAACGCCAATTGTAACGAGCCAACAGTTACCATGCTCGCAACGCCACATGTAATGAGACCTAATTGCCTGTAGTGCCACGTGTTAACGAGTTTAACCACTCATTCTAGACAACATTGACCACAGTATAGATACTCAAGATGCAGGTTCGCTATTGATCCTTTATTACATGAATCAAGAAATGCTTCATAATAACACAATAAATCAACAGGAATGCTTCTCAATAATAGTCTGAATCAACTGACCCCTAACAGTCCTTCACTAGGCTTTATATAACTGAATCCACATGTCTATAATCCTCCTTAACACAATACGGCTAACCCGTTCTATAACCGACTTGACATAGTCACACAGACTGACTGATCTAAGCGAGCGATGAAGATGGAAGAGAGCTCGCTGAAACGGGAAGAGAGAGAACGAGTCCTGCCGTGCCCTCCTATTTATGCCTTGTATCCGTACTCGTCTCCGTACTTGTATTCCTCCGTAATCGATACTTGTACTCGATCTCCGACCACCAGTTGCGTAGTTCAAACGTACAGACCGTAAAATAACATCTGCGTCCTATCCATCAAAGCCGACAGGCCGTCTGAATACCGTTTCCCAAAATAGCACGCGCCGGCTTTGAGGTTGTTATCAGCCCGACCCAATAAGCCACCTGTTATCGGTTGCATCAGACCAACACTGTGTCTCGGCTTCTCGTTCGTTATCATTTGTAACTGGTAGTTAGGCCTACCCCAGTTACATCCACCCCTGCTTTTTTTGTGTGTTTTCAACCACAAACAACGCCTGGCAGGTGCACTCCTCCAAAGTCAATCGCACAGTCGTAAAAAAAAATCTATTGTTCTACTCACTGTCCACGACGTTCCATTCGTATACGATTGACAGTTCTACCTATTTCACATATCAACTGTGTCTACATCATCTTCCTGAGACACAAAACAGTTCTAGAATTCACATCCACCCTTTCCATTTGGTGCCTTCACCAGTTCACTTCTATAGCTCTTTGAACAGTCTGTTTTCATACCAGCGCGACCATGAAAGAATTGATGATTGCTGACAAAAAATTTCGTATTCCTTCTGTTCCTTAAACTTCTCCGCGGACCACTTATCTGATGGTCTACTGTCTCTCTGCTTCTGGAGG
Source organism: Physella acuta (assembly GCF_028476545.2). Taxonomy (NCBI): domain Eukaryota; kingdom Metazoa; phylum Mollusca; class Gastropoda; family Physidae; genus Physella; species Physella acuta. The sequence goes on from NW_026732085.1 coordinate 245,308, forward strand.
GACCGGGATCCTCATTGTTGCCGGTATCCTCCCCTTGCGTATCGCTGTTGTTCTGTTGATGGTGATATGGTTCCGGAATGGGTATGTGAATTTCCGTTATAACTTCCGGTTCCCTAATTGTCTTGGGTTTCTCTGTGTGTAACTGCTCTTCTTGCCTATTCCAATATTTCTTTAATTGAGCAATATTCGCCCACCGATCCGGTTTGGCGTGATCGATGGGTCTTATCTTAAAGGGGCCACCTGCTGCTTTAGGCATCTCCACGACTTGCCATATCTCCTGTCCCCAGAGATCGTGGATTTTGTTTCTGCCTAACGGGTGGCTACGCAGTAATACCCTGTCATTCAGTTTGAGTGGCGGGTCCTTCGTCTGTATCGGCGGTTCCCTTCGCCGAGATTCATGTTCTAGTCTTTCCTGTACTACCCTGTACATTTCTCTAATTCTTCTCATATGTTCATTCACATATTCCAGTGCGGTGTATGAGCCAGTCATACTCTCCCTTTTTCCTAGGAACAAATCAAGAGGGAGTCGAGCCTCTCGTCCGAACAGCAACATGTATGGCGAAAGCCGGTTGTGGCATGTGGTGTGCAGTTGTATAGATATACCAACTCTGGGAGAAAATCAGGCCAACGTTTTTTCTGTTCAGGTTCTAGCGTACGCAGCAAATCATGCATGCTGCGGTTGAACCGTTCACACTGTCCGTTTCCTTTCGGATTAAATGTGGTTGTTCTAGATTTGTTGATCCCGTAGTGGCTGCACAGTTGGTTAATTACTTCTGACTCGAAAGCCCTTCCTTGGTCAGAGTGTAATTGTCTTGGTATGCCATATCTGATGAACCAATGTTCTATTAAGACATTTGCCACTGTTTTGGCAGTCTGATCTCGCGTGGGCACCGCCACCGTCCATTTGGTGAATACATCAGTCATTACCAACACATGTTCCGTCCCATCCGATGATTGCTCCAACGACGTAAAGTCCATAGCCACAATCTCTAGTGGTTTTGTCGCTAGTAGGTGTCCTGATGGCTGTCTCATTTTGACAACTGGCATTTTCGCATGCTGACACCTCACACAAGCCTCACAATGGCGTTTGACCTCCATTTCCATATTGGGCCAGTAACACCTCCGTCGTAATATTTTGTGGGTTCTGTCCTGACCCTGGTGTCCTGCCCTGTCATGTGCCAACCTTAGCACTTCTCCTCGTAATTGTCCCGGCACCACCACCTGGTGTATTGTGCCATCAATTTGGTCATGAATTCTCCGCATGAGAACACCATCCTTTATACTGAGACGGTTCCACTGACTCAGTATTTTCTTTGTTTCTCGACCAAATTGTTCTCTTTCCCTTCTTCCTGGGAATTTTTGTTCCTGGACGTGTTTCAATAGCGGTTGTAAGCCACTATCCGTTCTCTGGGCATCTCTTATCTTTTGGTGATTAAGGCAATTAAAATCACTACTGTCCATATGTTCGGGTTCCGTGGATATGTGCTCCACCCCGGTCTGCCCGTTTTGCATCACTTGTACCCCATGAGGGATATCTGTTGACGCTCTGACCTCACATATTCCTGTCAGTGTTTCTTCCTCATCACCCGGTCTCTCGTAAGGATTCCTTGATAAAGCGTCCGCATTGCCATTGGACCGCCCCGGGCGATGTTTTCTCTCTAGGTCAACGAGTGCCAATTCTGCTGCCCATCGCTGTTCGATGGATCCCAGCCTTGCTGTAATTTGAAGTTCTTTTCCAATATCTGATAATTTTTCTTCAAGTCTTGTTTGAGACTCTTTCATTTCTTCTAGTTTGCCAACACTGTTCTGTTGTCTACTATTTTTATTTACTTCTTCCGATAACAGACACTTTAAAGATGAACATTTCTCCTGTGCTTTTAATTTGCATGAACTTTCCCTATCCAGTTTCCTGGTTAGACTTTGAATTCCTTTATTAAGTCTACCAATTTTCTTCTTATCATCATTTTTCTCTACCAACAAATTGTTCACTTGAAACTGTTCAACATTCAAGTTCATTTCACAGTTCATTTTTTCCATTAGTTGTGTTTTGCCTTTCTTTTTCTCCTTACTGTGTTTCTTTGTCATTTTGTTTACTAAGTCATTACCTCGCCGCTCTGTAGCCTTGACCTGCCGTACAGAGGGCGATCGTTTCACCGGACAGTACCGTGCCATATGTCCGGGTTGTGAACAAGACAAACAAATTGGTCGACCGTCGGCCGTCCATTGGAGTGATGGCTTGGCAGGACGCGGCCGTCCAACCCGTCCCTGTTTTGTACCGTTCTTTTCCTGATTCTCAGCTGTTGACCTGCTTTCCAACCACTTCAAGCGTTGGTCAACCTTCTCTAGGTGGGCCAACAGTTGAGCCATCATGGTCTCCATCGTGTCGGCCCCTGTGGGTGGGGATTGTCTTTGTTCAGGCACAGAGACTTTGTCCACCGAACAGTTCGATTGGTCCTCATCCTCGGACCTGCGGATCGCTGAGTTCCTGACCTGAAGGAAGGTCAACTGCTGGTCTCTGTGGACCTCCTCTTTCAACTCTCTCCTTAAGATCGGGGTTGCTAGCCCCTCGATGAAATGGTCCCTCAGTAGGCGTACATCAATGTCCGGTGATTTGCCCTTTACCAAATCAAAGGCCCTGTTCATCCTGTGTGAGTACTCCATCACACTCTCCGCCATTCTCTGCTTTAAGCCCACGAATCCCGATAGCAGTTGCACTCCCGACCGTCTCTCCCCAAAGGTCTCCATAATCAGATCTAGCACCTTATCTGGATCTGATTGGACGGTCCTATCGTGGCACTTAACCTCTGCCCTAACCGTTTCACCTATACTGCCCATCAGCAGTCTTAATCTTTCCTCTGGTGACATATGTCTCGAGGCCCAGGCCGCTTTGACCTCTTCACTGAACCTGTTGGTTAAAGTTGGATCTCCGTCCCCGTAAAATTTGTTAATATGGGACTCTCTGGGTAGGACCACTATATGGGTCTGCTTCTCGTCCAGAGTAGACATTTTCTTCCTTAAGTACTAAAAAAAAAAGAGTTCTTTCTTACCGTGTGTGTATGAAAAATTTTTCCTCGTTCCTCAATTTTCACAGTTCCTGAATGTCCGAATTCACACACACACTAAACACAGTTATGCACAAGGTTGACTATAGGTGCCTTAAACGGCAAGTCTAGTTGAATTCATCCTGATCGCAGCGCCAATTGTGACGAGCGAACATTTATCCTGCCGACAACGCCAATTGTAACGAGCCAACAGTTACCATGCTCGCAACGCCACATGTAATGAGACCTAATTGCCTGTAGTGCCACGTGTTAACGAGTTTAACCACTCATTCTAGACAACATTGACCACAGTATAGATACTCAAGATGCAGGTTCGCTATTGATCCTTTATTACATGAATCAAGAAATGCTTCATAATAACACAATAAATCAACAGGAATGCTTCTCAATAATAGTCTGAATCAACTGACCCCTAACAGTCCTTCACTAGGCTTTATATAACTGAATCCACATGTCTATAATCCTCCTTAACACAATACGGCTAACCCGTTCTATAACCGACTTGACATAGTCACACAGACTGACTGATCTAAGCGAGCGATGAAGATGGAAGAGAGCTCGCTGAAACGGGAAGAGAGAGAACGAGTCCTGCCGTGCCCTCCTATTTATGCCTTGTATCCGTACTCGTCTCCGTACTTGTATTCCTCCGTAATCGATACTTGTACTCGATCTCCGACCACCAGTTGCGTAGTTCAAACGTACAGACCGTAAAATAACATCTGCGTCCTATCCATCAAAGCCGACAGGCCGTCTGAATACCGTTTCCCAAAATAGCACGCGCCGGCTTTGAGGTTGTTATCAGCCCGACCCAATAAGCCACCTGTTATCGGTTGCATCAGACCAACACTGTGTCTCGGCTTCTCGTTCGTTATCATTTGTAACTGGTAGTTAGGCCTACCCCAGTTACATATATATATATATATATATATATATATATATATGCCCATGATAGTTGGTCTGTTGTTAGAGACACACGGGGTAGTGATGACAAGTTGTTGGTTTAATTCTATGACAATTAGTTGGACGAATTGATCACCCAGTCCTTGCGCTGGTGTTGGGCATGTTGATCACCTGGTCCGTCCAACTACCGCCGTCATGTCATGTCTAACCTTATCCACTGTCTTGTGTCTAGGAGAGGATTGAAAGTCTTGAAGACGAGCTCGGGGCCGCCAGGAAACAGCTGACACAGTTGGAGCTACTCCGCCAGGTTGGTGTGTTCTCTCGGTTAACCTTGACGTCATCATTACACGCCGGCAAGCGTGTCTGATTGGTCAATAAAACATGCCAGCTAGCCAGATCAATTGTTTGTGAATAAGCTTAAATCAAGATTTCATCTTGAAAAAAAATATAAATCTGCTTGAATTTGATTTAAAGTAATTTTATTCATTTGTATAGTATGACAGTTGAACTTACATTGCAGTTAAACAACCAGACCTATGTAATAGTGTTAGATAACGAAATAGTTTAACAAATAAAATTAACAATATATATTAAATAAAAAGTTTTTTTTTAAAAACTAGTAAATTGTGGAGTAGTAAGAAATAACAAACCCTCAGATAACAAGAAAACACAAAGTTTACATTCAAGGCTTGTCGAGTTTATCATCGAAATTTATTTTGTCTCGTCTAAACGTAGACCGTAAAATGCATCTTTTTCCGTCTTAGTTTAATTAAGCAAATCTGTTTTCATTTTTTTTTTCAAGATAAAAGGAAATGAATGTAAACATTCAAAAGGTGTTAATTATTAGATGAAGATTAAAACGCTGATTACAGGTGTAAGAAAGTAATTAGAAATTCACGGTTTCAATCCCCTTAATTTATTATTGCCAGCCTGTTAGCTGAGGAAAACATGTTCGGTGCTACGTCAGTGGTTCTTAATCTGGGTTCGTTCTAAACCCAGGGGTTCGGTGAGTCAGGGGTTCGGTGAGTCAGGGGTTCGGTGAGTCAGGGGTTCGGTGAGTCAGGGGTTCGGCGGACGTCAAGACACACACCCGACTTACGATCGGATTTAGTCAGTGCTGACAATAAAAGTTATTCAGAAGGGTTCTGTGTATGCACGTATAAAACTGGTGGGGTTCGGTACCACCAAAAAAAAAGTTAAGAACCACTGGGCTAAATGTTTCCAAATGCCCTAATATAAATATGTCTTTCAACTGCTAGAGATTGCCTTGCTTATTAATAACTGGGTAATGTAACGTGCGTATGATTCATCCAGGGGTCGTCCATAACGACGTCACACTCCTATACGGAGGGGGGAGGGGGGGGGGGACGGCCCTTGGGGGGGGGGGGGCGAGGGTGTTCTAAACGTGTTAATTACTCCACACTTTTGCACTAAACAAAAATGTGTAAATAGTAATAACAGTTGATCAATTGATGGTTTTCTGTAAATATTTGGAATGGAGATCGCTGTATTTTTTAAAAAATGCAATTTTTAGAGGTTTAGATGGGTGTTAGATGAGATGTTACGTCCTTTTAAGGGGAGGATCTTTATGTCAATAGATGGGCAATAGGGAAGGGGAATAATAATTGATTTTAAAAACTTGACGTCGTTTTTAAAATCAATCCCATAAGAAAATGTGTGTTTCCACAAAATAAGAAAATGTTATTTTTATCATCGTACAGAAAACCTCAAAGCTCCAGTCAACGATACAAGCACAGGAATCTGTTATAGAGGGCCTGAAAGCTGAGCGGAAGTTGTGGGGTCAGGAACTCGCCCACCAAGGTCAGTTCTCGTCTAGAGCATTTCTTTAGTCTCGACATTCGAACGTTCGGACCTCGAGTTAAACTAAGGGGTTGATTCATATCAGTTCTGCACTGGATCATTTCTTTAGTCTCGACATTCGAACGTTCAAACTTCGAAAAACTGAACTACGGAGTTAGCATATGGCAGTTCTTTTCTAGAACACACATTTGGTCTCGATCTTCGAATGCTCGGACCTCGAACAGGGTTGGCTCATATCAGTTCTGCATTAGAAAACATCTTTAGTTTCCACACGCGAACGCTCGGACCTCGAACTTAACAATCTGTTTTTGTTTTAAAAGTCCTAGCAAAAAAATCCTATAGCGGTTAGGGTTTTGTTAGTAAGTCTGTCACAAGATGTTTTAACTTAACAATTTATATTTACACTGTGTTTATATTTACATTGTGTTTATATTTACACTGTGTTTATAAATCTACTGTGCATAAATGTTTGTGTAACTCTCTAGGGGCCAGTCTAGCACAAGACCGTGGGAGACTGGAGGTTAAAATAGAAACGTTAGCATCGGAGGTTTCAGCCCTAAAGAAACAGCTGGAGGTGAGTTTGTTTCAGTCTTCTATTTCATTATGTGTCTTAGTTGTGTGTACAGTGGTCTATCTTGGGTCAAGTGCACAGGGGTGGACTGGCCCGCCGGTCTACCGGGGAAAATTCCCTGTGGGCCCCTAGGTAAAAGAAATACCGGTGGGCCACTGAACAGTCCGGTTGTAGACCTATTAGTGCTTTGATTGATTGATTTTTATACCTTGTCGCGTAAATTTCCACGAAGCTTAAGATGATCATCAGGTTTTGATATAGGGAAAAATGAAAATTTTTAACTTGGGCTGGGGGCCCTTATTATAATTCACTGGACCACATCTAGTCCACCCCTGCAAGTATAAGATTTATGACAAGAGTACAAGGGCATGGTTCAAGTGAGGTAAAGTTCACCAGTTTGTGTGTGGTCAGCACTATGCCCAGCCGCCTTTACTTACGTGAGCTAGGTACCTATCAGAGCTGGGTGGACTCAGTGACGGTCTACTGACTTGAAACCGGATTCGAACTCGAAACTTAAGGGTTTGCAGTCCAACTCTGTACCGCTAGGCCACACCGTCCCAAATGTAGAAGGGCATTTGTCAAATATGCAAGGCATTTGTCAAGAGTACAAGGCCATATGTCAAGTGTAAAATGGCATTTGTCAAGTGTTATAAGCTACATGGCCTGTGTTTCCGGCTTTGTTCTACAATATCCGTGTTAATGCTTTGCTTACAGTATTCGTTTATTTTCTCTGAGATTGAACACAAAATGAACTTTTTGGTTTTTTTTCTAAATAGCGAGAAGTTGACACTGTGAAAATCAAAACAAAGATGGTGGACGATCAAACGGAAACAATCAGAAAACTGAAAGAGGTGAAGTGTTTCAATTATGTGTGTCACTATATTGGACTTAGCTCTGTTGTGTGTTGTAGGCTGAAGGTGGAGCTATATTGTCGCCTGATACTGCGGTGCGCAAGGGGTGGGGAGGGGCAGACAGATGGGGGACTTTAATTATTTGTTTTCATACAAGTAATTTCAAATTAAAACATTTCATTAGGTAATTATATTTTTTTCTTTGTAAATTAATATTTTTTTAAAATTGTAACTTATTGTATTGTTATACATATTTGTCTTATGATTTAAAATCACGTAGTTATTGTTCCTGCACTGTTATTAGCTTGTGCAGCCAAACTTTTTGAGGAATGTTAACCTAAGTTTTGACCTGTGACAGAGGCCACTGACCTGGGCTATCTTGATCCCTGCTCATGAATGGTTTGCAAGCCAAACAGCTACCACTAAACTACAAATGTGTTAATATGTGTCTCTGTCTATCAATTGTTTGAATGTAGGGGGCTATCTGTCAAAAAAAAACCTGTCTATCACTAGTAAATGACCTACAGAATGACTGTAAATGACACCTGACCTAATGTATGACTATGTAAATGACACCTGACCTAATGTATGACAATGTAAATGACACCTCTGACCTAATGTATGACACCTAATGTATGCCACCTACCACCAGGCTCTGGTAGAGAGAGATGAAACCATCCGGGCAACACGAGAAGAAAACCTGGCCATACAGAGGACGTCAGAGGAGCAGCAGACGGAGCTAAGGGGGAGTCTGGAGGAGACCAGGGTAAGGGGGTTGGTTGCCGGGGTAAGGTGGTTGGTTGATGGGGTGAGAGGGTTGGTTGATGGGGTGAGAGGGTTGGTTGATGGGGTGAGAGGGTTGGTTGATGGGGTGAGGTGGTTGACTGATGGGGTGAGAGGGTTGGCTGATGGGGTCAGGTGGTTGGCTGCTGGGGTGAGAGGGTTGGCTGATGGGGTGAGAGGGTTGGCTGATGGGGTGAGAGGGTTGGCTGCTGGGGTAAGGTGGTTGGCTGCTGGGGTGAGAGGGTTGGCTGATGGGGTAAGGTGGTTGGCTGCTGGGGTGAGAGGGTTGGCTGATGGGGTAAGGGGGTTGGCTGATGGGGTGAGAGGGTTGGGTAAGGGGGTTGGCTGATGGGGTAAGGGGGTTGGCTGATGGGGTGAGAGGGTTGGGTAAGGGGGTTGGCTGATGGGGTAAGGGGGTTTGGCTGATTGGGTGAGAGGGTTGGCTGCTGGGGTAAGGTGGTTGGCTGCTGGGGTGAGAGGGTTGGCTGATGGGGTAAGGGGGTTGGCTGATGGGGTAAGGGGGTTGGTTGATGGGGTGAGAGGGTTGGCTGATGGGGTAAGGGGGTTGGTTGATGGGGTGAGAGGGTTGGCTGATGGGGTAAGGGGGTTGACTGATGGGGTGAGAGGGTTGGCTGATGGGGTCAGGTGGTTGGCTGCTGGGGTGAGAGGGTTGGCTGATGGGGTGAGAGGGTTGGCTGATGGGGTGAGAGGGTTGGCTGCTGGGGTAAGGTGGTTGGCTGCTGGGGTGAGAGGGTTGGCTGATGGGGTAAGGTGGTTGGCTGCTGGTGTGAGAGGGTTGGCTGATGGGGTAAGGGGGTTGGCTGATGGGGTGAGAGGGTTGGGTAAGGGGGTTGGCTGATGGGGTAAGGGGGTTGGCTGATGGGGTGAGAGGGTTGGGTAAGGGGGTTGGCTGATGGGGTAAGGGGGTTTGGCTGATTGGGTGAGAGGGTTGGCTGCTGGGGTAAGGTGGTTGGCTGCTGGGGTGAGAGGGTTGGCTGATGGGGTAAGGGGGTTGGCTGATGGGGTAAGGGGGTTGGTTGATGGGGTGAGAGGTTGGCTGATGGGGTAAGGGGGTTGGTTGATGGGGTGAGAGGGTTGGTTGATGGGGTAAGGTGGTTGGCTGCTGGGGTGAGAGGGTTGGCTGATGGGGTAAGGGGGTTGGCTGATGGGGTGAGAGGGTTGGGTAAGGGGGTTGGCTGATGGGGTAAGGGGGTTGGCTGATGGGGTGAGAGGGTTGGGTAAGGGGGTTGGCTGATGGGGTAAGGGGGTTTGGCTGATGGGGTGAGAGGGTTGGCTGCTGGGGTAAGGTGGTTGGCTGCTGGGGTGAGAGGGTTGGCTGATGGGGTAAGGGGGTTGGCTGATGGGGTAAGGGGGTTGGCTGATGGGGTGAGGGGGTTGGCTGATGGGGTGAGAGGGTTGGGTAAGGGGGTTGGCTGATGGGGTAAGGGGTTGGCTGATGGGGTAAGGGGGTTGGCTGATGGGGTGAGAGGGTTGAGTAAGGGGGTTGGCTGATGGGGTGAGAGGGTTGGGTAAGGGGGTTGGCTGATGGGGTAAGGGGGTTGGATGATGGGGTGAGAGGGTTGGCTGCTGGGGTAAGGGTGTTGGTTGATGGGGTAGGGTGGTTGGTTGATGGGGTAAGGTTGGCTGCTGGGTTAAGGTGGTTGGCTGATGGGGTAAGGTGGTTGGTTGATGGGGTAAGGTTGGCTGCTGGGGTAAGGTGGTTGGCTGCTGGGGTAAGGTGGTTGGCTGATGGGGTAAGGTGGTTGGTTGATGGGGTAGGGTGGTTGGTTGATGGGGTGAGGGGGTTGGCTGATGGAGTAAGGTTGGCTGATGTTGTGAGAGGGTTGGCTGCTGGGTTAAGATGGTTGGCTTCTGGGGTAATATGGTTGGATGATGGGATTAGGTGGTTGGCTGCTGGGTTAAGGTGGTTGGCTACTGGGGTAATATGGTTGGAGGATGGGGTAAGGTGGTTGGCTGATGGTGTAAGGTGGTTGGCTGATGGTGTAAGGTGATTGACTGCTGGGATAAGGTGGTTGCTGCATAATGGTAAGGTGGTTGCTAGTAAAGGTAGTAAAGATCTCCTTACAAACCTGACGGTCTTTGGGGCAACTGAAGTAGAGTTCATCTGTTTCTGTGACCTCGGCAAATGAAGAGATAGTGTGGTCAGCCTTATTTACCCTAACGTGAGTTAGGTACCCATCTGAACTGGGTGAACTCGAGGACGGTCTACTGCCTCGAACCCGAATTCGAACTCGAGACATACAGGTTAGCAGTCTAACTCTCTACATCCAGGGTTAATGGTTGACTGCTGAGGTAAAGTTATTGCTACAGAGGTTTGATAACTCCATTATGTCTTTTTTCTATACGAGGCTTACTAGTCTGTAAATGACGTCATTCAGGGAAATGGGGGGGGGGGGCGAGCGGGTAGTCTGCTGTTTCAGACGATTTTGATTTGAATTATGTATATGGGGAGACGGGGGTTAGAACTATATGACGTCAGCTGGGGAGAGAATTCTTTTCCAATCATGCAGTAACGGACAGTCGTGGCTAGTCTAGAATCAAATAGACGATATCGCTGTTGGTCTAACCATAGTCTAGGTGCTAGACTCTAGCATGTGCCCGGCTTAATCCTAACATGTTTAAAATAGGAACGTCTTATAATTGACTTGACTGAATGACTGTGTCCCATGACTTGATTGAATGACTGTCCCATGACTTGTTGACTGCATGACTGTCCCATCACTTGACTGTATGACTGTGTCGCATAACTTGACTGTATGACTGTGTCCCATAACTTGACTGTGTGACTGTGCCCCATGACTTTGACTGAATGACTGTGTCCCATACTTGACTGAATGACTGTGCCCCATGACTTTGACTGAATGACTGTGTCCCATGACTTTGACTGAACGACTGTGTCTCATCACTTGACTGTATATATGTGTCCCATCACTTGACTGTATGACTGTGCCCCATGACTTATTGACTGTATGACTGTGCCCCATGACTTATTGACTATATGACTGTGCCCCATGACTTATTGACTGTATGACTGTGCCCCATGACTTATTGACTGTATGACTGTGCCCCATGACTTATTGACTGTATGACTGTGCCCCATGACTTATTGACTGTATGACTGTGCCCCATGACTTATTGACTGTATGACTGTGCCCCATGACTTATTGACTGTATGACTGTGCCCCATGACTTATTGACTGTATGACTGTGCCCCATGACTTATTGACTGTATGACTGTGCCCCATGACTTATTGACTGTATGACTGTGCCCCATGACTTATTGACTGTATGACTGTTCTGTAACCCTCTAGGAGCTGCTAGACCGAGCCACTGGTCGCAAGCAGGAACTCAAGGAACAGGTCAACAGTCTACAGCAGGAGCTGGACGACACCAAGAAAACCTACAGGTGGGTGCAGTAGAGTTCTGGGTCATGGACAGGTTGGTGTAGTAGAGTTCTGGGTGATGGACAGGTGGGTGCAGTAGAGTCCTGGGTGATGGGCAGGTGGGTGCAGTAGAGTTCTGGGTGATGGGCAGGTGGGTGCAGTAGAGTTCTGGGTGATGGGCAGGTGGGTGCAGTAGAGTTCTGGGTGATGGGCAGGTGGGTGCAGTAGAGTTCTGGGTGATGGGCAGGTGGGTGCAGTAGAGTTCTGGGTGCTGGACAGGTGATTGAGGTAGAGTCCTGGGTGATGGGCAAGTGGGTGCAGTAGAGTTCTGGGTGCTGGACAGGTGGGTGCAGTAAAGTCATGTGGTATTGGACATGTATGTGTAGTGTAGAGTCTTAGTCTCTGCGCAGGTAGGTGCAGTAATAAAGTTATCCGATCGAACCTGGCGGACCATGTGTAGATGAAGTAGAGTTCATCTGTTTCTGTTACCTTGGTTTATTCAAGAATAGCTTGGTCAGCACTATGCCTTTACTTTCCATATCGTGAATCAGGTGGCCATCAGAGCCATGTTCTACAGACTCGAGCCCGGGATCTGAACTCGAGACTTTCGGGTTATCGATCGTATGCTCCACCTTCCTACCCACCGTCCCGTATGTGCTGTAGCGTCCTGTGGTAATGGACGTGTAGGTAGAAACCTGCTGTAGTAACGAACAGGAAAGTGCAGGCTAATTAGGCAGGTACACGGGGAGCGAAATTCTTCAATAATTATCTTGATAAAAGAAGAGTGCATATGGGAGACCACACAAGATCATAAGCCCCACCCCTGGGGCGACTTAACAAATTAATATTTATGAGGGAAAATTAGGTCTTTTGAAATAGTAGATCATTTAATTTGAGTCCTGTAGCTTCTAATAACAAAGTGATTATCCGTGTTTCCGCTTGTGGGCCAATAGTGACCTCCCCTTTAAAATACAGGGGGGGGGGGGGGGCTACTGGTACTATATTTACAAAAACATGCTCTTACTTCAATTTTATGAAAAACAAATAGATCTAGGCACTAAATGAAATTTTTAAATAAAGCTTACGAAATTAACAGCTTTATATAGTTTTTAGATTTTATTAATAATTCTTTTTGTTCGATACTTAGTTTTTAATTATACTTTATGTGATTCAAAAATAAAATGCTCTTTAAATAATATCAGAAGCACTAAGAGTCTAGATCAGGGGTCTCCAAACTACGGCCCGCGGGCCGGATGCGGCCCGCGAGGTCCTCTCATCCGGCCCGCGGCGATCTTTTTGTCCTCAGAAAAAAACGTTTGTTGGTGATGGCTGAGGAACTTTGCCCAGAAAAATCAAAGACATGCCTGGAACTAACTGGCCCCCGAACTGAAATTTGATAGTTAATGCGGCCCTCGGACTGAAAAGTTTGGAGACCCCTGGTCTAGATGGAAGTAAAAATATTTGTAAAAGAAACGCACCGCTGTTTTTCGCGATGTTTTCCTCCATTACTGGCAGCAGACAAACTGTCCTTCACTCCTAAAATCTACTTGTATTCTTTGCACTCGTACTATACTTATCCAATTATCCCCGCCCACTCCCTTAAAAAAAAAAACGTTGCAAATTCCCCCAAGTTGTAACCCACGTTGAAGATGTGTGTTCCACCCCGCCAGTTCATTGAGTGCCCGCTGGAAGGACAAGTCGGAGCTGATTGGCCGCCTGGAGCAGCAAGTTCGCAAGATGAAAGACGGCTGGGCCCTCAAGGAAGTTCAGCTCTCTCAAGACCGGGACGCCGCGCTACAGCATGCCAAGTGAGTCTGCTGGAGACAGGGCTGCTGTCTTTTTTTTTTCTTTAACATTGTTTCTTTTTTTTTCTTATCTTACTTTTTTAAACGAATGAGTGAAAGGAAGTGTTTTTTTTTTTTTTATAATCAGAACAATAGAAGATTTTAGAACTGTCGTTTTCTCCATTGTTACAAAAGCAAATCGTAAAATGTTAACAGGCAGAGGAATGGCATCTTACTTTGGTGCCAGAGTTTCTTCCAGGCATCTCTTCGGGGGGGGGCGAAGCCCCCCCGAAAAATTTTACCGCCCCCCCGAACGAAATGAAATTTATATAATTTATATAGAAAATATATACTTTTAACAGTGTCCGCCCCCCCCCCCCCCGAAGAAAGTTTACCGCCCCCCCCCCGAAGATTTCAAGTGCCCCCCCGGAGAAAAAAGTCTGGAAGAAACACTGTTTGGTGCTCAGGCGAACCCTAATTCCACCCAGTGGCGTAGTCAGGGGTTGTTAAAATTTAAAACCCTTTTCTTCCTCTCCCCTTCCCCGTGAACCCAAAAAATGACAGCCGTACTATGTTAAGTTACACGTCGGCAGCACCCTCGTGATGTTTTCAATGCTTTCAGTATCACCCCCTATATATGCGCATGCTATGTAGGCAAATACATCGGAGATGGGCAGGATTTTCTCGCCCCTCGTACATTTGTGTTTGAGTAACGGTTCTCGGCCTATTGTGCCCCGACCCTTCAGGGAAATTACTTATATTGCAGTAGTAGTTTGATCAACCTCACAAAGCAGATATTGGTTAGAAAAGATTTAGCTTATGGTTTAATTTAAGCCAACTGACGCGTTTTTGTTTCACTGAATGCCTTCGTGTGTTGATACTGCGACTTTGTTAGACTGACTTAGACGATCTAAAAAAAAACATTTAACCAGACCTGAAGATAGAAACTAACCACAAGATTTTCCGAGCCTCTACTATCCAAGTCTGTGTTCTGATTGCCAGATTATTTTTTTTATTTCAGAGAACTCAATGAAAAACTCAAACACGCCGACGACGTTTTCAGGCAACAAATTGATCTCAAGGAGGCAACGTTTCAGGAAAAGATAACTCGCATGGAATTGGAAAAACAAAAAGAATTAGATCTGGCTAATGAAAAGGTAGTAAACAGATTTTATTTTTATGAGAGTCAAGCAAATCCCTCTCTCAATTAAAAAAAAAAAGGTTAAAGAAATAAACTTGGTCAGTGTCCGTATCGGACGACGTGGTCGGATAGTAACCCAAAGTAACGAGTTCAAGCCAACTCGATTGGGTACCTGACTAACGGTAAGGAAAGTAAAGGCGGCCGAGCATTTTTCTGACCTTCATATGCTGAAGTCACTGAAACAGGTGAACTCTACTTCACCTGCTCAATGGACCACCTGGTCCAAAAGGATCATGTTTTTTTATCGCAAATTTGAAGAAATCTGTAGTAGCATGTGTTGTGTAGATGTGCCTGAAATAAAAATGTCTTAAAACCTTGTGCAGGTACTGCTGGTGGAAGAAGAAATGCGCCAGATGCTGAGAGAAACAGAGGCAACTAAAAGGGCAATGGAGAACAAAGTGAAAAAGTTGACCCAAGCTTTAGGCGATCTACAGACTGACTTGTACAACTGATAGCATAGGCTGACCTACAGATGGACTTGTACAACTGATAGCATAGGCTGACCTACAGAATGACAAATTATAGTAAAACACATCTTAGGAGTTTAGTATGACCTATAAACTTACTTGTACAACTGATATTTTAATTAAATTAAATAAAAATATAAAATAGTTCTTGTCAAACTCAACTTCTAATTTTTATTAACATTGTTGTGAAAAAAAGCAAGTAACAGTCAGCCACTGGGAGATTTATGTATTTATTTCAGTTGATTCAACTTTAAGCACTGAATTAATTGACTAACACAAAGTCTCTATCACATTCTGGTATTTCACTAACACAAGCCGCTATCTTTCATTGATCGCAATAAATATACAAGCTTCAAGATAATTCACACACTGTCAACAAAAAGAACAATATAAATTTGAATGTATAAAATACAAGCAATGTGTGAATGAATGAACAGAACTAACACTGTGGGGGGTGGCACCCTGTCTCCTACCTGTCAAAGTTGGCCTACCTGCTGGCAAAAGTAGGCGTGGTTTGCATGAGTTCTCCCATATGTCAAGTTCTAGTACATAGAATATCACAGAAATCATCACATTGAACTACAAGAATTTGTTTTGATTGAACTTGTTTTTTTTTATAATCAACTCAATAAAAAAAATCAGATCCTGTGGTTTCACTTTCTCTACGGATATGAATGATGTACATTAAGTGGATATGGATGGTGCAGTAAACTTGTCTAGCACATGGATAAATAAATAAACTAGGTGAGAAGCAACTTAACCCATCAAGGTTTGCGTGCCTTAATAAAGTTAATGAGACCATTGGTTGAGGAGTCGTGGCTGTTGATGACATCAGCTGACGTCAGCTCTGGGAGGATAGCTTTAGCCAGGACCTTGCCCAGCTCAACACTGTGGAGATAACATTATCATTTACATGACATACAGGTGTATGGGACTACATGGAGCTGAGTTGATAAAGGGGGTTTAATCACTTCAAATTTATTCTACACAAATCCAAACTACCCTGCAGTAAGGAGTTATATTTTGAAGATTGTTCTAGACTATTTGTAAAAAAACAGTTTTACAAGCTAATAATTTAAATAATAATAATAATTTAAAAACAAACAGCAACCTAATATTAGCAATATTTCATTATGCTATAATATTGCTTCATGCATTGCATTACTAGATTTATGTATACAACTATAGGCCCTAATTATTTTACAATTATTTATGCTATAGGTTAATTTGCTTTCTAGAATATACTCATCACAGCTCGTAAATCAGGTATTGTTAATGAATGCTTATTGAATAGCTTTATTGTTGTAAAAACAGGCAGAGTAGTGAAGGTGAAATAATAACAGAGTAAAGAAATATCAGGTTCATCAGTGAGTTCACACCTGGTATCATAAACACTAGCAGCAAAAGGTTTATGCGCTTAAATCTGCTTTACACTAGGTACTGCTGCAAGTTTTGTAGTGGATCATTATGTAGCAGACTGACTGGCCAGCTACAAGAGTGCCACATGTTAAAAGCTACCAGTTTATTCAACCAGAGGGCAAGCTAAAGCTTTATATCTCTATTTAATATTGTACAACCTTCCATTATAAATAGATTTAACCAAACACCATAGAAAAGTTACCAAGATAAAAAGTAATCTGTCAACTGACTTAAGCTCCTCATAAAACCATTTAAGAGTAATAAATCCACTTCCTGTTTAGCAAACTATCAACAATGTATTTCCTACATCTACAGTTAATTAACTTCCTCTACTTGATTAATTTCGCAGTAAAAAATAGGTATGAAGCACTCTCCAGCCTGGCAGAGGATACAGTAGAGGAAACAGTAGAGCAAAAATGGCTAGGAATACAGGAACTATGGAAGTCAACATGCACTGACATATTGGGGAGAAGAAAAAATGAACAAAAAGTATGGATCACAACAGAGACATGGGCCAAAATTGAAGATAGAAAAGAGATAAAGCAGAAGATTAACAAATGTAAGGATGAAAAAGAGAAAATAAGCCTCAGAACACATTATTGTGAAGTAAATCGCATGGTCAGGAAAAGTGCAAAAGAAGACAAAAGACAGTTCATACAGGAGATGATAGAGGAGGCAGAAACTGCAGCACGACAAGGAAAAATGAAGAGGCTCTATGAAGTAACCAGGACACTATCAGGTAAGAACATTAATCCCAACAAACCAGTAAAGGATAAAGTAGGAAATATCTTAACAAGTGACACAGAACAGAGAGACAGATGGGCACAGCACTTTGATGAGATTTTAAACCATCCTCTCTCATCAAACATCCCGGATATACCACCTGCAAATCACCTACTAGATGTGTGTACAGATCCACCCACAAAGTTAGAAACAATAAGAGCAATAAAGAACATGAAAAATGGCAAAGCAGCTGGCCCGGACGGCATCCCACCAGAGGCACTCAAAACAGACCCAGCCATATCAGCAGACATACTACATCCTCTACTTAAGCAGATTTGGGAAGAAGAGATAATCCCATCTGACTGGAAACTGGGATACCTGATAAAACTGCCAAAGAAGGGAGACCTGACACAATGCAACAACTGGAGAGGGATAATGCTTCTTTCAGTTCCAAGTAAGGTGCTGACAAGAATCATCCTAGAGAGACTTAGAGATGCCTTGGACAAAAAGCTGAGACAAGAACAGGCTGGTTTTCGTCAGGACAGGTCATGTACTGACCACATTGCCACGCTACGCATCATTGTTGAACAGTCCCTTGAGTGGCAATCCCCCTTATACATGACCTTTGTCGACTTCGAAAAGGCGTTTGACAGTGTGAATAGAGATGCTATCTGGAAGTTAATGAGCCACTATGGAATACCCAAAAAATGTATATCTATCACACAGAAACTATATGAAGACTCCACCAGTCAGGTAATACACAAGGGAAAACTAACAAAACCATTCAGGGTGACGACGGGAGTAAGACAGGGATGTATGCTATCGCCAATGATATTCTTGATGGTGATCGACTGGATCATGCTGAGGGACACAAAAAACGACACAGGAATCCAGTGGAGTTTCACAAAAAGGTTGGAGGATCTTGATTTTGCCGATGACATCTGCCTACTATCTCATAAGCATCAACACACGCAAGTCAAACTAAATCGGCTGTCTGAAGAAGCCTCCAAAATTGGACTAAAAATCAATAAAAACAAAACAGAGGTCATCAGAATCAATAACAGCCAGGACCTGCCGATACAGCTGAATGGAGAAGATTTACGAGAAACAAACACATTCACATATCTGGGAAGCGTGATCAATAAGGACGGGGGAGCAGACGAGGACATAAAATGCCGTATCAACAAGGCTAGATGTGCCTTCAACTCGCTGCGCCCAATGTGGAGGTCCACGGCCCTGTCACTCCGGAGCAAAATTGGGATTTTCAACACAAATGTGAAGGCAGTGCTACTCTATGGCTCGGAGACCTGGAGGGTTACGAAGACAAATACTGATAGGCTACAGGCATTCGTAAACAAGTGCCTACGTCATATACTCAAAATAAGATGGCCAGACAAAATAACAAACAAAGACCTGTGGCAAATTTTAAAGCAACAACCAATAGAGAAAGATATTAAGGCCCGAAAATGGGGATGGATCGGACACACGTTAAGAAAAGAAAAAGAAAACATTGCAAAACATGCATTGGACTGGAATCCCAAGGGGAAAAGGAGGGTGGGCCGGCCAAAGAAAACATGGAAGAGAACGGTTGAGGAAGAGGCAAAAACAGCTGGGCTCTCATGGGCACAGATCAGAGGAGCAGCCCAAAACCGAGTCCGCTGGAGATGTGTGGTTGCAGCCCTTTGCTCCCCAGGGGCTATAAAGGAGTGTTGATGATGATGACTTGATTAATTTCAATCAAATAACTTACCCCCATTGGTCAAAGGAGTTGATATCCCACACAATGCCTTGCACAAAGATCTTCATCTCATACATAGCTGGAAAAATGTGTAAACAAAACTGTAACAACTACAAGTAACCTCAAGTATAATGGACACGTGTAAACAATTCTTTAACTACTCCAGTAACCTTAGTATAATACATAGATCATAGAATAGGAGTGTAGTAACTATCTAATAATAAGCAGCATAGCGAACAATTTTATAGTAATACTTATATGGTTGTGACTCAAAGCTTAAGTTAGCCAAACTAAAACAAAAAGGTTACAGGGTAAATGTATGCCCTGACATACTACAGGGTATATTGCAGCTATCCCTCAGAAAAAAGTGAACACATTTTACCACAGGGACTACCAAAGAAACAGCTAGCATTCCTGACTGATAAACTTACCAATTAATACACCAAGGTTGAAAGGTGTCAACTTTTGAAACACAATTGAATTACTTGGTCGATTGCCTTCAAAAACCTGGAGGTGTATCAAATAATTTAGGATACATTCAAACAAATTATTCACAAGAGGTGCTAACATACAGGAGACAAGTTATGTTCAAATTATTTTTACTATTTCTAAAGCAGTTTATAACATGGTGATATTTGTAATAGGTCTTGTTAATATACTCCTCAATATATTCTACAACAGTTTTTAAATTATATAAATTCAACAAAGGGGGGGGGGGGGGGGGGCAGAAATTGAAAGCTGTCTATTTTTTGCTTCTCTTCCCCCCCCCCCCCCTCCAATCAGCTACCAACACAATCTATACACAGTTACTTGCTTTATGGGGGCCAATCAGTTGGATTTGATCTTCAGACATGCCAGCAGCTCTCAGCTCTGTGTCCACCTCCTCTTTTGTCTTTCCTCGCATCAAAGCTTCAGTCTGAGCTAGAAAGTTAGACAGCAGGATCTAGACACAAAAACAAGATGACTTTTAGTCAGTTCTAGTCATTAAACATCAGAAAGTGAGGGCTGTTTTGATAGTAAGTGTTAAATAAACCCAGCTATTAATATTATCTGGTACAAATATTACGCAGGCAATCACAAAATTTTAACTGTAGAGTACTCAATGTGGAGGAGTTTGTTACACAAAAAATACAAACACTGAAGAGATCACTCACCTGGTGGTGAAGTCCATTCTGGACAGGGTTGTGGGTTTCAACAGGGACAAGAAAATCACAAGGAATTAAGTTGGTTCCTGTTCAATGATAATAACAAATGTCTTAGTTACATCTTTATTTATGTTGAAGTTCAATGATAAATATAAATGCTTAAATATTATTTACACAAATTATTTTCACAAGAAGAAAAAACTGGCAAAATCAGTAAGAATGCGTAAATCTAATAAATACTTACACCACTGGTACAGAAAAGATGTAATCTATTTACAAATGTTGAGGCCATACAAAGCAATGCAATAATAATCTAGAGACTAACAGCAACAACCTGTGACCTAACGGAACTGACCTTGATGAATCAGCTGATAAAATGCATGCTGACCATTAGTGCCAGGCTCTCCCCAGGCTACGGGTCCTGTGGAGTAATCCACTTTCTGACCCGAGCGGGTTATGTATTTGCCATTGCTCTCCATATCCCCTTGCTGGAAGTAGGCTGGGAATCTGTGCATGTACTAGAAGCAACAATAGCAAAGGCTGATACAGTAGGACTACTAAGGTGGTTTAAATGGGTTGTCTCTATAGCACATTGAGAAGTTATGGTTTACCTGATCATAAGGCAGGATTGTGTAGGACTGTGCACCATAGAAGTTGGAGTACCAAATGCCTAGTGCAGCAAGGATCATGGGAATCTAACAGAGAAGAAAACAGCACATGAAATAAAGGTGAGTAACTAATTCAAATATCAGTTATTCTGAAGAAAGTAAGACACACAATTCAATTTAATATTACAAAGGAATAAAAGTCTATGGACAAAAAATCAAAACTACATTTTTTTCAAGTGGAGCTTCTTTGAAGTGTTTGTCTAAATGATGGGCACCATCCAGCAGAGCCTCAAAGTTGTCCATACCTGGAGACATAATTATAAACACATTTGTGTATCAACTATTTCTGTTACTCTCAGTTACTGTTACTCTCTGAACTTTTTTTAAATGCAGTAAATAAAACATCATTAATCTTGCTTATTGAGGTTTAAAAAATAAGGATAGTTATGTTCACTGTGTAAACTTTAAATTTTTTAAAGGCTTAAATATTTGTAATTATGTTAGTATTTTTTAAAAATGGAATAAAAATTGTAAAAGCTAACCAATCATCAATGCAATAGACAGCCCAATAGCAGACCAAAGGGAGTAGCGTCCACCAACCCACTTGAAGAAGTGAACAAAAAATATTTGAATAAATAATACAGAAATGTAATGAATTTAATGTTTAGCTAAAACATTTCATACTTAGTTACTTATTGAATCAGCATTTTTAAAGGAAAATACTTTAGCAATGAAAAAAAATAGATCTTCTTTAAGTTTAAGCTACTAAATAAAGATTAAAACTACGAAGATAAAAATTTCTAACACTACATTTGCCTAACATAAAAACTAAGCTTTAAAAATACTTACATCCCAAAATTCAAACATGTTGCTTTCATCAATTCCAAATTCTTTACACTTAGGCTGAAATTATTTAAATTTAAACTTACTGAACATGAATTGATTATGAATAACTAGAAAAACAACCCACAAAATTCAACAGCTTATTAATACACAACAGGATATTTCACCATGCTAGAATAAAATCAATACTTAGCATGACTTGCAACTACATACCAAGATGTACAGCTACAGTCTGAACTATTAAATAATGACTTACCCCATTGGTTGAGAGAGCAACAAAATGCTTGGATACAGCAGCTTGCTAGAAAAAACAAATTTAATTTTACTTCAGTTCCAACTATTCATTACTAAATTATAAATGTTGTACATTTAAATCTTAGTCTATAGATGGAAGTTAATCACTTACACAAAAACTGTTATAAACCTACAACCACTAATTTCACAATCATCTACAATTATTCCCATGCTAAACATGAATGCTTATAATACTTACATCATTAGCATGTTGTAAAAACCAGATCTTAGCAGAGATGGCATTGGTTATAGTCTCTTGTGTAGTAAATGTCTATTTTAAAAATGTGGATGTTATTGTTAATACACTTGGCAACTTAGGCATTTACAAATGAAGACTTAAATGATAACATTAAAAAGCTCACACAATACTTCATCTGAATTTAAAAATTCAGGTTGTATACACAAGTATGAGAGTTGTTTAGAAGATAAAACTTAAATACAAATTTAAAAGGGCAATGGTTATAAAATTTAAAAATCTGACACGATTTTAAAAATTCTTTATTTGCATTGTTTAGCTGAAAAGTTCACTTCAGTCCATAACTTACCTTGGAAGCAATGATAAAGAGTGTAGTTTCAGGGTTCAGAGTTTTCAATGTTTCTGCCAGATGTGTCCCATCTACGTTAGAAATGAAGTGAGATGTGGGTCCACACTGATATTTTTTTAAAGCTTCAGTAACCATCACTGGGCCCTAGAAAATGTACCCAAGGGAAAAACTTTTTAAAACTAAATTTTAAATAAGACGTTTCTATAATTATTAGACAGTCCTAAAAACTATAAAATCTTGAGTCTTACAATGGAGACTTACCAGATCAGAACCACCTATACCAATGTTGACACAGTCAGTGATACTTTTCCCAGTGTAGCCCTTCCACTGACCATGTCGTACTTGATCTGTGAATTCTCTCATGTGTTTTAGAACAGCATTAACATCTGGCATGACCTAAAATAACAGAGTGGCTCACAAATGTAGCTAGAAGAACATTTTGGATCAAATAGTTTTTAAAAAATTGCATACTGATTTCATATTCTTGACATGGAGCAATACTAATTAGCCCATCTTGTGCTTGTAGTTTACAAAGTAACAAAATTAATACTGCTGATAAACAGCAAACCTATCTGGTCTACAATAATGTAAAAACCTAATTAGCAGAAAATATACATTCATTCTTTAAACAATTTACACTAAAGCCTAAAAAGGTCCATCATAATTCTTACAGTTTAGTGAATTTTAAAGATATTTTATTAAAATTTTTAATTTTAATTAAGGGGTAGCAGATTTAAATTTAATTACATCTTTGCCATCAACATAAATAGGAGTGTTACTTCTGTTGCGCAATGCAGTGTGGAGAACAGCTCTGTCTTCGGTGAAGTTGATTTTTTCCCCAGCAAACATTCCATCTCTCATTTTTTCTACTTGTGCAGATTTTAGCTACAGAAAAGTAAAAATTCTTTAAGATCAAATTCATTTTATTTATGAAAATAGAAATAGAATTATATATAAGAATGATATATATATAATGTTATCTACACCCTCTTATCCATATAGTCCAAAAAGTGTATATTAAAAATAAATGATTTTAATCCTCTAAAAGAAAGTGTTTAAGTGAAAATGACATGTAATTAACATGAAGATATTGCTAGCAAATAAATAAGATTATGTCTTAAATAAAATGCTAGACTTCTAGAAAGTGATCTTTTAAAAATAATTGTTTAGTTAGTGTCTAAAAGTAAAAGTATCTTCCCAAAAGATGTTTACATTTTAACTTGATAATAAATTTAATCCATCTGGTTAAGTTAATAGACTGACTATGTTTGACTACATTTAGGGTTGACTGGTTTTAGCAACTTAGTTAAGGTTAAAACTTTAAAATATTTACCAGATCAACAAGAGCATGAAAGATCTCATCATCAATCAGATTTTTTGAGAAGTCAACAAGAATTGGACCATCTCTTCCATCTAAAGAGACACTACAAAATTAAAATAAATTAGTTTTCAAGCCTACGTATTACTAGATATATTATTCATATTGTTTAATAGTTAAATTAATTGTAATGACTTATTATTTTATCTCATTTCTATCAAATCAATCTGAATCAAGATTGATGATTTGACTTGTGCACCTGAATTTCTCAAACCGACGAGAGTCAGCATTAAACAAATTCAGCATCTTCAGATTTTTTGAAGCAGAATCATACAGATTTTTTAGCTTCAACCAGGCAGGATCCTTTGACAAAAATGCCCGACCTGACATTTTTATTTAAAATTGGTAAATCACTAGGATAAATCAAACGATTGATTAGACTATTCAGTGTATTCTGGTATCAGACAGAAAACTAGCAGTTCGTTCTTGACCTTGTTAATTTTAACAACCGGTGAACTCTAAAGGTCAAGGTAATGAAGTAAGGTCACAAAAATAGCTACAACTTGTATATCGCCCTTTTTAAAAATATTTTTAAGAGTATCATGAAATTCAAATTGAACAACATATTTTATGGAATTCCTTATTTTAAAGTGTATAGTTAGTATAGATTATAGATAGTTAAGTATCGTCGTTTAAATGTATTCTTTTGTAGAATATCGATTAATTGTTTTGTATTAAAACAAGGATTTTTTAAACTTTCATATTTCTTACTGCTGATGTTTACTTGTCAAACCTTTTGTCATTAGAAAGTATATAAAAAAAATAAGCACATTTATTAAACTTAAACTCATGCTTCTCATAGACTGACATAGACTGATACAATACTGATGAATACACATTTGAGATTCTACATAGACCTAGTGAATAATAAATAATAGGCTACAAAATAATCTTCTACTAACAGAAAAATATACCGTAGGCCATAGGCATAGAAATAGAAGCATAGAAGAAGATTAGAATCTAGCTAGACTGCTAGATACTAATTACTAGATACAGATTCTAGAACCACAGACAGACTCACAGAGTGAGCATGATTTATAAAAAAAATTAGGCCCTATATTTACTATATTAAACTATATTTATTTTATTTTTATTAGGCAATATTACTATATATTAGTATTAGCCTTTTTATTAGGGCCTATTTTGAAGTAAAAATTCTATAGTTGAATCTATAATCTATCTATAGGCCTAGGCCTAAAATTTTATAAAATCTTCACTCTGGTCGGCAGTGATGACCCCTAACAGTGCCCCTAACTCCTAACTAACTAAACTTTTTAATTTGACTTTCTGTTCTGCAAACTTTATTACACTATTCTAGTAAATGGTGGGCCTAATTTAATATTATTTAAATAATAAAAAGTAAAAGTTTATTTTAATAAAATAATAAGAACGAGACTATTAGCCAGTATTAGGTCCTACTTTTTACCCTGCCTGTGCTGTGGATTTGCTACAACTTTGCAATTATCTCACTTTCTTTCTCTTTTTGGTAGGCCTATATAATTTTTTAGAATAATTTTAAATTATTTATTAGATCTTTTTTTAATCTTTTGTATAAACATTTTGACTATTTATCAAATAGTAAAGTGTAAAGACTAAATTTGGGACTTGTTACTAGCTGTTGTAGTTTAATATCTCTTACTTGAGCAGACCTGAAATTACGTTTAGGCATTTCTCTTCAATGAGTTTACTCTTTCTGCAACAGCATTTTGGAAACTACTGTAAATAACCTTACTAACCAATGACAAAATATCATAATAATAAACTCTGACTTTACTATTTACACAACACGCCTACCCTATAAGTCTATTTATTTGGTTGGATGTCCACAGTATTACTCAGTGTAAGAATTGAAAGTAAGATGAGTACCAGTAGAGTTTCTTGACAGTATTTAGAATCTTCCACAATGGGTTACTTTTATGTGTCAAGCATGATGTCATGATGTGAATGAAAGCTGATGATTGGTGTGATTTAGTTGACATACTGTTAGTCTTGACTTGCTTACTTTTGTTCTCATTATTTATGAATGGATTGAAATTGGGAAACAAAACTATCACAAAGACCTATCAGACAGAGACTGAAAAACCCTCCTACAGAATGTGGTAGCTGTAAAGTTTAGTGTCAGATTATCTAATCTAACTCTTACTCCTCTCAGCATGTTTCAGAGTATAGCTAGCTGTACATTAACTTAATATAGTGTACCACCTGAAAGATATTTTTTCCCTAATCCAGTGAGATGAAGCTTTGATGACTTAGCAACTGCTTCAATTTGAAGATGGGTTTTAACATTACCAGCAAAATTAGATGTAAGCCTCCATGGAGGATTCTGTTTTTTGGCACTGATGAATTTTCTTTAGGAACACTTGAAGCTTTAAATGAAAATATGAGGTGAGTAAATATTTCATCAGTTATAAAACATTTTCTTTACATTTCTGTAAAGCTCATGGTTGCTAAACCAAAAAGTCTTGAGTTTAAACCCTCAGGCAGATGAGGCTCAATAGCTGGGGACAGCAACTCTTCTAGGAGAAACAACTCCAAAATCAAACAACTGCTGCCTTGTAGTTTGTTCTTGGTTGAACAAGGGCTATGGAAGCAAATCCAAAAAGAATAACCATACTTATACTTAATTGTGTTGGCGGGAATTCCTTCCAAAACTAAAGTTAAGAACCAAAAAGAAGAAGAAAAACATTTCCTCTTCACTAAGCCAAAAGAACATAAAAGAGTACATACAATCTTTTTATATTATAAGGAGGAAAAATGTTTTATCACAAATAAAAGTTATAAGAAAGATAAAAATAATTGCATTGTTTGCTGATGGTAAATTTTTAATATATTTTGACAGCTTGGAGAAACTTTTATTTTGATTGCAGTTATTTTTCGTGAAAATATAAATGTTAATCAGTATTCTATTGTGTTTACTATCCACAGACTCAAGGGTGATCAAAGTGTTGTTGAATATTTGCATATAGTGCACCCTAATATAAAAAAGCCTGTATGTAATTTTTGGACTTAACATTAACCTTGCATAGATGCATAGTTAGCTAAAGAATTAAAATGTATCTTTTGTTGCAATTGTTTGTTACAATAATCACAAAATGGTACTAAAAATATAGTATTCTTAGGGATTATCCAGCTTTCAATTGTTTATTTCTCTTGTATAACTGATGATGATACATTTAACTTTAAGATTAAAGTTAACTGAAAGCTTATGACAATTGTTAGCATTAGGAGGTCTGACATTTCATTTCAATGACACATACAGTGTAGTAGGTATGACTGATGGAGTAATATTAAAAATTAATATTTTAACCATGAAGAAATCATTTCACAGACCCCAATAACTAAATATGCTGCTATGTGGGACCTTATGGGATATGAATGGCCCATGAACAAGTTTAACAAAAACTTATATGATGTGGCTGTGCTAGCTTCATTTGGTCACCTTATTCCATCTAAAATTCTTCAAGCATTTCCGTAGTAAGATATTCATCACAATTTTTTAGAATCTAAAATAAGTCTAAATAAATCTTTTAAAATAATTTAATAGCAATATTTTAAAATTATTTCCTGCTCACTTGTGAAATTTGTTAGTTTTTTTTTATTCTGCAGCGGCATTTTGAATGTCCATCCAAGCCTACTTCCACGATGGAGGGGGGCAGCTCCACTACATCACACAATTCTTAATGGAGACAACAAAACTGGAATCAGTATTATGTCCCTTGAGCCCAAAAAGTTTGTAATGCTCTGAATCTAATCATTATCAATGTTCAGTAAATCTACCAGATTCTCTTTTAATTACAAAATAAAACTGTATAAACTGGAAAGAAACAAGTTTGTAGGTCTACATTATTGTTGTTAAAAGTCATGATTAGGCCTATTAGAAAGAAAGAAAGAAATGATAGAAAAAATAAATTGTCTACATTTGATTTCTGTAGATTTGATGTTGGTCCATTATTAATGCAAAGAGAATTTGATGTTCCTTCAAGATGTACAACACATAGGTTAAGAGACCTACTTGCACCTATTGGAGGGAAAATGGTGATCTTTTTTATTTTAAATTATTTTACTTTATTAGTAGATATTTGTTATGAAATCTAATATTTTCTTTCCTGGTTTAAAAAATTATCTGCAGTTTTTCTCAGGTGATATTAGGTTGACATAATTTATAATCCATATTTCTATATTTCTGTATGTAACAATTATTCTAGATACTAGAGACATTGTCTCAACTACCAGAGTATTTCAACTCTAGGCAGCCCCAGGCAGAGGCGAATATTACATATGGTTTGTAACCTTCCCTTGTTTTTAGCTTTAAAAAAATAATTTGAAATGAAATCACAACAGGCATAATCCTTATGACCAGATACTAAAGATCATTATTTTGGTATACTTTTAACAGACATATATGTCTATTACAGTATACCTATACCTGATTTTAATTTTTGTTAGAGCTGAAATCATATTTACTTCCTACTGCTTTTTTGTAATACTTGATTTTTTTTTTTTTACTACTGGTACTTTAAAAATTATATGTAACTATAGTATTCTGTTTTAAATATTTTTACAGCACACAAAGTAACATTAAATATGTCATTCATTGATTGGCACAATCAAAGTGTGGACAGCATTGATCAACAGTACAGGGCCATACATGACACTGTAAGTTTGTAAATATTTTCATATGATCAAATGAAAGTAATTAAAAAACTAATTAGGTTTTGACCTAAGATCTTCATCATTGTAAAAAGTTTTTAAAAATTCTTATCTCTACTCTGTACAAGTAGAAATAATCAAAATCTCAATTTCAGACAGAATTACGGACTGATTGGTTGGGTATGACTGTTCGTTTAATTGACATGGTGTCTCCATATATACAACCAGGTATGCAATGTATTCTAGTGTTAATGGTAAAAAAAAATTGATATAAACAAATTAGATTATTAACCAAGTTATAATTAGTTAATAAACTCTATATTATTAACTAAGTTATAAATAATGTAATAAATATAAAAAAATTTTAGCAAGTATAAAAGCTATTTAGTTACAAACTTATTTTAATTTTTTTTTTGTTGACAAATTGTTTTAGCTATTTCACTGGATGCTGCTAGTCCTCCAGGTTTACCAGTGTATGATAATACAACTAATATTCTATGGGTCAAATGCAAGGTATACACTATTCTATTCGCCCATCTTTAAATTTTAGACCAGGAGCCCACTTCCTATTTATAAACAAGGCTTACTTACAAGAGAGTAGTTTAACCTTTTTCACCTGATGATCATATGGTAAATGAGGTAGAGTTCTTCTATTTACCAACATGTGAAGAGATTGAGTGGTCAGCACTGCCAAGAAGATGTCACTTATGATAACTAGTTATATACTCATCAAAACTTTGTTGGCTCATGGACATTATCGATTCTAAAATGACATTCAAGTTGAGTTGCTTACATCCTGTTGATCCATATCAAATGAATTCAAAATATATTTTCAGGATGCATGGGTTGGTTTCACCCATATAGTGATCAAAAAGAAAATGACAGCAAAAGAATTTTATAATGGTTACCTTTCAAAAAGTCATTTCAAGGGAGTTATTTTTACAAGCAAAGCAAATGGTTTATTTGATGGTAGCTATATCAAATGGATTACAGAAAGACGACCATCTTGACAAATATTATTACTAGGCTTACTACTTCCATAATTCTATTACTTTAAAGAAAATCATAAAAGAAAAAAAGATAACCGTGAGAAAAAAATTAATTCAAGAAATTAGCTAATCTTTTTATATTTTTTTATGTTACATCATAATATGAGCTGTATTGTTTTATCTTGGGTTGTATAATTTAATTGACTACTATAATTTTAACAGAATTTTTTTGTTACATGGAATTTAAAATCTATGCATTTGTTATTATATTCTGTATTAACAACTGACATAATTTAAAAGACAAAATATATTGACATAACATGAGATTTATTGATGTCCACACGTTTTGAAATTGTAAAGCAGCTGAAATAACTTTATGTAACTATTACCTGTTGCTTATTCTAAAAATAGTATACACAACAGTCCTCACATGTTATTTTATGTAAATACTGACTAAATTGAATTAAAGTGAATCTTGAAAATCCTTGTCTTTATTTTATAATACATTTAAAACTCTTGTGGTGTAACAATCCAGATTGATAGTACTGTTGAAGTATCACAGACCCCATAGTCTTTTTCATACTGGCAATGAACATTTGCATCCAGAGATATAACTGGCCAACTAATGCAATAGGAAAAAATTTCTGCATGCAGGAATGAGTATAAATATCCTTATCTCTCCAAATCATTCAAAAAATATCACTTAATTTTTATTTTTGGAAATTGGTTTTGCAAATTTCTAAAAAGTATTTAAATACAACAAAAGTATTTCCATTTTAAAAAAATTGAAAGTCACCTGTCTGGCTTTTAAATATAACCATTGGAATTTAAATTTTTGAAATTTTATTTTGACTAGTGTAGGTCAAATACTAAAATTCTAAATAGCCCAAAATTAACATTTCAGGTAGTAAGTGTAGTCCCCTTTTTGATTTTCTATAACTCAAGGAATTTATTATGAAATGAGGTTGGGGGAATAAGTAATAAACTTTTAAAATGGAAAATAAACAGGCTTTGTCTCTTATTTTTCCCCCACTTAATGTTTAATATTTTATTTTAAACAGTTGAATTTTTAATTATGAGTAATTAATGATGGGACCAGGCTGATAAATACCTTTAACATTAAATGATAAAATTGTCTACACAATTATTTATGTTCTGTAGGGTAAAGGAGGGCGTTAAGAGCCACACTTTTTAGCACCTGTACATTTTTAAAGATTTCTACTAATCTAAGAATTTTTTAGTATTGAAAATATGGCAAAATTATTCTAACATATCTTACACAATATAAAAATAATAACAAAGTCTATTAAATATACTTTAAATGGGTTTAATTGAGCATTTATTGTCATACCCCTGAAATCAGCATTTGGGGTGAAAGGAGCCGGGCAATTGGGGCAATAAGCATTACCTCCTAGTTTACACTAACTCCTCAATAAAAATAATTAATTTCTAACCCCAAAATAGTTAATGCTGTGTACACACACTTTAACTGATACTAGCTATCACTAGGCCCCAATGGGCCCAGTCTACAATTGATACAATTACAGGTGTACATAGGGCCTAAAGTCAAGTAGTTTACAGTAGGCACATTAGTATGCCTAGTGTGTAGCTAGTATACTAGTGTGTAGCTGTCCAGAGTTAACATTCTTGTATGTAAAAAGGGTTGGTACTAACTAATCTGCCTTAATGCTTTCCCCTGATAAGCCATGTGTGCTATACATTACATAACATGACATGGAGGTGAGAAATGTTGAGGGGAGAGCAGTGGTACTGGTTTCCCCTTTGTTCTCCTTGCTGGACCCTGAGGGCCATAAATTACATAAGGAGATGCTATCTCTGGTTGGCTGAGATCTAAGAACTAAGTCCATGCTACCTACAAAGAGATAAGTTTTATGGTGGGTTAGATACAGGTGGGGGCTGGGTATCATGGGGGTGAGAAATTGTGAGGGGAGAGCAGTGGTACTGGTTTCCCCTTTTTTTCTCCTTGCTGGACCCTGAGGGCCATAAATTACATAAGGAGATGCTATCTCTGGTTGGCTGAGATCTAAGAACTAAGTCCATGTTACCTACAAAGAGATGAAGTCTAATGGTGGGTTAGATCATGGAGGTGAGAAATTGTGAGGGGAGAGCAGTGGTACTGATTCCTCTTTGGTCTCCACCCTGCTAGACCATGAAGGTCATATGTTACATAACATGACACCCCAGATTGTCTGAGATCTGTAACTGTAATCCATGTTACCTACAAAGAGATGAAGTTTTATGGTGGGCCAGAAACTGGTGGGGGCTGGGTATCATGGGGGTAAGAAATTGTAAGGGGGGAGCAGTGGTATTAATGTGTCTGTTTACTTCCATGCTGGACCATGAGGGTCATAAATTACATAACATACCACCCCAGATTGGCTGAGACCTAAGAACATTTATTCCTGTTACCTACAAAGAGATTAGAAGTTTTATGGTTGGTTAGAAACAGGTGGGGGCTGAGTCGACTGTATTGCCCCTTAGGGGTAATAAGTACTCATACCATTTTAAAAATTACCTTGCTAACATGAGATGACTGAATTTTTACTTTTTAGCAGGTTAGAATAGTATTTCTATCATTTAGACACAAGTCTGTTTAACAATTAATACATTTTGTGTTAACTATTCCTATACCAGTGTCATATTCAGTGGTCTAATAAATGAGAAACTTGCACATAGGGTTTCAAGAGCCACATAACAGTATCTGTTATAACTTTTCTA
Source organism: Physella acuta (assembly GCF_028476545.2). Classification (NCBI taxonomy): domain Eukaryota; kingdom Metazoa; phylum Mollusca; class Gastropoda; family Physidae; genus Physella; species Physella acuta. The sequence goes on from NW_026732085.1 coordinate 277,223, forward strand.
AACAGGCAAGCTAGTGAACAAAATTAATGTATTCATGTTGATTTAGTTATTATCTAACAAATAAAACCATTATGGTAATGATCAGTCAAGTTTTACTCTGATAATGATAAAAACTTTATAGCATGGTAAAATGGGACTAATGTCGGCCATTTTGTTTTGGCACCAATAATCACTGTGCAAAAAAAATTCACCAAAATAAAACTATTCTAGCCATAGCTATAAAAATAGTGTTAAAATGTACAACAACCAATGCTCTAATACAGGAACAAAGAATGGGCTTGAAAAACTCATTTGGTTTATTACAAAGTGAAGTTTCCCAAGTTATGTCTATTTGGAAAAAAAGTTCACAAAATGGTTTTATGGAGATGAGAAATTTTAGGGAAAGAGCAGTGGGATTAAATCCTGTCTCATCCTCTCCCTATTGGACCAAGTGGGTCATAAATTACATAAAATGAATCCTCTGCTTCTCTGTTATCAAAGAACAGCAGTGGTTGTTACCTCAGAAGTAGATTAGCAGTGTTATTGGGGGTTTTGTGGGGGTGGGGTGTTGATTGGGGCTTAATACCACACGGCTCTTAACGCCCTCCTTTACCCTATTGGTAACTAAATAATAAAAATGTTGCCTATTTTTTGTCATTGTTGGTTTGGCCTTTATTGACATTGCGTACAATATGTTATTTTTATCTGGCCATGCCTATTTAGCGATAGGCATAGAGTCAGAGTTGTCGAACCTAGTTAGTAACCAGAAACAAAATGTCGTGGATTTCGACTAAAGAACAGATTTCCATTTTTAGTTTTGTGTTATGTTTCATTCATGTGAATTGTGCTCCTCAGTACCCTGTTATATTAGGTAAAGATTGCGTATATGTACTAACTTTTTGAAATAATGTGTGTTGGCACGTTAAAATTGTAATGAAATGTCATTGCCATTATTTTTTATTAATTTAATCGGTCAACTTGGTCAGCCTAAAACGCGAAATGAAAATAAATGAACAGTCAGAACAGTACTTAGTTACTCTTAGTAGTAGGCCTACTTAACACTAGGCTTAATTGGTTTTTTAAATTAGGTCTATAAAAATAATTAGACCCACATAAGATCTAGAATTCTAGATCTATCTCTAAATTATATAAATTATTAAATTAAGAGTCATGCAGTCCCTAGCCCTACATTTTTAGATTTATTTTCTAAATTATTTTAATTAGGCCTATTGTGCAAGCCTACAGAGCAGAGTACAAACAACCTACTGAATCTCAGTAACTTAATTATTAGGCTAAATAAATAAACTATTGTTGTAACTAGTAGGCCTAAGCGCTATCTAATTTATATGCCTATAGTATAGATAGAGATAATTAGATAGGCTAAGGAGTAATTTAAAGTATTAGCCAAAAATATAGGCTACCTCAGTACCACTGACTGATGTACTGAGTGATAGTCCTATTAAAAAAAATTATTACTTACTAGATCTATTAGGGTTGTCGGTATCGGCCGAGATCGCGGTAAAAACATGACCCGAAATCGCCCATTACTTTCTGATACCGGGCGCACGAGATTTGGTTTTGCATACTAATAAGTTTTTAATTTATGGTAATTAATTAAGTTTAAAAGGTCATTTCCTAATGTTAAATGAAAAGTAGAATGGTTTTCCCATTGTTTTGATGGCTTAGCGATCTGATTGCACGCTGTCTCTGCTTTGGTCTTCCCCCTGTATGAAGGCTAGTTTCAAATACGTTGGAATCACGATTTTTTAAAAGATTCTTCTAGATGAGACTAGATTACTGATCAGACATATCTTAAGTATGTGGAAATGAAATTTGTTTTTGGATATTTTGACTCCGACATTAGTTATACTCCTCCGAACGTAGTCACCGTATGTAGGTCGCGTTGCCACCATTGTTATATTTTTTTCATCCCGATCTTCCGGCCTTTAACTTTGATCAACTAACAACAGCATTCTTATGGAATGTGCAAACAAATCTCCTAATTGTTGTTTTCAAAATATATTTACATACCCATCTTTAATTTTGTCAGTTCTAGTTCTAGTTTTGCAGAATATGTTTTTCCTAAAATCCAATTTTGTCAGACTAGATGACTAGACTGACAAGAGTCAGACCTAGATCTAGGTTACCTGTCTGTTGCTATACACTAGCATTGTGCTAACTGTAATTTTAAGTATTCAAGTTCTACTTACCCTTAGATATAGTTATATGCTGAAAATCAGAATCCATACACAAGTCACACATAAAAACATTGATCTGATAGCTTCATTTCACTTATTACGAAATGGCTTTTATATGGACTCTACTTCACCTGCCCAAAATAACTAGGCAGTTATAGACACATTACAGTGTTCAAGTCATTTACTTTAGATTTCTGACTATGGAGTTCTTTCATTCACTGTATTTATATAAAATATTGCTTTAGAAACATTTTCATATTTGCGCAGCAGTTTTATAACAAAATGGCTTAAAGATGGACTCTACTTCACCTGCCCAAAATAATGAGGCAATTATATGCACATAACAGTGTTCAAGTCATTACTTTAGATTTCTAACTTTGTAGTTCTTTCATTTGCTGTATTTATATAAAATATGGCTTTAGAAACATTTTCATATTTGCGCAGCACACAGTTTTTTGGGGTTATGGGAGGAAGCCAACACAAAAATATAAGTTCTGTATTATTTTTATTCATTTCAACAGCATTTACAAGTTCTATATATCATTATAGTTAAACTCTGCAAATATGAACAAAATACAACTGCAAGTAAAATAACTATGCTCAGTTTATTCAGGTATACCATGACTTGTCACAATTGGTCAATGCAAAAGCAAGGGGATTCCACCCCTCACAAAAAAATTCGTTAAAAAAAAACTATTTGAGCTAGACAGAAAATCTTTTTTGTTTTGTTTTCATTTAGTTGAGCTCTACAAGAATATGTAATTTTTATTTTTTTTATATGATGATTAGTGTTTTTTTACCAAAATCCCTACTTACTATCCTTCTATATTCTATAGAATAGATTAATGAATTAGGAATAATCATTTATTATCATACACCTAGGCCTAATTAGTATTAAAGGAATATTATTATTAAAGGAATTTTATTTATTTATCCTACTAGAACTGATGGTATTTTTCCTAGTTTTACTCCTTCCATGTATCTTTGTTAATGCTGGACTATTTAGAATTTTATATTAGTATTCAGCATACACTGACACTACAGTCAAATTTTTTTAAATTCAAATATTTCAATGGCTACATTCAGTCCTCAGACAGTGACAGAACAGCTCATTTAATCATTTTTGCTGTTTTGAACTCTATTTTTAATAAACATATTTTAGTCCCTGGAGATGGAGGATCACAGTTGGTAGCTAAACTAAACAAAACATCTGTACCTCACTACTGGTGTACCAAACAGACTGTGGGTTATGAATCTATTTGGATAAATCTTGAAGAGTTAGTGCCTACTGTAATTGATTGCTTTGTGGACAACATGAGGTAAGCCATTTAATGTTGTAGGAGACTTTTAATATACCTACTTAACAAAAGGCTTTATAGCTTATAAATCTAATTTAAATCTTTAATTTTCAGATTGGTATATGATGCAAAGACAAGAAAAACATCTAATAGTCCAGGGGTTGATATTCGTACAGTAGATTTTGGCAACACCACACCAGTAGAGTGGCTAGATCCAAGTAAAACGTCACACTATTTTCCATTCTGTGAGTCTTTAATTTTCTAAATTTTAATTAGTTTTTATGTTGGCATGCTGAAGTATTAAGGCTGATAAAAGTAAATTCCCTCAGTGTTAGATAATACAATAAATTATTACTTGTTTTTTTTAATTATTATTATTTCAACATAGTCTGTTATAGGGCTACTTAAAAACAAATAAGTTAAAATTTAGTTATAAGTAAAAATTTTAAAATTTTAATTTATAAAAGCTGCAGGTTTTTCTACTAGTTTTTCTGTTTGTAATGATTTATTCTGTACTCATTGTTGTTACATTATTGCACTTTCTAATTGACAGTATCCTACTTTTACCCTATTGTCAATGACTTAGTGTCAATTGGCTACATACGTGGCGTATCAGTAAGAGGGGCTCCATTTGATTTTCGTAAAGCACCAAGTAAGTCCCTTTATATTTTTTTTTTGTTTTTAATTCATTTTTCATTGTAATATTTCAGTTTTTTGGCTTCTAGGCTAGCTGCTTGCCTTGAATTAAACATGCTTTAACTTATTATTTTCAGATGAGTTGGATGATTACTACAATGATATGAAAAATTTGGTGGAAGATACCTACAAAAAGAACAATAATTCTAAGGTTGTTATAGTTGCCCATAGCATGGGTAATCCTGTAAGCTTGTATTTTCTGAACCATCAACCCAAAGCATGGAAAGATCAGTACATTCAATCCTTAGTTTCACTTGCTGGTGTATGGGGCGGAGCAGTCAAACCATTAAGGCTAATGTCCTCTGGTAAAAAAATATTTTCCTATTTTTTATAGTCGTTTCTCTTAGAGTTTAGAATATATCTAATCTTAGTGTGTTATTTATTGTTAGTACACTTTTTTACAGCTAAGTTTGAATGGTTTTATTTTAACCTATTTAATTCAATGTTTTTTCCTCATTCTGAAACCATTTGTTACAGTCCTTAATTAAATTACAAATGAAATTTTTCAGGTGACAGTTTGGGTGTCATCATTGTATCCCCTTCACATGTTCGACCAGAGCAGAGATCCATGCCCAGCACAGCTTTTCTCATGCCCAGTGAGAAGTTTTGGAAACCATCTGAAGTCCTGGTGATGACACCCAAGAAGAACTACACTGTTGTTGATTACAAGGAGTTCTTCGCCGACCTCAACTTCACTGATGGATATGAAATGAGGAAAGATACAGAGAATCTGATCGGTGACCTGACCCCACCAGAAGTCACGGTTCACTGCCTGCATGGCTCCGGTGTCGAAACCCCTGACATGCTTATCTTTGGGGAAGGAGAGTTTCCGGATGTGTATCCCAAAGTTAAACCAGGGGACGGGGATGGTACTGTGAACCTGCGAAGTCTCTTAGGGTGTTTGAGCTGGCAGGGGAATCAGAAAGAGCCAGTGTATCACCAGGTGATAGACAAGGCCGAACATATGGCAATACTGCAAGACGAGGCTGTGAGAAAGTACATAATGGATGTAGTGACAGGAAAGAGATGATGAAACATCACAAGTCATTCAGTCACCCGACATTTACATTTATCTTTGGTACAGAGTTATTGTGTTAGACTCTGTTTAAAACTAGATGCTTAAGGATTTGGTTCTGACTATTTTTCCAGGACCAAAAGGAAGTTAGTTTCTTCATTTCATATTTATTAAATAGTATTAAGTTATTTAAACTTTTGACTTTTGTTTTGGAAAAGTTTAACTGAGTAAAAGATTTTACTAATTTATAGGTTAAAAATCAGCTTTTTGAAGAATTCTACTACATATGTTATTTCCATCACATTATTTTATAAGCATTTGACTCACTGCTTGAGGTTTAGGTATTTAAACCAAAACTATTTTTTTAATGTAATTTCTCCCTCACCGCTATTAGGAACTATTGCTATTTCAACTTTAGAACTGACAATGTTCTCATTAATATTGTTTTACTAAGTTTTAATTATTGAATATGATCTTGCTTTTTATAGATTTTTATTCCTCACTTTTTATTCCAAGGAAAAAGTTACTGGGCTTTAAAAACCAACATGAAGTTTGTGAAATGGATTGGATTAATGTCTGTTTTATTTATATATCAATTTATTCATAATTTATGATCATACGATGCAATTTTGTTTCGTAAACTATTTGCAACACAACCCTATTTTATTCCTAAAATCAATGCTCCCATTGAATGAAAAAATAAGTCATGATGAAATGGTGTTTGTGGTGGTTGTTGTTTGTTTTTTTGTATAATTTTATTGGTCTACTGTGTACATAATTTTGATTTTAATTGAGCATTTATCCCAGTTGGTAGTGTTTCTTGAATGTTCATCAAATCGTCAATATGTTTTAAAAGACATCCTCAATAAATACGCATCTTGTTTACATTTGCCCTTATTATTTTATATGATAATAACCACTATATATTGTTTTAAATTAATTTTGAAGTGCAGATATTAAATTTGATTTTGTTTATGTATTGATTCTCTACTACATGTAGTTCCATGGCAGGATGGACAAGTGTTGGGATTAATAATGAGATTGTAAAAATTTAAACAGTTTTGTCTCTAAGTATTTCTACTTGATTTGTTGCGGTCTAGATTAACTAGAGCACATTTATTGCAGCCTGTCCAGTTTTATTCAGTGATTTTTAATACATAGATCTAGATGTATGTGTTTTTTTCTTGCTTTTCTGCCCACTTTGCATGCATTTGCTTTGTATCTTAAGCATTTTTGTTTTTGATATTATATTGGGAGATGAAAGATTATTTTTTACACTATCACAATCACGTTCAACTTGCACTTTGCCATACAACTGGTGCTGTTCTTTCTTAAACAGTATGTATGATAGATGTATTGAATGTAATAAATGTAATTGATCCAAGTGAGATATTTCACTTGTTTGTATTATGTCATCTTTTTTAGATTGACTGTTTGTGTTGTGGCTATGGATGCTTAATAAGTTAAGAAATGAAACAAGTAATACATCTCAAAAGTGGAGAGAAAAACTTAGTTTTATTATATGACACTCAGAAAAAAAAGTGTACTTACTAGGTTTACAGATTTACATTTTCACCTCCATGTCTATACAATCAAGAAAGTTTAACAGACAAAAACTAAATTGGCAGGAGAGGGGTATGCCTGTATGGAAACTGCACATGGGTCAGTCTAAAATATGTAAGCGAGTTAGGATGAGGTTCATTATTTGTTGTAGACTGTTTGGGGAGGGGAAATAATCTGGACCACAGCTTCATCTGTTTACACTCAATGTAAGCTTTGAACAAGACTGAGAAAGCCAATATTTTATTTAATTGTTTATAGGGATGTTTTTAAATAGTAACAAGTGAGTCTCGCATATAACTTTTTAATTTATAAAAGTGTTTTTTTACATAATTTCTCATTTTCTGCATTAAATTCATTAAGGTTAGTTCCTTATTCATGGTTTGTATGATATGAAGCTTAGATAGTTCAGTCACAAACTAAAAACAATTCTTTAGTGTTTATTGTCAGTTCTTGTAACACATTGTCAAGAATTTGTAAAAGAAAATTGAAATTCCAATAAACTAAAAATTCGTCGATATTTTTATCTTATTTCTTCTTTCCCTCATTTATCTGTTTATTTAACCTTGTTTAATTTGGTTTGCTCAGGTTTTATAAACCTTCTCGTCCCAACAAGTATGCAGGGATGGAATGAACAATAATACCTTTGAACTTCCCCTCTCATATATATATATATATATATGCATATGCCTAATAGCCTATATACTGCTAACTGGCTGTATTATATATCAGTGTTTCACCACTGTTATAATTTTAACAAGTAAGCTTACTATTTAAATAACAGAAAAGAACTAAATGTAAGCAAATATAGGCGTACAACTCAATACAAAATACAAAGCACATTTAAAAAAACTCACAACAAGAAAAAAAATACAATAAAAATAACACAATAAAACCTAAGTTGTAATGTTTTTACACATAATGTAATTTTTTTTTTAAATTTAAGATAAACAACAGCAATGGAAATCATTAAATACACATCTGTGTACACATGTAATTGTATAGCCTACTTTATTTGCTATTTGAGCAATGATTACAATTCAAATTTAACATATATTTTAGCTTATTACAATTAGATTTACAAATAGATTTGTCTGCAATCAAAATTTAATATGTTATTATAAAGAATGTTAAAGTTAAAGCACGAAGAAAGATCGTAATGACGTTAATTGGTATAAAACGTGTCTACCCTACTCTAATGGGCACCTGACTCATATTAAGGAAACCAAGGCGGCTGGCCTTGTTGTCCCCCTCCCCATGATTACCGTGTTAAAACAGATGAACCCTGGGGTCATCCATAATTGACATCACGCTTTTTTGGACGATTTTTACCTCCAACCCCCTTGGCCCCTCCACCACACATCGCCACAAAAAGCCAGAACCCCCTAAAATGACGTCACACCTTAGCCTATGCGACCCCCTTCAAAATTGCAGTTAATTTTTTCTTAAAACAGCGATATTTTTCCCAAATCTTATCTGAACTGTCGACATAGGCTGTTTTAATCGATGTCTATTACAATTTAATAAAACAGTTTTCTAAAACGCGAAATAATGGCTAAAATTAGTTTTCTAGCATTTTTTTTAATAATGCAAAAGTTTGAAGTCACACTATCTGAACCCCCCCCCCCCCCACCCCTATCACACACCGTCATAGGATTACGGACACCTTCCCTTCTACGAGTGTGACGTCATTTATGGACGACACCTCTACTTCCTACTTCCCTTGCCCTATGTGTCTTGGGTACGATTACGACAGTGTTTCTTCCAGACTTTTTTCTCCGGGGGGCACTTGAAATCTTCGGGGGGGGGGGGGCGGTAAACTTTCTTCGGGGGGGGGGGGGGCGCACACTGTTAAAAGTATATATTTTCTATATAAATTATATAAATTTCATTTCGTTCGAGGGGGGGCGGTAAGATGCCTGGAAGAAACTCTGGGTACGAACGAACGAGATAAGATAATGAGATTATATATAAATGTAGTCATCGTTTTGCATTGAGCGCAGCTGTTTTTTTTTTTTGTTGTTGTTGTTTTTTTTTTTTTTTTTTTTTTTTTTTTTTTTTTCGTTATTTTATTTAAAAACATAGGCTAATAAATAAATTAAATAACTGCGTAGTTTTAACACCTCTTTTCAACGCTGGTCTTTGAAGGCAATATCATTAGTCTCACTAATAGTAAATATCCATCGTTGTGTTTTGTTGTGAAAATAAATAATACGAGCCGGCCCGCGGCATAACATACGCCGCTATTTAGTTGTTTCTAATTTTCAATAATTCATAATTTGTGAATTCGACAGCACCAACGCTGACACTGAAAATATTTCTTTAAAACACTATAAGTAGCTCGTTAAGGACCATAACCCCCCTTCCTTCCCCCCCCCCCCCCCCCCCCCCTACGTTTAAAATCGTTGGCTCTGCTTGTAAACATTTAGAGTGAACACAGCTCACTAAAACCATGTAGGGGTGGGGAGGTAGGGAGAGCGTTTGCAGCTTGTTTTCTAACGGCTCGAAGAGGAGAATTATATATATAGATATAGATACGAGCCGACCCGCAGCTTATGATACGCCGCTATTTAGTTGTTTTATTACTCTACTTTTCATAATTTGTTAATTCGACAATACCAACGCTGCCACTGAAAATATTTGCTTTCAAACACTATCAGTAGCTCGTTAAGGACGATAACCCCCTCCTTTCCCCAACCCCTACCCCCCCCCCCCCCCCCCCCGTGAAAGTAAACTCCTCTTAGTTGTAGGGAGCGCGCTTACAGCTTGTTTTCTAGGGTCTCCAAGAAGAGAATTACATATATAGATTTCATTTCAAAGTATAACTTCCCTGAGACAACAAACCAGAAAAAAAATAATATATATAATACATTTGGAGCCTGAAAAACGACAGTGGGATAAGGTTCTCTGTAATACTCATACTGCTATGTAATTTCAGAATTATTAAAACCAATTGAGAGAGCCGTTTAAAAAATCATAAATACGTAGGTTGATTTGTTTTATGGTTTTTTGCGTTCTGTTTATTTTTAAGATCTTTTGTATTTATATTATTAATTTTGAATGCGTTCCTTTTTATAACTATGCCATTCTTTAGTATTTATTATTTGAATAATAATTAAGAGATGCAATTATTGCTTTTTAATTTACTTATTACAAAACTATTAAAAGGGGCGATATGTCATAAAAGTAGTGTGAACGTTTGCTTATCTTTCACACTAGTCTCCAGCTCATTTTAAAACATTTTTCTAGGCAACAATGTGTGTGAGTTACTGCTGAACAATCGCTGCTATAGTAGACCTGTTTTTTTTTTTTTTTACAAAACCACTCTCAAGTTGCACGTAAAACATTATTTATGAAAAAAATTCTTTTTATTTTGGGGTCCTACTTGGTCCCCTAAAAGGCCTGCACCCCCCCCCCCCCCATTGCGGGGGTCTGCCGGCATAGTAGTTCCGCCCCTGTTGATTACCGTCCGTGGATGTTAAAACAGATGAACCCTTTCCTCTGCCCCTTGTGTCTGGGCACGAACGGGAAAAGATAATGAGACTATAGATCTACATGTAGTCATCGAGTTGCATTGTGCGGTTTTTTTTTATTTACTTATTTAACTTATTTATTTATTTTGCGTTATATTAATATTTTATTATAAAACATAGGCTAATTAATAAATTAAATAACTGCATTGTTCAATCACCTCTTTTCAACGCTGGTGTTTTCAGGCAACATCATTGAGGTGGATTGTAATGACTGACGAGAAGCCGCGTTGGTTGTTAACAGTCTTTATTATGTACAGACGCCATGGTGCAAAGAGAGAGAGAGAAGTGGCCAGAGACCACTATATATAGATAACAACATGTAAGGGACATCACTCAAGATAACAATATAAATATAATACTAATACAGAGAGTGAGTTCCCTTGACCTCACAATTATTTCAATCTATTACATCCCTTTACCCTTAGAACACAATAACACATCTCTCAATAGAACAATTGATAGTATCCTAAAATCACCAATTATATTGTAACATGAACACTATGGTAGATTACATCCTTGCAAACAATGCACAATATGCTACAACATAATCAAGATACAAAACAATGATGTCAAAGTCCTTTTGACCCTTAGAATCATAGGTCTAACTTATTTGGGACTTTGATTGTCCTGCTTGACCTTCTCAGTGGCTTTTGATTTGGTGACTCAAGATTCTGACCATCTGGATTCTCTATCTCAGGAGGTCTAGGATTTAAATCATTAACTCCAGAATTTACATTTTCTGACTCCAGACAACTTGGTTCACTCATATCAACAGAACTTGGTTGTGGAACAAACTGAGTTGGTGTGAACTGTTCAGATTTGGTGGGATTGATAGATTCACACTTATTATCTGCACAAGTTATTTTTAACTTTATAAGACACAGGTCCTGTACATTGAACAATTTGACCTGGTATCCATTTTTCCTTTCTCCCATAATTTCTTAGATACACATTCTCATTAACACCAAATTCTCTTTCAATGAATGTTTGTCATGATTTAATGGAACTATTTTTGAATTGGCATCTGAAAGTATTATGCTATTATTCAGATCCTTAATTGACATAGATTTCTTTGATTGATCAATTTTCTCAGGTAATCTGATAGTGCTTTCCTGGTAACCAAAAATACTGTTTAAAAGTACTATCCTGGACCATATCACTTTGCAACTGTGATCCAGTATTTGAAGTGGGTGTATTCAATGGCAAAAATCTTTTTTTCTTCTTTTGATGTTACCCTTTTAGTTTCTGTAAGTGCTAATGATGTTAGCAAAGTTGTTTGATGATCACATTCCTTCTTACTAATGTATTCTCTTTAAAACATTTGAAATTGCCATATCACCATAATCATTTATTAAGTTACAAATACTTTGTTTAGGCAACTCTGACTGATAATGGACTGCATCTTCTCCATCTTTTATATTATCTTCACAAAGGTTTTTATTTCTTATTTTATATGGCTTTAAGTCATCATTCACAGACTCTTCAGGCCAACCATTCTTACAGTACTCATATACTTTTATTAAGCACTCATCTTTTTGTGTTTCTCTTTTAATATCATTCACATTTATATTGGAGTTATCCATGATAGTGAAGAGAACAAATACATCTTCTGGTACATAGCTCAGGCTTTGGTTTTTTTTAAAGGTAATCTGCTAAGACTATCTGCACTATTCTCAGATCCAGGTTTGTATTTCAATTCATAATTGTATGCAGTTAGTGTGATAGCCCATCTTTGAATTCTTGGTGAGGCATGCTCAGGTAGGGTTTTGTTTTCTCCAAATAAACCTAGCAATGGTTTATGATCTGTAAAGATGGTGAACTTCCTACCAAACAGAAACTTATGAAATTTCTTAACACCAAAAATGATGCCTAAGCCTTCCCTATCTAACTGAGAATAATTTTTCTCAGCCTGGTTCAAAGATCTACTGGCAAAAGCAATGGGTCTGTCACCCTTCTCATTCATGTGGGACAAGACTGCTCCTACACCATCTGGTGAAGCATCACATGTCAATACAAGTCTTTTCCCTGGGTCATAGTGAGTTAGTAAGGTGTCAGAAGACAAAGCCTCTTTTGCTGTATTAAAAGCAGCTTCTTGTTGTTTACCCCAGTGCCAAGTTGCATTTTTCTGTAGCAGCTTGTACAGTGGTGATAGTTTACCAGACAGATTTCCTATGAACTTTGCATAGTAATTTATTAAGCCCAAACAAGCTCTTAGTTGTTGGGTATTTTCAGGTTTGGGTGCTTCTTTAATGGCTTTTGTTTTCTCAGGTTGAGGTCTGATGCCTTGTTTGCTCAATATATAACCAAGAAAACTAATTTCTGTCAACATGAATTGACATTTATCTTTGTTTATCTTTAAACCTTTTTCGCCAACAATTTTCAATACTTTATCAAGTGTTTTAAGATGTTCAGTGTCATTCTTACCAGTTATGTACACATTGTCAAAGTACACACAAACATTTGGAATATCCTTAAAAATACTGTCCATGACAGCTTGGAAAATTCCAGGACTAGATGATATGCCAAAACATAGTCTTTCATATTGGTAGAGTCCTTTATGTGTGTTTATTGTCGTATAGACTTTTGAATCTGGATGCAGTTCTAGTTGAGTGTAAGCATGACTAAAGTCTAATTCAGTGAATTTGTCTCCTCCTGCCAAATTCAAAGAAATTTCCTCAATGTTAGGAATAGGGTACCTATTTAGCTCTATTTGCTTATTCAGTGTAGTTTTATAGTCTCCACAAATTCTTATAGAACCATCCTTCTTTAACACTGGCACAATGGGCGTTGCCCAATCGGAATAGTCTACCTTCTTTATAATGCCATTAGATTCCAATCTACTTAGCTCATTTTCAATTTTATTCCTCATTGCATAAGGTGGAACTCTAGCTTTGCAGTATCTTGGATTTGTATCTTTAATGCTTAACTTCACTGTTCTATCATTTAGTAAACCATGATTACCAAAAACACATTTATTTTCAGATATTACTTTATCTAGTGAAGTAAGACTAGATTCTTTTACATTCTTCAATGAACAAATACTCTCCCAATTTAACTTAAGATCACTTAACCAGTTCCTACCTAGTAATGGCGGTCCATTTCCTTCAACCACAAGAAGAGGAAGCTTAACACTTTGACCATTATAACTTACATGAACCATACACTCTCCTATTACCGGAACATTGTCACCAGTGTATGTTGTTAGGCACTTGTGACATGGCTGTAGAGGCACTGATCCTCCAGTGACAGCGTCAAAATCTTTCTTTGTTATGACTGTTAGAGATGCTCCAGTGTCAAGTTGGAAGCTGATGCTCTTACCGTTGATATTAACTTGTACATTGATGGGAGCATGACTTATTGATTTAACAGAGAACAGGTTGAAATCCGGCTGCAAATCAATTTGAGCATTTTCACAGGTAGAGTGGTTCATTGGTTGGGTTAGGTAGTCTTGGTGAGAGTTAACATAGTGCTGCTTTTGGTTGCGGTACTGTCTTGACTGGCTAGATTTAGCAACAGACGAAGACTTTGCAAAGCAGGCCTTGGCAATGTGACCTTGCTTACCGCACTTATAACAAGTTGCAGACTTGAACTTGCACCGATGAGATGCATGGGGACCTTTGCATCGATGACATTTTTGATAATTATTACTAGATTTAGATCTAGGATTTGAACGAGCAGGCTGTTTAGCATAAGTTGGAATGCTCTGATGGGGTTGATGTTTATTGACTAACCTGCTGTTTACTGCATGGATCCCTGAAGGCGTAAGAGATTTCACCGCATCTGATGACTGCTGGATTGAAGTTGCAAGTTGTATTGCTTTTTCTAATGTTAGATCTGACTCGAGTAGCAACTTTCTTTGAATATCAGGGCTGTTTACACCTGTCACAAACTTTTCACATAGTCTGTCAGACAGCGTTTCTCCAAATTCACAGAATCTACTTAAATGACGTAAAGCAGCAACATATTCTAATATTGACTCGTTTGGTTGACGAGTCCTACTGTCAAATCTAGCTCGACATAAAAACTTTGATGGGGTAGGCGCATGGTGGTCTGTTAGCAATTTGCTCAGCTCGTTAAAGCTCTTGGTATCTGGACTAGCTGGTGCGCATAAGTCCTTTAGTAGCCTGAATTGTTGAGGCCCTATGACTGTTAACAAAACAGCTCTCTTTTTGGCTTCTATCGTCACGTCGTTTGCTTCTAGGTAAAAGCTTAACCTCTCTAGGTAATCTTGAATGATTTCATCATTCGCATCAAATTCTTTTATTTGGCCATACAGCGCCATAATTCTAGAAATAATTAGCTAATAAGCTCTAGCAAACCTCTTTTTTGCGTAAGTAGGTGCTCTTTCTAGTAGATGTTTATCCTTCGTCGCCAAATGACGTGGATTGTAATGACTGACGAGAAGCCGCGTTGGTTGTTAACAGTCTTTATTATGTACAGACGCCATGGTGCAAAGAGAGAGAGAGAAGTGGCCAGAGACCACTATATATAGACTAGCTGCATCCCGTGCTCCGCCACGGTAAATCATTTTTAAATGTACCAACTTTGGAACAGAACAAAACAAACAAAAACAACACAAACACAAAAAACACAACCACAAACACAACACAACCACAACACAACCACAACACAACCACAACACAACCACAACACAAACACAACACAACACAACCACAACACAACCACAACACAACCACAACACAACCACAACACAAACACAACACAACACAACTACAACACAACCACAACAAAAACACAACCACAACAAAAACACAACCACAACACAGCCACAACACAACCACAACACAAACCAAAAAACAACCACAATACAACCACAACACAACCACAACACAACCAAAAAAAAAAAACAACACAACCACAACATTAGAATCACCACCAAACAACACGCTTTTTAGGCGTCCGCGCCCAAAGAGACCCTTTCCAACATTAAAAATTTAAGTCACATAAATAGATCCTACTCCATAACTTACAATAAAACAATGCGATGCAAATGAATGTACGGCAAGTGGTGTTTACTTTTATGGTTCTAAGAAAACACATTGGCAATGTAATTAGAATTACCACCGAAAATCACGCTTTTCCCAGGCGTCCGCGCCCAGAGAGAGTCTTTCCACCATTCTCTATATTATAATTATAAAATTTCACCATCTGTTAGCACCAAAAAACAAAAACAAAAAATAGTGATTTTGAGAAATCATAGACTAATTAGAAAATAATATAAATAATCTTAACATTTTTCTCTTTTAATTATGAACCTTAACATAGACGAATCAATGCGGTAGTAATAAAAAAAAAGATTAACTTAAATTATTGTTGAGTTAAATATATTTTCAAATTACCTCCCTTGAAACAATTACCACAAAAAAAAAGTGGAATTAATTAGCTTTTTCGACCTACTTTTATGGAAATGTATCCATTTTTTCTAGGAATATAAACTAAAATGATATTTGACATTAATCTTTTTAATACGTTTTAGCAGTTTGCGTGTATTTAATATTTTCTTGACGTTATGCGAAAGAGTAAAAACCGTGGCAATTATAAAATAGCTCTATGCCGCTATATAAACAAACCCTACTCTATTACTTATAATAAGACACTGCGGTGCACTGAAAAGCACAGCGTGGTGCGCAGTTTAGTTTTATAGTCCCAAAATCTATAGCGATGACGGACGGAAGGACACGCTCAGCCCGATTATATTATAGACTAGCTGCATCCCGTGCTCCGCCACGGTAAATCTTTTTAAATGTACAACTTTGGAACCGAACAAAAACAAAAACACAGCACAAAAACAAACACAACACAACCACAACCACAACACAACCACATCGCAACCACAACACAACCACAACGCAACCACAACACAAACAAAACACAACCACAACACAACCACAACACAACAGCAACACAACCACAACACAACCACAACACAACCACAACACAACCACGACACAACCACAACACAACCACAAAACAACCACAACACAACCACATCGCAACCACATCGCAACCACAACACAAACAAAACACAACCACAACACAACCACAACACAACCACAACGCAACCACAACACAAACAAAACACAACCACAACACAACCACAACACAACACAACCACAACACAACCACAACACAACCACAACACAACCACAGCCACAACATTAGAATCACCACCAAACAACACGCTTATTTAGGCGTCCGCGCCCAAAGAGAGCCTTTATTTAGGTCACATAAATAGATTCTACTCCATAACTTACAATAAAACAATGCGATGCAAATAAATGTACGGCAAGTGGTGTTTACTTTTATGGTTCTAAGAAAACACATGGGTAATGTAATTAGAATCACCACCGAAAAACACGCTTTTCACAGGCGTCCGCGCCCAGAGAGAGAGAGCCTTTTCAGCATTCTCTATACTATAATTCTAAAATTTCACCATCTGTTAACACCGAAAAACAAAAACAAAAAATAGTGATATTGATAAATCATAGACTAATTAGAAAATAATATAAATAATCTTAACATTTTTCTATTTTACTTATGAACCTTAACATATAATAATCAATGTGGAAGTAATAAAAAAAATTAACTTAAATTATTGAGAGTGAGTTGAATATTAAAAAAAAACATTTTCCCATACGTCCGCGCTCAGAGAGAGCCGTTCCATTCTTCTCAAAAAGTCTAATTTCACCATCTGTTTTCATAACACCGAAAAACAAAAGCAAAAAGATAGTGATTTTTGAGAAATCATAGACTAATTAGAAAATAATAATAAATAATATAAATAATCTTAACATTTTTCTATTTTAATTATGAACCTTAACATATAATAATCAATGCGGTAGTAATAAAAACAAGTTAATTAAAAAAGTCTAGTGACATTTGTGCGCAATTTCCTTATGTTATCTAAAAATAGCTCTGACGTATAATGTTGGGGTGCGTTCAAGCTAGAAGAACAATCGGTTTGTAGGTGTTTATGTAATTTTAAAATTTGTGACCGAACGAGAGAATATTTTTGAAAACTTTCTTCGGCAATATTGTTCTAAATTATGACAGGAATCGATTGGTACATGTTTCAAGTCGCTAAGTGGTCTGGTTGCCGAGATATGGGCCAAAAACTGAATTTTTTCGAGGTTTTTTGGCTTTTCCGGGAAATACATGAAAGAAACCCGGAATTTTTATGGCCTATGCTCATTCTCGTAACTTGCTTAACATAATTGCTTTTGGAACTATTCATCGATATTGCTTCGTTGAGGAGGAGATACGACTTAAAGCCCGGACACACATTCATCCATCCATCCATCCATCCATTCCCAGAAATGACGAGTTAATAAACGCAATTCTCCAGAATGGAAATTGCGCTAAAAAATTAACTTAGATATTGATGAGTTAAATATATTTTCAAATTACCTCCCTTGCAAAAAAAATACCAAAAAAAAGTTGAATTAATTAGTTTTTTCGACCTAATTTCATGATAATATATCCATTTTTTTCTGGGAATATTAACGAAAACTATATTTGACATTGATCCTTTTAATATGTTTTAGCAATGTGCGTGTATTTAATATTCTCTTTACGTTATGCAAAATTGTACAAACAGTGGAAATTATAAAATAGCTCTTTGCCGCTATATAAACAAACCCTACTCTAATACATATAATAAGACACTGCGGTGCACTGAAAAGCACAGCGTGGTGCGCAGTTTACTTTTATAGTCCCAAAATCTATAGCGATGACGGACGGAAGGAAGGAAGGACACGCTCAGCCCGCTTATATTATAGATAACAACATGTAAGGGACATCACTCAAGATAACAATATAAATATAATACTAATACAGAGAGTGAGTTCCCTTGACCTCACAATTATTTCAATCTATTAGTAAAACAATCATTTATATATCATTTTTATATACTAATTTGCAGTAAATACCCATTGTTATGCTTTGGTGTGAACATAATATTTTTTTTTCTTTGAACACAGTGATGTTGAAGCATGGTTCAATTTGTGCTTTAGTAAAATATATAGAGGTTTACCTATGTTTTCAATTTCAAAACATTTTATTTTTCCCATTAAGAATCGTTCGTTGAATGCGCTTAGAAAGCTGATGGGGTTCGGTTCGCTTTTTGTTTTTACTTTTTTCTTCCTCCTTTCCTATCGTCACAAAAAGCCAGATATGCCCCACTCTTAAAATGACGTCACATTTCAGTCTACACCCCCTCAAATTTATGGTTTATATATTTTTTAAACATCGTCTTCTTTTTTTTAAAATTCCAAGCTTGGTCAACGTATTCATCAATTTCTTTTAAAATCTACAAAACCAGCATTTTAAAAACGCGAAGATAAAGACCAAAGGACAGTATAGCATTACTTTTTAAAATGCAAAAGTGCGTCGTCACACTTATTGACCCCTCCCCTTTCGTCACAAAATTCCGAACCCCTCCCTCTAAGAACTGTGACGTCGTATTTGGACGACCTCCATATACCTAATTTTAAGACTGAAAACAGTTTCCTAAACCTCTAATAACAATTTACAGTTAAATATTTTGTGTTAGCTGTTTAGGTAGGCCAACTAATAATTATTGTGTTGCTAATTTTAACGTGTGGATGTCCACATAGACCCAAACCCTCCCCTTTCCATCGCCATCACGTCCACAATCGGTTTTTTTTTCCGGACTTGACTTGTACCATAAATGAATAGGCCTATTTATTTTATAGTAATTTAATAGGCATTGGCCTACTATTTAGTTTCATAATGTGCATATTATTGTCCACAATCGGTTTTTTTCTCCGGGCTTGTACCGTAAATTAATATTTATTTTATAGTAATTTATAGGCATTGGCCTACTATTTGGTTTCATTTGGCATATTATTTAGTTTCTTTCGGAAAATTTACAATTATGGTTTTTATTTTCATTTCTAAAAAAGTAATTGGGTTTTTTCCTATGGTTATCGTATTTGTCTTACCCGAAAGAAAACAAAATGGTAGATGTAGACAAACTAGACCTGGATATTGAACTAGAATCTAGTTTATATCTAGATCTAGATGTGTAATTTAAGTTAGTATTACAATTCAAAGTATTGTATCTGTAATGTAAATTCACAAACCGGCAAATACATTTTAAAATCAACTAAGATTCTTAACTTGGAACTTCAAATATCGGTGAACTCAGTGTTCAGGTTCTGGTGTGGGTAAAACCTTAGTTTAGCGTCAGAAATTATCGGGTAATGTTTGTTGAGTTTCGGTAACTAGAGTTACGGTAAACCATGGTTTATTTGACCATTGAAATATAAATAAATTGAAAGTTGATTGTAGTAAATTAATGTTTTAATTTTTTAAGTTTAATCGACAAAAGGAAACAAGAATAAATATAATATTAGATTTTATTTTATTTAGTACATCTATAAATTAAAAAAACATATATTAATATAAATAATGAAGTCAAATGTAATAATTTAATGTTTTTGGCTTGCAGCGGATTTGCGACCATTAATTAATTAGATCTAGCTAGCTGCTAGGCCAAGTAAAAAAATCTAGATTACGAAACTAGTAAAAATTATTACAAAGATGTAAAAATGATTACAAAAAGAGTGACTGGAAACAGGGTTCGTACACTATTTTGAAAATGAAACAAGACCTTTGTAACCACACCATTATTTGTGCTTATAGTTATAGCTGAGAAACTTGGATGATATTTCGAGTCGTCCCTTTGAATCCCGGTCAGAACGCCCCCCCCCCCCCCCCCCCCCCAACAAGAAGAGACGGTGGAGGGCTCACTGTGAGGTCACAGTAGCCCTGTCTAATAGGTTATATCATGAACTGTACAGTAACTTCTATTCCCCCCTCCTCCCTCACCTAGCCAAACAGCACCGTCTACGTACTTGGGGTCACCGTGAGTTCATACAAGTTTAGATATCAGTGACCTTGGTTGCAATGAGGGGCGGGTTAGTCTAGCCCTAAACTTTTTCACGGTCAGTCAAGCAACAACAACAAAAAAGACAAGTCTTACACTCTTCCCCCCCCTCCCCCAACGACGTAGTAACTGAGAAATCAGGTTTCATCTGCGATACCCAGCGAAAAATGTCATACCACAGTCCAGACTTTTTAAAGTCGACTTTTTCCAGACTGTGTACGAACCCTGTTAAACAATGTTTAGTAGCAGAAATATTTAGAAATCTAGCTGAAACACTTAAAAATAACTAGTTATACAAAATGAGTAATAAAGCAGTATTTAACACGCAATTAAAATAAATCTATCCAAATTTTAAGCGTTCTGTATTAAAAATAAAAGATGACGCCAAATAACGTATGGTTTACAGTACTTCCGGTGAATTCCGGAAGTGTGTGACAGACTTTAGCATTGTTTTACTGTTTTTTACTGCTATACGATTCCGGAATAATAACCGACGCTAAACTAAGGTTTTACCCTGGTGTGTAGACTAGAGTGTACCGCACTGTGTACTGAACTGCGGGGCTTACTGACTGTCATTGTGTACTGTGTAAACTAGAGTAGTGTAGTAGATTAGTACTAGAATCTAGTAGACTCTAGTAGTGTAGTCTGTAGTGAAGTGTAAGTGTAAAGGAGTCGTGTTAGCTACAAACAAAACTAGGTTGCAGCTAGAGTAGGCAGAGATAGATTCTAGTTTCATTTTAAAACAACAAATTAAAATTGATCTAATTTAATAATTTAAAAAAAAATACTTTAAAATAGATCTAGATTCTAAATCTAGATCTAGATCTATACTATTTTAAACAGTTCTGAGAAAGACATGTCGATGATGAACCATATTTTGGATTCTTCTGATTTTATTCTTCTTGTTAATAAACATGGCCGGAAAAAAGACAGTAGTGGTGGTGTTGTTGGCTATGGCACTTCAAGCAAAGAACAATTTGAAGTTTTACCTGGTACATTACTCAGATTGATGGATGGCATCAATGGTAATGGAAACGTTGAGTTTTTTCTTGAAACGTGTGAACATGATAAACCCATTATTCTGAAATGTGTTCCTGGAGAGGTTGAAAATCTTAGTTCATTGAATTTTGAGTTACTAAAACCTATACCAAACTGTAAAGAAAGATTGGAAGTTTACACAGATAAAGACTGGCTAAATGATGGTAGGCGTTTAAAAATAAATGACAGTGTTTATGTAAAGCTTAAGCCAGAACAGAGTGAACTTGAAGGTGTTCTGAGATACAAGGGAACAGACCCTGAAAATAAAGGAATATATTTTGGTGTGGAGTTGAAGGTTTGTAACTTTTTAGCCTAAGTTTAGTTTGATCACACTGTACTTTAAACAATTAACTTATTTGTGAGACTTGTTTTGTTACACTTAGAAAGTAAGAAAAGTGTTGATAAAAGGCAAGACACAATTGAAATGGTAAAGTGGTAAAATGTAAGATGTGCAGGATGACTGTTAGCTGGATAACAGCTGTTCAATCATCTTCCATCTGGTAATAAGTGGGGGTGTCCCCACAATTTTTTCAGCACTTGAAATTTATCTCTGTTGCTAGACCTGCCAATTAGTGTTTACTTAGTCTGCCAACTTTGAACACCACTTCACAGCTGTTAAGTTTCTATTGTTCGTACTGCTGCTCCCCCAAGTATATTTCAAGTCTAATTAATCTAGAATAGATCTATATAAATATCTTCAATTTGACCTCACCTAAAATGGCAATGCCAATTTCCCTCCATGATATACTTGGCTGGCAAAACAAATGAAGATGAAATGTTAAGGATGTAATAAGAAATAATCTTATCTTTTTCCCTTCTGTGCCTAGGACATATGGGGCTGCCACAGAAAGCTCATTCTACTTTTGCTAACTCTGGCATGTTGCTTGTGACAGTTCCCCAAGATAGTCAGGTTCTTGTCAGTTGTTTTTTTGCTTTGCACATCTACATCTCCCTTGGCCTTCCCTGTTATTTTTTCCCTCCAGGCATTCAGTTCAATGCCAATTCTTGTGATATCATTTGATTTTATCCTTAAAATGTAGCCCATTCAGTGCCATCTTCTTTTTAAAATTACTTATGAAACTGCTTCAATTTCTCCTAGTAATCTATTTTTATAGATGGTGTTGAGAAATAGGTATTAATACTAGGTATTAAAAAAAACAAGGACATTATTATGAATGAACTGGTTGTTAGGTTGTATGTGAGTATGATGTTGATGAAGAAAATATTAGTGGATGATGTGAATGGGATGAGAACAATCACAACCAAAAGAAGCTTACAAAAAATGTAAAGGTTTCATAAATTACACTAGGCATGCTGCCCAGCTTCGCTTAGGCTTTCGAAAACATTGAGAATTTGAATGCTTAATTAATTCGCCCATATAAGGCACCGGTCAGTCGAGGTCAGTTTTGACCCCCTCATCGTAGACTTTTCAGCCAACCGGCCCCCGTGTTCTGTCGCCCCAAGGCAAGATCCTGCCAAATTTGAAGCGCCTGCGGCGCCGGGAAGTGCCCTATCGGGCACCCGACAACTTAGCTTTATAGATCATCTAGATCTAGAATCTCTAGATCTATATGATCTAGAATCTCTAGATCTAGATGATCTAGAATATCTAGATCTAGATCAATATCTAGATCTATAATCTCTAGATCTAGAATCCAAATAGATAAAATAATTTTTTTAAGTTTAGGCCGAGAAAATCCTATTGTATACATTTCAGAGCGTAAATAGCTCTGAATCATATTTGAATGAAATAGTTCATTTCTTATTATTCTAAACTCGGAAGATGACGTCATCAGTTTCGTGCTCCTTTTTTAGTGTAAACAATAAGCGACGTCATTGTTAAATGTGTTCTTGTCCCA
This sequence comes from Physella acuta, assembly GCF_028476545.2. Lineage (NCBI taxonomy): Eukaryota > Metazoa > Mollusca > Gastropoda > Physidae > Physella > Physella acuta. Next base: position 300,330 of record NW_026732085.1, read on the forward strand.
AGTTTAAACACTTTTCCGGTTGCATAAATAATACTGTTTCTCTACATTCGAATACGCCTTTATTTTTTATTTTTCTTCTTTAAATAAAATTGTGATTATACATTTAAAACATCTAACATATTATTTTCAACAAAAGTCCGTATAAAGGTATCCATATATCGCTGCCGATTCTGACGTGATGTCCGGCGAAAATATTTTGCGGACAGAGAGAGAGAGAGAAGAGCGCACATGGCCTCTTATATATTAGGAATTTATTTGGAAATATCCAAAGTAAAAATGTTTTTTTTTTCGTTTTGACTCGTTTAAAAATTATGCAGAGTAACACAATTTTTATATTGAAATGATCACATAGTTGTAAAAAATAAACAAAAACAAAGATTGGTCTTTTTTGCTGACATCTTAGCCATGGAGCCCATAAAAAACTGAAATAAATATTACTGGTCAGATCTAGTTTTTAGACATACCATCTTTGGCCTGAATGCCATAAGTGTCCAAAATTCTTTTATCAACTATACCACTGACAAAGTATGGTTCTTGTCTAAGTGGTATCCTGAACCTTTGTACTTGCACATACTATTGTAGTAGTAATCAAAAATAAGAAAATAGAAGCAATATTACGATTTAGAAAGATTAACTACGTCTAGGACAAACACAAGTATTAACCTTAAGTTCAGTGAAAACACAACAAATGATGACACATAGTACAGATGAACTAGAGTTCATGTACCCCTCAGAACTAAGGGGACTCAGGGATGTTCTACCGGCTCAGATCTGAACTTGAGACTTTTGGAATAGTAGTCATGAGCCCTACTATCCAACCATGCCTTTAGCATACAAATGATGTTTAGATATTTTAAATTCAGGGTAAAAATTATAACATCATTAGCTGTCATCTATTCTTGGTTTCCTAATAATACCTTTGTTACTTAATAACTAATAAAACTATAAAATGATTAAAATATCAATTATACAATTTTGACTCACCCTGCCTTTAATTAATTTTACAATATGAAGTTAGCATTCTTAATTATTAATGATATGTCTCATGTTCTTCAGGAAAAGAAAGGGAACAGTGATGGTGAGTTTAAGAAATATAGGTTTTTTAACACTGGCCCAGATCATGCAGTTTTTGTTGCATTGCACAAAATAAGAAAAAGAAGAGAAGACTGGCACAAGAGCAGTCGACTGAGAGCAGATGAAGATGGTGAAGGATTATATCAGCAGCAAGAAACTGTCAAGTGTTCACTTCACATTGGTGAGCGCATTGTGTGGGTTAGTGATGATGGGCCTCAGAGGGGCACAGTCAGGTGGATTGGGTACTTGCCGGGAGAACGAGAGCGAAACATTACAGTCGGGGTTGAATTTGTAAGTAGGGTTGTCTTTCAACTTAAATTTGTTTTGTTAAGTTAGTTTTTAAGATTTTAATTTAATCTGAGAAACATTAATAATATAAGTGTTATTTGAAGTGGGTATTTGTGTGGAGGTTTTGACATTATTTCAATTTTTAATTTTAACAAACTTATGAATTTATATTTACATATGTAAGTTTTTCACTAATTGAAATAAAAAATTAACTTTAAACAAATTCAGGCATAAGTTCATTATTTAATCTGTAATCAATTCTTTTTGTGCTGTATTGTTTTAGAATGTTCCTTGTTCACTATGCATTCAGTTATACATTTATCTGAAACCAGGATAACCAAATAGGAACTGGGACTGGTAAATACAGAGACAAGAGGTTATTTTACACCAAACCAGGATTTGCTTCCCTCATTCCTTTAATAGGTTTGATAAAAGAAATAGAATTTGAGAACCCAGCAGGCAAGTCAATTGTTGTTTTTTAAGCTTAGTTACACATTTAAAAAGTCATCTCATAAGTGGCTAATGGATCATCACATAATTAATCATCATTGTATAAATACATTATTTACAATTTAATGACTACATTGTTTTGTACACATTGGAAGAAGTATATTATAGGAAACATGCATTGTGATTTTTTTCTACTAATAAGTCAGTTAAAAAGTTATGATTTTTAAATACAACAAAACAAATAATGTGCATGTTATCTATAGGTCCTACAGATATAACAGACATCACAGAACTGACGCATACATCACCAGAGTTTATTCAAGGTCAGAAGCAGATGCTAGAAGCATATGCCAACTCAAATTCGGCATCATCTTATGACAATAAGAGGTCACCCCATGACAAGTTTGCAGAGCCAATGGTATTTAACAAATATTCCTTGACTTCTATTGCTAATTCACCTTTATTAGAGTGAGATATAATTAGAAGCACATTCTTACGTCTTGGCTCCATCTTTTGTATTAGCTCCTTCTATTGTGTTGTTTGCCTCTTTAGTCTTGGTTACCTTTTTTTCGTTGGTTACTTCATTTGTCTGGGTTACCTTTTAGTATTTGTTTCCCCTTTGCCTTGGTTACCTTTTTTATCTTTGTTCCTTTTTAAGCCTTGCTTGACTTTTTTATCTTTGTTTCTTCTTTTGTCTTGGTTCCATTCTGTATTTGTTTGATGTTTTCGGAATGTTGCTCTTGTTGATATATCTTTTTAATATTGTCACCCATTCAACCTACCAAACATTTCATTCAATATTTCTTTCTGAACTGGAATCCACAGATCTACCATGTACATACATGTCACAATATTATCTTTAATTGTTATGCATAACATATTACACTTATTTGAGGAGACATGTAAAACCTGCTCATATTCATAAATTGCATCACCCCTATGCTTTGATTTGACACATCATACCAAAGTGATTTTTGCCTGTAAATTAGTCTAGCTTTATTTTGAGCAGTTTTACCATGCTTTTAACTGTGTAACTAACATCTCTAGCAGGTGAATCTGGGGCTGCCTGCCTATAATCAACATTACACTGAAAGTACTCACAATCAAGATATCCCTCTCTATGCTGTGGAAAGTAAACACAGGATAGGGGAGTCCTCTGGTCTTAACCCAATCTATGACTTGAAATTGCAAGGTGAGTCTGATCATCTTAGTTTTAGTTTCAAGGTTTTAAATTTTATAACAAAAATGAATGTAAAATAGAGCAGCATAAAAAAAATAAATTAGAAAGAAACTCAACAACCATTGTGTTCCTCACGCTTCTGTCAGACTAAACATTTCTTTTTAAAAGCACTAATAAACTGTAAAAGAAGTCTAGTTTATCTCAAAAGTCTCTTGTATGATATTAATAATTAAAACCAAAGGATTAGTCAGCATTCTTTTATTTTTAAACATTTTTTGTTGCATGGATGAAATGTGCTATGTCTTACTTCATTAGCTTAAATTTTTTATTATGAATTCGAGGAAATTCACTATATCCAGGCGTAAGTGGGTCACATAGTTCACACATCTAGTGTTCATATCTTTCCAGGTCTTAATCTGTTTCCTTGTTTGAATATTAGATAATTTACCATTTGGTAGAACCCATTTTGGATGTATTTAAATAGTCTATTGAGTTTAAATGTAAATGTAAGCTTGTATTCTTTTTTTTTTTTTGTGGCTGTTGGATGAATTAATTAAGAACAGCTGTAGAACAAACATTCATAGCAAACCAGTGGATAAATTTCTACCACATCACATTATTTATCAAGATGCATTACATCAGTTCATTTATTAACAATTTTTGTTGTGGGTATTTGAGGAAGTCTAGTTCAGCCTAGCGCACATTTATTAACAATTTTCTTGGTGGGTATTTTGCAGAAGAGTCAAGTTCAGGAACCAGGTCCTCTAACTCCTCCAGCTTTGGCCGGGGAAATGAACCGGATCCTGACCTTGCTGTGGGTTCTATGGTGGAGGTCCAGCTAAAAACACCTCTGTATGGTGTCATCAGATGGATTGGTAATATTGATGATCAGGGAAAACGCACAGCAGGATTAGAAATGGTAAGTATTTTAAGAACCAATAAATTATGATCCAAAAATGTTTCTGAAAAGACTCATATATTTTAGATTTATATTTTAAAAATTGTTTTATGACATTTAAAATTGAAAAATAAATTTTAAAATCATTAACTGATGCTATTTTTCTTGTTTTCCAGGAAGAAGAGCTGTCTGCTGGTACAGATGGAACCTATAGAGGTCAAAGGTTTTTTACTTGTGCACCTAAGAAAGCCCTGTTTATTCCATTATACAAGTGTAGTAAGGATAAAAGATTTCATACCTTACACAAGAGGACTCCATCCACAGGTATTGAAATCAATAACATTATAATAGATTTAATGTTGTTATTATCTTAAAGGACCTGTGTGTAACCTAAATGCTGTATTTCTATGTTAACTGACAAGATGTGAAGCTATTTTTCTTCTTGTATTAACTTTGACCAAAGCCCTAGTACTCACAGCAATACAGGCAGAAAAAAATATTTATACAACACTGTATTGCTTTGTTGTGGATTGTATAATACCAAATTTTCTCTGGTTTATTTGATTTAATAGATTTTGGTGGACCTCCCACTCCTGACCTACGTGGCGACATCCCCCCTCCCGAGTGCAATGTGGATCCTAAGATGTTTTGTGGGAAGAACAGGGGTATCCAAGGCCATCATAACTCCTGTTACCTGGACGCCACCTTGTTCTCCATGTTCTACTTCACCACAGTGTTTGATTTTATCTTCAACCGCCCCCCAGGTGAGGGGGACCTGCCTGAGTACACCAATGTACAGCAGGTACTGAAGGAAGGAATCGTCAATCCTCTAAGGAAGTAAGTAACAATTTTAGGATTTGATCATTTTTTTAAATGTATCTGTTGACTTTATTCAATTATTTTAGAATATTCATTTTAAAGTAATGGCGGTTTATGTGGACTAGACTGTAGATAAAGAATAGTCTGGTTTCTTTCTGACAAGTTTGTGTGTGGTCTGCATGCGAGATATTTTTAAGATCTTAAAAAAATCATTTTATGAATCTTCTGCTAACAGGATTGGGATATCCGCCTGTACAAATTGATAATACTTTCCTGTGGTTTTTTTTTTTTCATAATTTACTTGAAGGTATTAAATAGTTATGTCTATTGCCAATGCTTCGAATAAATTCCCTCTCTGTTGTCATGTTAAGACTTTTTGATGAAGTCTAAATTATTAAAACCTTTCTTGTATTCAGAAACTACTACGTGAGGGCAGATAAAGTATTAAAACTGAGAGAATTGTTAGATAAACTAGGAACTATCCCTGGAATGATGGGAGAGGAAAAAGGTCAGTAAAATTTTTTTATAAATTTAATTAATTCTATTTTGAAGATGTTGATTTTAAACTAGTTAGTAAAGCCTTTTGCCGATTCATGACATAGGTGGCCATTGGGAATTTTACTAGCATTACTTTATTCTGAGCTAGGATTTAAGTTGTTTTTTATTCACAGTTGATCATATTTATATTGTCATATTTACATCTTTTTGTTTTTATTTACTTGTTGATTTGCAGTCACTTAGCTTAATTTTTGTCAATATTTTTGTTAGTTGTATTTTGAAAAAAATGTCTGGCCTTTATTTTCTCAGATCCTGAAGAATTTCTTAGTTCCTTATTAACACAGATAATGAAAGCAGATCCACTTTTACATTTAAGGTATCAATTTAACTTCCAATTTAAAAAAAAAAATGTAATATTTAGCTTAGTTTCATTAAGCCATAAAACTGGCTGATATTTTCTGTTTAATTTTTTTTTGTTTTTGTTGTTCTAGTTCTGGTGAACACACTTATTTTTATCAGCTGTTTATGGAGAAGGATGAAAATCTTCTTCTTCCTACAACTCAAAAACTTGTAGAACTTTCATTTTTACAGGGCAACGTCAAGTTAAAAGAAGTAAGTAATACAAATGAGGGGAAGAAAATTAGAATATAATAGAAAAGAGAAATATTAAATAGGAATTCAAGAAGCAAATGAACAATTCAAATAAATGAAAATAAAATGTAAAGGTTATTTTGGAGACATATTGGAAGAAATTAAGATGTCAGATTCTATTACGTTTTTCTCTCTAATGAAGACATCAAAATGTTAATTGTTGTGTTTGATACTTGTATGGTTTTGATAATAACTTTTATTATGGTTTAATTGTTAATCCTCAAAGCAGTATTTTATAATTTTAACAGATGTTTAAGTAAGAATATTTTTGTATGTTTAAAGAAAAATATAAATCTCTCCACATTATTGTATTACTGTATAAGGATGTTTGATTTTTCTTAGCTTTAATTTTGTGACAAAATGCACAACAGTTTAGCATTAAAAAATTTGTATTACAGATACCATCATGCTTGATGATTCAAATGCCAAGATTTGGCAAAGATTATAAAATGTTTCACCGCATTGTTCCTAGTCTTCTTTTAGATATTACCCACATTCTTGAAAGTTGTAAGTATGATTCATAGCTTACATGCATGTTAAGGGCTCATACAGAATAATTTAGAGTGGTGGCTACTATGAGGACAAACTAAAATATTTATGAGGTTATAGATACTCGAATAAAAAAGATTATTACTAAAAACTGTATTATCATCTTTTCTCGTTTGTGCCCAAGACGTGGGGCATATGAAGTAGTGTTAATCTGTTTCAATGACCTCAGCATACAAGGTGATAGTTAGGTCAGTACCATACCCAGCGAGTTTTCCTAATGTGAGTCAGGTACCCATCAGAGCTGGGTAGACTCAGGAACATTCAACAGGGTTTCGAACTCGAGACTTGCAATGTGAAAACGGTTAAAATTGCAGTTACATATAAACTTAACTGGGCATCTTAATCTAAATTCCTCACCAGCTAACATTTAAAATATAGGACTCTTACTGTGATTGTATATCTAAAAAATTAGATCACTTAGGTTTCATTGACAAGAGTTATAAAAAAAACTTTGTCAATGTTAAAACTACTTTCACAAGTACCTTTATTCTCGTAAATGAATTGTTTTAAAACCTGTCCAGCTCCCAGGGATTGTATTGTATGTGGAGCTCTGGCCACCTATGAGTGTAAGAACTGCTATCAGGTTCAAGGGCCTGGTTTAAACAGCACAGCTTTTTGTGACCGGTGTGTCAAAACGGTGAGTTCAATGTAAATTTTATTTTTAGTCTGTTTACTGTTATAATCTGTGACCGGTGTGTCAAAGTGGTGAGTTCAATGTTAAAAAAAATTTTTTAGTCTGTTTACTGTTATAATCTGTGACAAGTGTGTAAAAATAATGAGCTTGTTGTAGCTTGGATTGGTCATACCACAATAACAATGACTTTTTTTTTCAATTATTATTGCTATATAAACTAAGCCGGCCTTACACTATGAACCCAGACTAACTCAGTGGTTTTGTACTTCTAAATTATCTACCTTTTGAACAACATTTACTATTATATTTTGAATAGTTTATTTGATGTTATTTCTCAGCAAGCTGTACATGTACTATGAACTTACAAATTGAAACAAAACATGTTTGTGAATATATTTCCTCCTCCAGTCTCACCAACATATGAGCCGACGTAATCACAAACCAGAGCCAATCGCCACTTCCCAGGATTTTTTATCTCACTATGAAGAAGAGCTACAGAAAGCTAAGCATGGGGATGAAGAAACCCACTGTATTACCCTGCCCAGGGAGACTATGGAGCTGTTTGCTGTCATCTGTATACAGACAAGCCACTATGTGTCTTTTGTCAAGTGTGGCTCTGGCAAGCAGGCGCCCTGGGTGTTCTTTGATTCCATGGCTGACAGAATGGGTGAGTTGTTTGATTCCATGGCTGACAGAATGGGTGAGTTGTTTGATTCTATGGCTGACAGAATGGGTGAGTTGTTTGATTTCATGGCTGGTAAAATGGGTGAGTTGTTTGATTCCATGGCTGGTAGAATGGGTGGGTTGTTTGATTTCATGGCTGGTAGAATGGGTGAGTTGTTTGATTCCATGGCTGGTAGAATGGGTGAGTTGTTTGATTTCATGGCTGGTAGAATGGGTGAGTTGTTTGATTCCATGGCTTGTAGAATGGGTGAGTTGTTTGATTTCATGGCTGGTAGAATGGGTGAGTTGTTTGATTCCATGGCTGACAGAATGGGTGAGTTGTTTGATTCCATGGCTGACAGAATGGGTGAGTTGTTTGATTCTATGGCTGACAGAATGGGTGAGTTGTTTGATTTCATGGCTGGTAAAATGGGTGAGTTGTTTGATTCCATGGCTGGTAGAATGGGTGAGTTGTTTGATTTCATGGCTGGTAGAATGGGTGAGTTGTTTGATTCCATGGCTGGTAGAATGGGTGAGTTGTTTGATTTCATGGCTGGTAGAATGGGTGAGTTGTTTGATTCCATGGCTTGTAGAATGGGTGAGTTGTTTGATTTCATGGCTGGTAGAATGGGTGAGTTGTTTGATTCCATGGCTGACAGAATGGGTGAGTTGTTTGATTCCATGGCTGACAGAATGGGTGAGTTGTTTGATTTCATGGCTGACAGAATGGGTGAGTTGTTTGATTCCATGGCTGGTAGAATGGGTGAGTTGTTTGATTCCATGGCTGGTAGAATGGGTGAGTTGTTTGATTCCATGGCTGACAGAATGGGTGAGTTGTTTGATTCCATGGCTGGTAGAATGGGTGAGTTGTTTGATTTCATGGCTGACAGAATGGGTGAGTTGTTTGATTCCATGGCTGGTAGAATGGGTGAGTTGTTTGATTTCATGGCTGACAGAATGGGTGAGTTGTTTGATTCCATGGCTGGTAGAATGGGTGAGTTGTTTGATTCCATGGCTGGTAGAATGGGTGAGTTGTTTGATTCCATGGCTGGTAGAATGGGTGAGTTGTTTGATTCCATGGCTGACAGAATGGGTGAGTTGTTTGATTCCATGGCTGGTAGAATGGGTGAGTTGTTTGATTCCATGGCTGGTAGAATGGGTGAGTTGTTTGATTCTATAACTGGTAGAAAGGGTGAGTTCTTTGATTCCATGGTTGATAGAATGGGTGAGTTCTTTGATTCCATGGCTAGTAGAATGGGTGAGTTGTTTGATTTCATGGCTGGTAGAATGGGTGAGTTGTTTGATTCCATGGCTGACAGAATGGGTGAGTTGTTTGATTTCATGGCTGGTAGAATGGGTGAGTTGTTTGGTTCCATGGCTGGTAGAATGGGTGAGTTGTTTGATTCCATGGCTGGTAGAATGGGTGAGTTGTTTGATTCCATGGCTGGTAGAATGGGTGAGTTCTTTGATTTCATGGCTGGTAGAATGGGTGAGTTGTTTGATTCCATGGCTGACAGAATGGGTGAGTTGTTTGATTCTATGGCTGGTAGAATGGGTGAGTTGTTTGATTCCATGGCTGGTAAAATGGGTGAGTTGTTTGATTCCATGGCTGGTAGAATGGGTGAGTTGTTTGATTCCATGGCTGACAGAATGGGTGAGTTGTTTGATTCCATGGCTGGTAGAATGGGTGAGTTGTTTGATTCCATGGCTGACAGAATGGGTGAGTTGTTTGATTTCATGGCTGGTAGAATGGGTGAGTTGTTTGATTCCATGGCTGGTAGAATGGGTGAGTTGTTTGATTCCATGGCTGGTAGAATGGGTGAGTTGTTTGATTCCATGGCTGGTAGAATGGGTGAGTCCTTTGATTTCATGGCTGGTAGAATGGGTGAGTTGTTTGATTCCATGGCTGACAGAATGGGTGAGTTGTTTGATTCTATGGCTGGTAGAATGGGTGAGTTGTTTGATTCCATGGCTGACAGAATGGGTGAGTTGTTTGATTCCATGGCTGGTAGAATGGGTGAGTTGTTTGATTCCATGGCTGGTAGAATGGGTGAGTTGTTTGATTCCATGGCTGGTAGAATGGGTGAGTTGTTTGATTCCATGGCTGGTAGAATGGGTGAGTTCTTTGATTCCATGGCTGGTAGAATGGGTGAGTTGTTTGATTCCATGGCTTGTAGAATTGGTGAGCTTGTACTTAGAAGATGAAGGCAGGTGTGCCCACTTACCTTGAAAGGTGCCAACTGATCAACTGAAACACAAAAATGGAGTAAAATTCACCCAGCAATATGTGTCATTTCTGACTCCCCATCCTCACACTATTGCAAAAATCCTAATAAGTTATAAGTTATGTTGTTTATGGACAAGCACCTTGATACTCTGTAAGGAAAATTTTTATTTCAACTGAAATGAAATTGAAACTTGTGTTTCCACTTTACCAGCCTGTTTTACTCTATGTAATTGTATTTTTTCCACCTGCAGGTGAGCAAGGAGGATACAACATCCCTGAGGTAACATTTGTACCTGAGCTATCCAACTGGCTGGATGAGAAGAACCTGCCCAACTTGTTGCAGATGGGTGATGATAAAAATTTGCCAGAGCACTTGCGTAGGATTCTGTGTGATGGGTATATGTGTATGTACCAGAGCACGGAGGTTATGATGTTTCAATGAACTGCATTTCAAAATTGATCTGAATAGCTTAATCAAACTGTTTTTTTAATGTAGGCCTAACTCTTTTTTTTTTCAAATATAAATTTGTTGTTTTAAATACTTTGTGAAGTTAATAATAATCTGCCTGCCTATTGTATTGTTATTATGGTTTATTTAATACAATTTGGTGCTTATTTTAAAGGTATTTTAATTGTGTTGTAACTGAGATTAAAATTAATAACAGAGCCAATGTGTGTGTCTTTGTTAGCAATAAGCCAAAACAAGTGCATAAAAGTTTTAAGAAAAGATGCTCTATTAATCGTGAAAACAATTAATTTACTAGGATTTTTAAAGAATTTCAAATCTTTGCTAAAACTTACCAAATGGTATAGTTAAAGTTTTAAATAAAAGTAATAACTAACAATTTTCTTGTACATCTTTTGTGCTTACCATTTCCATTGTTTGAATCAAAGTGCAGCTTCCAGTGTATATTATATGCAATGCATTGATCTTGTTGTAAGCTTATGTTGAACCTATTTTCTAGTGTGTGGTGGCACTAAGGTGTTTAATATTCTTTCTTTTATTATGAAATATTGTGTTGGGTGGATCGTTTTCTGTTGTACATTTGCTTGCTATATGCACAGGGTTTGTGAAATGTCAGGCTTATTTTAGTTATTGTTCCCTTGAGTAATCCATATTTTTATAAGTTTTTATTCAGTTCACAATTTGTTTTTTGTTTGTGAATTGTGGCAACCCTGTAACTAAATTTAAACCAATTTCTAATGCAGCAGTTTCATGCAAACTTTCCAGATTAATCTTCAATGACAATGCAAGAGTATCTATTTTGAATATAATTGGACAATAGATTAGTGATTAAAATTTAATTAAAACATTACTAAATTCAATAATTAAAGTGGAGATAACAAGTTAGCTTGATCAGTAAACAGACAATGTTGAACAGCTTGTCATGGCTGGTTGATTTCTTGCTCGAGAGTCGACCACGGACTAAGAAGGAGCAGATAATTGTCTTTTATGGATTGCAAGCTATTGGTTGGATTTTAAAGCAAATATTTTTAGTTTTAGCCTGTGTGGTGTTAGCTTCAATTATATTTATAATGAATGATAAAAAAGTGGAAAAAATATATATATAAACCGTAATAAAAAAGCATTTAAATGTAAGAAAAGAAAACAAGCTTGCTTTCTTTATTAAAAGCTTTAGTGTCTAAAAAACGTAAGAGGTCTCATGAGCGACTAAAGCTTTTATTAAAAAAACAAGTCTGTTTTTGTTTGTTTATTTTTATTGCATTTTAAAGCTTATCATTAAATAGGTTGTTTTTTTAATAAACATAGAGCACAGGTTCCATTGCTTTTTTGGTTTCTTGATTCTGTAGTTTCATCTGTGTTAGACATGATCTATGCTTAGGTGAAATGTCTTGTGCAATGTCTATGGAATGTGGAAGGTCTATAACAACCTGTTTTATTATTTTATTCAGTTTAGCCACAGCTTTTATGAGCAAAGCACTCAGATGCTGGCTAGTGATGAGCAGGATCTCAATGTGCAGATTGTGGTTAAATTGTTGGAGATGTTGTGCTTAAGCTTGTGTTGTTCTTTCGTTGTTTAGCCTCAGCTGGTTCTGACCTGTACGTTCTTGTACATCTGTTGTTTAGTGATTCTTGTGTGCAGAAATGAGGTAAGCTTGTGCCTAACCCCATCCATAGATGAATTTCTTAGATTACTTATTGTTGGTGAATGGGTTGTAAATAGTGTTCTGCTGTATGCAAATTATTTTACCCACTTTGTTGATTTATTTATAATATTAAATTTGCAAAAAAATATTAAAACGAAACAATAATGATACAAAGCCTTAACTGTAAACCAATTTTTAAAAAGCGTCTGTGCAATTACATAATAGACCTCTGTGATATGTTAATTTTGATGTACCAGTACTTAATAATGTAATTAATTTTGTATACTTGCATATTGTATATACTTTCTGCACTGTTTTTAAAGAGCTTTTAATATTCTTTAGTTCAAAACTTATTTTTCAACTATTATGTCATGATTCATATTTTGGCAATAAAAGAATTTCTAATTAATTTTTATCTAAATCTTTACAGATTTTGAATACAGTATAAGTATAATTCACATTATTTTGTCCCACTTTAACTAATATGTTTCATTCAAACTAAAATTTGGTGATGTTTTGTTTGCAAGTTTGGCCTATGGACAAAGATAAAAGCATGGGCAAGGCATCAAGTTAATAAACGCTTGTAAAAAATGTCGTTGGAAATAAACGAGCATGGGAAGTAAGTTTGACAAGCTCAAAAAGGTGGAACTGTTAGCAGACATAAAAAATTTTCTAGCATGTAACTTTTTAGTGTTACGTTCATGAACAGATTGCTGAACAAAATTTAAGTGTCCAGAGAAAAAACTAACACGTAAGATAAATGACATGAATTTATTACTATAAATGACAAGTTACAAATGCTTGTGGGAGTCTGTCATGTGAGCTGAATGCCCATTCAGAGTTGGTTAATGTAAATATTCTCAGATTTTTTGTTTGATTTTTTTCAGAATGTTGCTTTGTTCTATTGCAGCTTTCCGTTTCTTCTGTAAAAAAAATATGTAAATAATTTTCATTAAAATTTCCTAAATTAAAAAGATTATTAGCTTTGAAAATTAACATCATATCGATATGATTATAAAATAATAAGCTTGCATGAAAAAAATAATAATTTTAACTTTAAATAATTGCAATTAAGTTTATTTTAAACGCAACAAATCATGTCAAATCTTGAAAAGTCAATTGCAATCGTAAAACATTTTATGAAGATGTTGTAAGAAAAGATACAAACATTTGCAACAGATTCTTACACTTAAATAAAAGAAAGTAAATTTTTTTAGTCAAATGTTGCTTTCTGAGACACAGGTTGCCATCCCTAGGAAAAGTCTAATAACCATACAGATGTATGAAAATGTTAGCCCAGCTAAAATCGATGACTATGATAATCTTCAGGGTTGTGTGTTGCTAATAAAGAAAGATTCTCTGGGTTGTGTGTTGCTATGAAATGAAGATTCTCTGGGTGGTATGTAGCTGTCAGAGAAAGATTCGCTGGGTTTTATGTTACCATAAGAGGAAGATTCTCTGGGTTGTGTGTTGCTATGAGAGGAAGATTTCTTGTGTGTGGCTATAAAAGGATGATTCTCTGCATACTTACACTGTAAGACTAAATACTTACACTGGAAGACTAAATACTTACACTGGAAGATTAGCTGATTACTTAGACTAGAATACTATCAGAATACTTACACTGGGTGTTGAGGGAGTGCCAACAACATCAATGGTATCAGACAACAACTTCCTTTTAGCAGGTGATGTGGCCTGGCCATCTTGACTGCTCTCTCCCATGATATCATCCAAGGTGGGACTCAGGAGTTCTGTTTCTTTGGTTTGTGATGGCATCAAAAAGTTGGAGAATGTGCCACCATTCTAAAGCAAAATAATGTATGTGTGGACCATATGTCAATAGAAATATTTTTTTTTGTAATCTTGTTAAGCCTAATGAATTACTTACATTCAATATAAGAAATGAACAGCCTATATTTTAGTTTAAAAGCTTAGACCATTTAAAGATATTTAATTTCTTATAGGCAACAAAATATGCAATAAACTTAGGACAGCAAATTTAAAAAAACAACAACATAACAGCCATAATATTAGCTCATAAATATTTCAGTTATGATACTCTAAATTAATTTGCAAAAAATTACATTAAAATAAAATGTATTAATATTCATCTTCAACTTCTTTCTAATATTTAAGTCATTTAGAAAGCCCCATGTTCTTATGCCAAGAAAAATAGGCTAATAAATTATAAATATGAAATCTCTGACAGTTAATTACAGAATTGAATTGCCCATACCTTAGAAGACGTGAGTTGATCATGTCTGTGTTTCAGTGTCTGAAGTTCATATTCACATGTAGACATTGCCAGTTTGAGCTCATACAATAAAACTATGTCCTGGCGAAGTGTGTTGAACCCATTTACTATCTCTTCAGTTGGCATGGGGTTAAATTCTAAAAAAATAAAAACAAAAATATATAAAACTTGTCAATCAACAGCTTAAGAGAAAACAAACATTTTGTTTTTTTAATGATACAGTTCTTTCTTGTATAAAAATAATTGTAAAATTAAACATAATAAGAAAATTACAACTAACTTTTAAAATTGTAACTCACAAAGACCAAGAAATAAAAATAATTATTTTAATTAAACATAATAAGAAAATTACAAGCTTTACAAACTTTTAAAATTGTAACTCACCAAGACCAAGCTCTTCCAGCACTTGTTCAATTGCTTTTGTTTTCTTTTGCCCAATCGTGGCTGGCATCTTCATCTAAAAATGACAGAATGAAAATAATGCTACAAAAAAAAAAAACAACTGGAAGACAAGCAACAAGTATGCCACAGAATTCAAGACTAGGAAAAATGTTTTTTTTTTAAATAACAGAATTAGTAACAGACTTACTCTTTGACTCCTCAAACTGGTGCCAGAAGCTTTGAAGTCTGAGAATTTGATGCCACCAGGCTCAGGTGTTACCTTAGAGAAACATTTGTTTTATTTATCAGGCATAATTTTATAATTATATTTTATCATATCAAACCATCAAGAATAATATATATTTTTTGACAGATAAATATTCAGTTATCTGGCCAAGAGAGCATTTATCCCATAAGTTATTTCCCTTACCACTCCCCCTCCATCTTTGACTTTCATCTCTCTGGCTTGCAGTTTCTTCTTCGTGTTCTTCCGCTCTGCCTTGCGGTTGTCTGCATTACTGTCTGCCGCTGTGATCAGTTTCTGGAGGTCTTGCTGTTTCTTTTCTCTCTCTTTCTTTCTCAGCTCAATCTTCTTTAGCTCACCAATCAGATACTCCTCTTCCTCCACCTGTCAACCATCAAAAGAGACATATCAGAAATATACAAATACAAACAATCTAATACTTGCATGGGATTTGAGGTGAGTTGTAGAAGACATGATTTAAAAAAAAACTGAAAATGTTGGGTTTAAATCTAAATAAAAGCCAGGTTTTGATTCAGTTCCTTAGAACAATATCAGGGCCATGCAAATGTTATGCAGAGAGACTGCCAAATCAGGCTGGACTGTATTGAGCATAAACATCTAAATCAAAATACAAACTGAGGAGGCTGGTATGGTACAAAGATGTTGTATTTAAAAGAAATGCATCATGTTAAAAAAATTTAACAGTGGCCCTGAGCAACAAACTGTTCAGTACACATAGATTTTTGTCTGAAGTAAGGGAAAGAAAAAGGTGGTTAGGCATTTTATATGCCATGTGACACCTCCATATGTTACTGACCTGTTCCTGAGTTCTGTCAAACAACTTCATTAGCTGACACTTTCTTCTCCTCTCATGCTCAGCATCAAAAGCTTTGACCTTGGGCTCGGAACCAGATGGTGCTCGAACCTGGAACAAAAATCCCAACACATGAGAAGTTAAATCAGCATGTTGAAACAATAAATTGTGCCCATCATGACAATTTCTTTAAAAATTGTGTACAATCACATTGTGTTACAAGTATTATTATATATTGAACTCTTTCAACAAAATTAACATAAAATTAATATACAAATCATTAACAGACTAATAAGGCTTTACCTTGGCCAATGTGTTACATATATTATAATATCGTTCTTTCAAGTCCTCAACACTGTGGTCCTTGTATTTCTCCCGGTCCCAGCGATCATGGACAATGATAAAACGCACATCAAATCTCTTGCACAGCTCAAACAGGTGATCTGTTTCCTGCCGCGTCCAGTTGTCGTCATGTAAATGTTGCTGGTACTCCAGATCAGAGAAGATGGGGACGTCAACTGTCTGAATAGACAAACAATACAAGTTTTGATATAAAAGTGGTAGGTGGAGTGGTTGCCTAGACACATTATGTTGTGAAAGCACAGATATTTTTATACTGGTTAATTTCAGTATCGAACAAAATTCATGCTGAGGTTTTTTGTTAATGTTGAAGATAGCCGAGACTTTCAAAATTTGTTCAGATTTAGCAATGAGAAAACTATTGCTGTTAAGAATGGTTTGGAAAACTGAAAGGTTAAAAATGTAAAATTGTAAAGAAATATAAATGATGCTTTTAATAATAAAAAAGTCTGCATGTTAGATGATGAATTTTTTTTTTTGCCAAAATGCTTTTATATGTAGACATATATAAACTCTAAACTTACTGCATTTATTTTAAAATGCAGTTTCTTTCAACAAGCGTCATAAAAAAAATAATTAAAAACCTTATTGAATCTTGCAAAGGGATAGTCTTTGCCTTCATCTGCAGCCCGACCCCAATGATAAAATATTGCACCATCCTGTAATAATCAATAAACATTAGTGAAATTAAAAAACTCTTCACAGAGTTAAAAGGACACAGGTTTAATAGCAAAGAGGTAGATTTACCTAGTAAACCAAGACAAGTGAAGAACTTTTTTATTGACCACAACCTCAACATTTCAAATTAAATTACTTTTCCCAACCTTTCTGGCAGCGTTAGTAAAAGGCATCCATTTCCAAGGACGAACACGACTGCTGCCTATTTTGGCTTTCATCTGTTTGTAGCCTTGCTTAGAATCAGATGGTATTATAGGTGCTGCATCTCTGAAAAACAAAATATGAATATTAAATAGTGAAATTGTGCTAGTTTATAACTTTAAATAAGTAAATTGATTTGGGAATAAAGATTGGTTCAAGGAACAAACATTGGGCATGCTACTACAATATTTTAACAATGATAAACTTACGTTTGGTATCTGCTGTCAGTATGCAATAATCCCCACAGCTCTCTATGCATACCCTCTGGTCGCTTAATTCCCACATCTGACTTGCGAATTTTTTTCTATTGAAACAAAACCAAAAGGTAACATTCTTTTTAAAATGTATCCCACTAAATGTTATTTTCATTTTTTTTTTTTAATTGAAAAACAAAAACCAACATTCTATAGTAATATGAAGATCTCTAGGAACTAATACAATAATTTTTTACTGCAACAATTATAGGTTTTCTAAATTAAAAAAAAAATTCTGACTCTACTGTAAATTACAATCTAACTACAATAAAACCTTTAATTGCAAGAAAATTAAAGTATACAAATTATTCATAGAATTCTTTCCTTTTTGTGCTTTTATCATTGAAGTTACCTTTTTCCCTTCAGTCATTAAAGACTCCTTTGTCATAAAGTCTGTCTGCCCTTGGCCAGTGTCTAGTTCCAATATATCTCTCACATCTGTGCTGGTAGCCATCTATGCAGAGAATAAGTATTTTTAATAGCTGAATCAAAAATTAATAAAAATAAATTTCATTTTTTGAGCAATTATTAAAATTATTATAATATTATTAAACTGACTTAGACTCATAAATTGTATAACTGAAAGTATAATAAAAATTATAGTTATTACCTAATAACTTCATCAGTAAAGTTATAATAAAAATTACTGTTTAAAGTTTAAACTGTGTAAATCTATGAGTAAAATGTAAAAATAACAGGCTGGTAGGTAGAGAGTAGTGATGGCTTTTTTTTAGGTCAGGTCATAAGATTAGGCTTAGGCTAAATTAATTATTCCATAAGTGGGGTGAATTTTTATATCAGTGTCTGATAATAGAATCTTCTTTCAAAAAGGAGTGTTAGGTTACTGGTAGTTAACTAAATACACATGGCTGGCTAATGTCAATGCTAACCCAGTCCCTAACCATAACTCCAACCCTACCATACGCTTAACCCTAATTTCTAACCACAAAATTAGTCGAGATTACAAAATACTACTAACAACCCAACACATCTACTTTATGGAAGAGTCTATTATCGGACATCGGTATCCCGAATCATCCCACCTAAATAACTGAGACTAAGAGCCTATAGTTACTATAGTTAGTTAATAGTTACTAGTTAGCCTTTAATCTGTAGGACTCGAGTCTATTCAAGTCTAGTGGCTTTGTCTAAGCGGGACTAAGCGGCTTATGGGCTTAGTCTTTTTTTTTTAGTTTTGGAATCAGGCAGCTATCTATAGGATTTCCAAGTAGTTTGTTAGACTTAGTTAGTAGTTAAGTAGTAGATCTAGATCTAGTAGTAACTACTAACTAGTAAAGTATAAGTAGAGAAGTAAAGTTACAGTAAACTTTAAGTAAAGTAGTAGGTAAGTAGAGTAGTCTAGTAGTAGTACTAGTTAGTACAGTGAAGTAGTAGTAGGGCAAGTAGAAGTAGGGAAAGTTAAGTTAGGCAGTAGGGCTTTACTTTAAGTAGATTAAGTACTAAATCTATTTAAATTATTAATTTTTTTTACTACTAATGTATTATTATGGTTTTATACCTTATTAATCCGATTTGGTTTACACCGGACCAAAACAAAAAGAAACTTGTAAACCCGTTTCAAGTTTTTAAATGCTTAATAAATACAAAGTTTATACTTTTAATTTAAACTTACTGTTTAAAAAAAACAACAGCAAATTATGTGATAACTTTTATTATCTTGTTATTAATAATATTTATTAAATACCATAAGAGATATTAATTGAAAGAAATAATTTTAATCACTTGATAATATAGGTATTTAGTTAAAGTATTCGTTGTTTATTTCGTATGACTTGGATTTGCTTTTGTGAAGTTTAAGTAAGTGCAACATTATCGTATGTACTATGTAGATCTAGATCTAGTTACTAAGTTAGTATGTATGTACCTGTACTAGATATCTAGATCTAGATTTAGTAACAACTAGATTTATATCTAGATCTACCTAGCTCAGGGGTCGGCAACCTGCGGCTCGCGAGCCGCATGCGGCTCTTTTGATGTCAAGATGCGGCTCTCCAGCTCCGTGCACAAATATTAATTAATAGTTGTATTATTTTATTTTCAAAACTCATAACAAAATTAATAATTATACTGTAAAAAAACACAAGTTTAAACAGAAGGGAAAAAACTCATCAGAGAACAGAGAGAATATGTGCAGTAGAAAGTATTCAAAGTATACGGACGGCTAACAGTCACTTGGGCACCAGGTCCAGCACCACCGCCGTGCTGTAGCCAGCCCAGTGGCGACTATTCCATTCTTGCCACTGCCCAAGTGCCGACTTTTTCGAATACCATTAACGGGGAATGTTATTTTATTCAGAATGCATATCCCTATCTGTCAGTAATCATTAATTTGACGTGAGTGACGTAGTTTTTTAGTTATTAGCCATTAGCTCCCTACTGTTGAGCTGGGTACGAGTTTCCCTGCGTTCAGTGGCAGTGGGGTGTTAGATAAGCCTGGTGAGAAAGGAAGGACAGAAGTGACAGATACACGGCAATCAAACCGATATCTAAGCCAGTTAGATTGAGTTTGCCCTGTTGAGACCTGCCTGGCTAATGGGAGACACCCCCTGAGCCGGTGATGTCCGTATAGAAAAAAAAGAAAGTCAACTGCTTCTCAAGTGGATTGGGATCGTCCTATATTTTTGTTTTTTAATTAGATCTACTAATGTCATTATTCTGGTGAAATAAGTGTATGTTTTTATGTGAACAAATATTATTTCATATTTAAAGATATTTATTTTAAATAACAAATAAAATTTATTTACCTAACCCTAATCAAATGATAAAATATGAAAAAAAATGTTAGTGGCTCTTTAAAAACTGCGAAATTTTGAAAAGTGTAACATATGGCTCTTCCGTCTCAAAAGGTTGCCGACCCCTGACCTAACTAGCTACTAGATCTAGAATCTAGATCTAGCTGTTAACACTAACGTAACTAGCTAGGTAAAGTATTATAGTTACAGAGTATTATAGTAGATTCTACTTAACAGCTTAACTTAACAAAGTAACTACCAGCCTATACAATAAAAATCATACTAGGCCTATAGGCCTAAATAAATAATAAATATTAATAAAATATAAACGATGTAGAATGTAGAATTATAGGCCTAATGATATGTACTTAATACTTATGTACTAGATTTTTCTAGATCTAGATTATAACTAGAAACCAGATCTCTAGAGTCTAGATTTGGTAGATTGTATCCCCATCTCAGAGTCAGTCCTGAGTACAGGTTACTTATTTTATTACTTAGGCTTAGGCCTATTACTTAATTTAGATTTATAGAGCAGGCCTTACTAAAACTGGTGTAGTTAAAATATGATATGAAGATCACATCAGTCATTAATATACACACATTATTAGGCATATTTTCCAGATTAACTTGCTGCAATATATTTTGTGTCTCAAACCATTTAATTGCATTTAGCAATGTGAAAATTCAGACTTATCAGAATTGATTTAGTTTAACTCCTTTATCAAATTTTTTTTTCAGGTTGTAAACACAGAAATGAGTCAAGTGAGTGGCAGTACAGCTGTTAGATTCTGGAAGCCAGGTAACTTAAGCCATGTGTTAGAGATCGTTCATAAATGATATCAATCTCCTGGGGGGGGGGGGGGGGGTCCCGAAGTGTGATGTTTTTAGAAAGCAATGTTAAAAGCTGAATTTTTAGCCCTTATTTTTGCTTTTTTTAAGCTGTTTTTGTAAATTGTATAAAAATTAATATACTTTACTATATTGACCAAGCTCAGTCAATATTTTAGAAAGAAATTGAACTGCAATTTTGAGGGGGGGGGGGGGGGTTGGAGGCTGAGGTGTTACATCTTTTTTTTTTGAGGGGGGGGGGGGTCTGGGTTTTGTGATGATGTGTGATGGTGGGGAGGGGGGGGAGATAAAAATTGTCCAAAAAAGCATGACATCATTTATGAATGACCCCTAATCATAATTCATAATGTTCATCTAGTTTCAATACTAGGACTTACAGCTTATTGCTAGTTTAATATCTTGGGAAAATTATTAAATTCAGATTATTATTAAAATATTAAATACTGAAACATAGTTTTCAAGTTTGTTAGAAAGTGCAATAAAAAGGATTCTCTTTATTGTATTTTATGTTTGTAAACAATTAACAGTCTTAAGGAAAATGGAATGTTTCTTGTTAATAATTATTTTCCTAAATAATTTTTATAGGCACCTCAGGTCCCGGGCTGTCAAAGCTGTCAGAAGAAAGAACTATTAGCTCAGATGTTACCTCCCCTTGCATTGTCTACAACCCATATAAAAACTTGTCAATTGAACAACAAAGACAAAAGTTGCCAGTTTTTCAGGTCTTTTATTTAATGTCATTATTTTATAATATGATATAACATTTGGTTAGCCTTATAATGAATTTTTATTATTAGATGCATTAAATACTTTGAATGAAAGCACAATGGCGCAGGAGTGACTCCATACTTCAAAGTTAATTATTAACTACTTTTTTCTGGAACGGTGTATTCATGAGGGAGGGATCATGGCTGCTATCTCTAAAAATTCTTGAGTTTGGACTTCCTAAAAGATGAGGCTTGTTGGGCTGGGGATAGCAACCCATCTAAGAAAGAAAACTCCAATATCAAACGATTGCAGCTTTGTAGTTTGTTCTTGGATGGACCAAGGCTATGGAAGCAAATCCAAAAACGAAAAGAAAGCTGAATTCGGATTCAACAGTCTATATGTCGCATAACATGTTGACATGTAATACTTAATTGTGTTGGAGGAAATATCCTCCAATATTACAAAAGTACAAAGAAGAAGAAGATTCCTCTTTCTGATCAAAACAAATTACATTGAATTAGAAGTTAGAATACTGAATTGTTCATCTTATTCTTCTCTCAGTTATTGTGTCGCTCAATAGTTGCAAAAACCTTTTATGGAATGCAAATTAAATTTAATTTCTTAAATCAGTGGACTAAAAAATGGCTGTATTTTTTTCACTGAGTAAAATTTTGATTTTAATTTAAATGATTAGTAGTTCATGTTAGTTGCAAATATCTATTGGTATTTTTGGATTTGAAATAGTGAATGCTTGTGTTTGTTCTAATCACTTTTCTACTATATTACAGTATCGTAATCAAATTTTGTATCTGGCTGAAAAATATCAAACAGTCATCATCATCGGGGAAACTGGATGTGGCAAAAGTACACAGATACCTCAGGTAGAGGGCCATAAGTTAACGGTTCATTACATGTTAAAATTTTTAAATAATATGCCAAATGTTGCTAATTTTTAAATACATATTGTATATGTTAAACAATGCATGATTAAAATTTGGCACAAGTGCTAACTCTGGGCACTTTAACATTGTAGTACCTGTTGGAAGCTGGCTGGGCTACAGATGGACATGTGATTGGTGTGACACAGCCAAGGAGAGTGGCTGCAGTAACGGTAAGATGCTCTGTTCACATTCTTCACACAGTTTTATTGTATATGTGATGTATTGATTGCTCACATTCTTCACACAGTTTCATTGTATATGTGATGTATTTACTGTTTAGTTACATTCCTCAAACAATTTCACATTATATATGATGTATCGGATGTTCAGTTTGTATACTTATGAGCAGTTGCCAGTTACAAGAATTCCAATGCCAAACAAAGCTCTTATCTACCTATAACTCTTCTGTTCTAGCATGAAAGTGTTGATTTTTTTAAAAATAAAAATTTACTAATATTAAAAACCTCATACACCATGTGACAAAGTACTTTTTTTCTTTCATATTTAATATTTAAAAGATTTTTAATGTAGTTTTTAAAAATACATTTTTAGTAATACAGCATTGGTTTAATTATCTTAATTTTAAGTTTAAACTAATGTGATGAATTTTTAGTTTGTTTCTTTTAAACAGCCCAGATTATGCCCATAACTTCATGTTTTGTGTTGTTTGTAGCTGGCTGCTCGTATTGCAGAGGAGAAGGGAGTCATACTGGGTGATGAGATTGGCTACCTCATAAGGTTTGACAACAGCTATGATGAGGAGAAGACCAGAGTCAAGGTTTGTGTTTTGTTGATTAATTATTGATAGAAATCATTGTGATGCATCATTTTTTTCCTTTTTGTGTTCAAGACACATGGGGCCGCCACAGAAAGCTCCCTTCACTTTTGTGGGTCTTTATCAATTTTCCTGGTATCCCCCATGACAGTCCTGCCTCTGCCTGCTGCTTCCCAGCAGTACACCTTCATATCTCCCTTGCCTTCCCTGCTTTCATTTTCCTTGAGGCTTCCACTTTAGCACTATTCCTGCGATATCATATGGATTCAATCTTAGGACGTGCCCCATCAAGTGCCATCTTCATTTTTAGATTATTTTAGAAACTGCTTCCACTTCTCCTTTTATTGTGATACATAGTAGTTTAACTATATTTTTATGGAAAGGTCCATCACCCATATCAGTGCAGTGCGTGGAAAGGGAAGCTAAAACCTAGTGCAAATCAGGTCTAGTGATTGATATTATAAGACATGCTTACCTGTTGTAGTCTGCCAGGTTTATCACTGGAGCAGGTTATGTCCATAGGAGACAGAGATTATAACCAAAACTGTGATTCAGCTTCTATTATTATCCTCAGTTTTACAAATAGAGTAGAGCGATGCTCTGTTAACCACAGCAATGAGCATACATTCAGTTGTCCTTTAGATAAAATTAAATTTTTTTTCCCTATTTAACAAAAATCATTCTTCCCGCCGGCATAGGATGTCAGTAACTATATAAAAAAAATAACATTTACTAAATAAGTTGGATTCAGGCTCTGACCATGGCTGTAATTTTATTAGTTAGTGTGGCAACAACCTTATCTCTATACTCCATCAAATGAGTGAGAAGATTTAATATTTGCCTGTCTTTTATCAGCTGAAGAGGTTTGATGTTTTGACGTGGTACAGTAAAGTACCAGTTCTAAAGATTTTTTTCCCTTTTGTTCACCAGTTTATGACAGATGGCATGATGATCAGAGAGATAATGAAAGATCCTTTGTTACAAAAATATAGGTCAGTCTGGGGAGAAAATGTTTGCCTACAACTCCCGAACATACATGAGTAGACCATAATAAAGTGTTTAGAAAAAAATACTTTCTAAACCAGTGGTTCTTAACCTAGGCTTGATCGAACCCCATGGGTTTAGTGAGTCATTCACAGGGGTTCGGCAGAGGTCAAGACACACCAGACAGAATTCACTAACGGATTTTGTCAGTTCGGATGATTGAACTATTAAAAAGGGTTTAGTATATGCTATATGAAACTAGTGGGGTTCTGTACCTTTAAAATCTTAAGAACCATTGTTCTAAACTAATAGTTTGGGAATAATAGTTTATTTTTGAGATCTACTTACTTCTATGGCTAGATAAGCTATAGTCATGTTTTAATTTCTAGGGTTAAGATTATGGTTAGATCTTGGATGTTAGCTGTATTTTTTTGCACTCTACCAGTTTTAAAACTTATTGTACTATTTTTTCAGTGTCATACTTTTAGATGAAGCACATGAACGAGCCCTAAACACAGATATTATTTTAGGACTTTTAAGAAAGGTAAGCTACTCTGTTATGTTCTATTAACCCTTAAAGCTCTGTGCTCACACCTTTTTATTTCCCTTTCCCTATCTTATCATGTACAATTCAAGTTTTTTATTTCTGTTCCCTCATGCCCACATGACTTAATTTCCATACAAACACAAAACAAACTGATTTGTCTACCTAGCAAAAAAATCTCTATAGTATGGAAATGATCTAAATTAATTTTCAAAAAGTAGGTCCAGCTGTTAGGGTTAATTACAACTTTTTTTAATAAACTATTTTGTTGGGTACTATTTTATTTCAAAATTCAAACACCATATTACAATTAAAATTCTGTCTGTTTGTCTCTGCTTTAAAAGTTTCTTTTCTGCTCTTTTCAGTTTAATGTAACAAATTACTTTTTTTTAAAAGAATTCCAGCTGTATATGTGCTTGTTTTTAGCTCAACTTAAAAACTGACAAGCAATTTTATGAGGGTTTATTTTTTTATTTTTTAAAATTTCAGATCCAAAAGAAACGAAAAGACTTAAGACTAATTGTTGCTTCTGCAACATTAGATGCAGAGGTGAATACTCTTATTCTGATTGTTCATACAAATTCAAAGTAGAAAATAAAGATAAGATATCCTGGGTATTTTTTAGACAAGGGTAGAAAAAATTTTTCTTTGAAATTTGATCTTTTAGGTGATTTTTTTTTAAATTATGGAGCAGTATTTTTAATAAAATTCAGAGTATTTCAAGAATCAAAATATTTTTATTTTCAAAATCCCAGTATAAAGTATTGGTCGTTTTATAAGGATTATACAACTTTCACTTGAGATATAAAATGTTATTTTTTACATTTAATCACAGCTATATTAATCTTTCTAAATTTAATTTTTGAACAATAAAATTTCAGGAAATGAGAAATTTTTTTAACGACAATGACACAAGTGATCCTGAGTAAGTGATTGTCATCAATTTATCTCTATAGCTATTTAAAAAAATAGTTTTTACGTTTTGAAATTATTTTATTTCCTTAAATTAGTTACCATAGTCGGTACATTATGTATTGTCAAAGAAGCCTGACAAATATGTAGTTGTTGGTTTTGTTTCAAAGGTTAATGTTTTTAGTGATTGTATCTTTAGGAAAGACACAGCAGCCATAATGACAATAGAAGGCAGAGAGTTCCCAGTCGATATTCATTATACTTTAGAGTAAGTAATTTAATCATTTCAATTAAACGAGTATTGAAGCAAGACCCAACCAAAACAATTTATAATTAAATCTTCACATTTATGTGATGCATTATCTCCCCTAAATGACTAACCTTTCTGTAATTTTAAAAGTTCTTAGAT
Source organism: Physella acuta (assembly GCF_028476545.2). Classification (NCBI taxonomy): domain Eukaryota; kingdom Metazoa; phylum Mollusca; class Gastropoda; family Physidae; genus Physella; species Physella acuta. The sequence goes on from NW_026732085.1 coordinate 326,434, forward strand.
TAAGTAGAAATTGAAACAACATTGTTTGCTTAAGATTTGATTTGTCTAATTAAATCTTCTCATTTATGTGATGCATTATCTCCCCTAAATTACTAACCTTTCTGTAATTTTAAAAGTTCTTAGATTAAGTAGAAATTGAAACAACATTGTTTGCTTAAGATTTGATTTGTCTAATTAAATCTTCTCATTTATGTGATGCATTATCTCCCCTAAATTACTAACCTTTCTGTAATTTTAAAAGATAAGTTGAAATTGAAACAACATTATTTACTCAAGATTTTATTTGTCTAAAACATGTCATGTATAATAGTTTTTAAAAAAATAATCAATCTGTAGCCCAGTCCCCAACTACATCAAAGCAGCCATAGAAACAGTCATGAAAATACACAGGAACGAACCACCCGGGGATATCATTGTGTTTTTTACTGGAATGGTGAGTGGGTACGGGGTAGGTTGGTAAAAAAAAAAGATAGTAATATTAACAATTCTAGTGAGGCCAGTAATTTTTTCTATTTTAAACCCGTTTCTAGCATTTACCACACTAATAAGAAACCGCAGAACAGAAATACAAATCTTGTTAGCATTTTTAAAAGAGACCAAAATACTAATTAATTGCCTGGAAATTCAACATTAAAACCAGTTTTAGATACTTTAACTTTGTCTTCAATACCATTATTCTTGTTTCCAGAACGAAGTGGAAGAGGCTGTGTATGAACTTATGTAAGTTTGTTTGTCAGTCACATTTCATGTCTGTTTTTATGTCAGTAACAAGTCATATTAATTTTATCTCTCACTCAGATGTCATATCAGTTGATCTGCCTTTCAGGTGTAATGTCACTTGGTGTCTCTTCTATGTCATGTCGATTCATATATCAGTCTCTTGTCATGTCAGTTGATCAGTCACTTACATTTACTCATCAGTCACCCTGTCAGTTAAGTCACCTTAATATTAGAATTAAAAACTCACAAAAACGCAGTAAAGTTTGTTTTTTCTCACTTAATTTGAAAATTGTGTCACTCAGTGGTGAGGCTCGTAAGATCAACAAAAACTCCATGAAAATGAGAGTTTTACCCATGCATGGGAGTTTACCTTCTGCTGAACAGGTGAGTAGTGGCTGAGTTAGGGGTGGGGCTAACTGGTCCTTGATTTTTAGGGCCCTTACAACTGTATCTAACAATGGGTAGCTAGTTTTCACTTCCCTCACATATTATCTAACTCACAGTCACTCTGCTACCATGTCTAAAGATAAACAGACTTTGATCCTAAATGTGTGGTCATTAATCACTTTTCTTCTTGCCAAACAAACTAGTAAATATGAGGGGCTCCCTCCCTCCCTTTTTTTACTTTCTCGTATATACGTAGTATAGAGAAAGTATTGTAATCGTGCAAAAAAAATAAATCACCTCACTGATATGGAAAAACATAATTTTACAATCTTGTCCGTATGTCTGTGTGTGTGTGTGTCTGTGTGTCTGTGTGTAAACACGATAACTTGAGTACCGTTACAGCTAGGTTGATGAAATTTCATATATAAGTATTATATCAAAATCGTAGATCCGTATCAACTTTTGAGCGATTTCCGACAACCGGAAGTGGTACTTTTTCTACTTTGAATTTTTCAAAAGCCTATAACTTGAGTACTATTTCAGATAGATAAATGAAATTTCACATGTAAGTAAAAGATCTAATTCTCTACCTTCTGTTAAATTTTGAGTAATTTCCGTTGACCGGAAGTAGTAATTTACGCTACTTCCGATTTCTCAAAAAACTAATGTAAATTTTTAAAGTACTAATAATATTGCGCACTATTATGCACATTTTGTTTCGGCGTTTGTTTGGTGCGCAATGTTTTTTTCTATGAGATTCTATTCTATTTTTAAAAGTTTAAGTAATTAAAAATCATGTCTACATTCCAAGTTATTTAAGAATATTCGAGAAAGTTTAGGGGAGATCACTCCCGGTTTATTTAAAGCTGATGTACCAAGTGCACCACCTATCAATGAAATTTTTTTTGTATCAGTTTATATTGTGTTACATTTATGAAAAAAGAACCATATCACTGGTAAAATTTGAACTTTCTTTTTTGTCTTTTTAGCAGGTCAATGTTTTATGACTTACACTTTTATGTCTGTTACCAGATGAAAATCTTTGAAAGGAGCCACAAAAACACCAGAAAAATTGTGGTGGCTACAAATATAGCTGAGACATCTTTGACAATACCAGGGATAACGTATGGTTAGTTGTTTTGTTCATATTGTCATTGACTTTCAAGTTTGTTTTTCTCTACAAAGAAAGTTTCCAGATCAATATTTTTGAAAAATCAACTCACTATTTTAAATGATCTAAATAGTTGCTGAAACAAACAAAAAATATTATTAATAATAAATTTCATAAATAAAGATATTTTTCGGCTTTTTAAAAAAAACAATTAGAACAGTGGTAGTTATAGGCCAGTACAATGTCGAGCAAGTCATTACTTTTCTCTTTGGATGTCAAGTACACCATCAGATGGTACAATTGCTTGTGAGCATTCCTTCCAAATGTGGCACCCCACTGTCATGTCTTATGTTGGTTTGTACCCATTAACTGATACCAGTGGATTCCAGGTGACCATTAGATCATACTAGGGCTTCTACCATAGCAAGTATCTATTAAATCTGGCTTCACTTCCGCCATGCTAACCACAGCCTGACAAGTCTGATCTCTGTCACATCAAATAGAGGAGTAAGCTCAAGAAATAAGTAAATCTACAGCAGTTAGATGCTGGAGACATTTTTAAAATGTAGGGAATCAGACAAATCCAATGTCATATATAAACTGCACTCAGCAAGATCACCCATACTATTTTTCTAAGAGTGTGGTTGTTCTGTGTGTGTGGTTTTCTGTGTGTGTGGTGTTCTGGAATCATGGTCAAGAGATCATCGTTTATTGCTAGGTGTAGTATATTTGTAGTATATTTTCTGTATACATTGCAGGTTGTTTTTGTTGTTGTTTTGCTTCATTTATACATTAACTTTTGTTTATCACCAGTGGTTGATGCTGGCTTTGTTAAACTGAAGGCGTACAACCCAAAGTCTGGAATAGGTTAGTCAGCTTTTAATTTTGTTTTCTTACCTTTTAATGCTGTGAAATCTGGCTTATTTTTTTATATCATTAAATTGTTGATATGTGTAAGTACTATAATTCTACATTTGTCCCCTTACATTAATTACTCTCTTAAACATCATTACATTAATGTATCTACATCTCTTTACTTAATCTGCCCCTACACCAGAGGCGTATAGAGGATGGGGGACATATGTCCCCAGGCGCCGACCTTAGGGGGGGCGCCAAATTGAAAGTTTGAGGGGGGGATTGCAAATCGAAAGTTTGAGGGGGGTGCAAATGAAAAGTTCGAGGTGGGGGTGCAAATCAAAAGTTTGTCCCCGGGCGACGGGAAGGGTTGCTACGCCTCTGCCCTACACTTCCTTACCTTTTTGTACACACCCTTACCTTATGTGTCCACATGAAGAGAGCCTGGTGATTGTTCCTGTGTCCCAGGCATCAGCCAACCAACGAGCTGGGAGAGCTGGACGTGTTAGAGCAGGAAAGGCATACAGACTGTACACAGGTTGTTTGTTTTAAATAGTTTTACAACAAAGGTTCTTTTTAATAGAGTACACTTTATTTGAAAGGCATACAGACTGTACACAGGTTGTTTGTTTTAAATAGTTTTACAACAAAGGTTCTTTTTAATAGAGTACACTTTATTTGAAAGGCATACAGACTATACACAGATTGTTTGTTTTAATACTTTTACACGGGCATTTTTTAATAGAGTGCTCATGGTTCTTTAAAAGATAGAATTTGTACACAGTATTTGAAATGTATTGTAGCCTACACAAGTTTTTAACATTTTAGACACATTTTAAAAAAAAATAGCCCAGAGGTTTTTTTTTAATAGAGTGTTATGGTTTTTTAAAAAAAGAAACAGTATTTGAAATAGAATGTAGCCTGCACAAGTTTTTAAGATTGTAGACACATTTAAAAAATAGATTACTCAGAGGATTTTTAAATAGTGTACATGTTATTTTAAATAGCTTGTTCACAGTTGTTGTTTTTTTTAAAATTGACTGTAGGCCTACACTTTTTAAATAATAGCTGTTACACATTTGTATGATAAAGAAATGTATCCAGCTGAAGAGCACTCAGCTTTATTATGAATTTTTAAATTTCTTTTTGCAGAAGAGTCGTTTGAAAAGTTGCCACTGTCCACCACACCAGAAATGCAGCGTTCTGATCTAGCACCAGTTATCCTGCAGCTCAAGGCACTGGGTGTCGCCAATGTCTTAAGATTTCATTTTTTATCAGTAAGGCAAGATATCATAATAGATTTTTAAAATTTTTATATTTTAATAATAAATCTTTTAATGTAATTTAAAATTTAAAATATTTAAATTAGAAATTAAAATGTAAATAAAGAAAAGCTAAAATAACATGTTAAAAGAAGTTGTTTTTTGACTGCACCTCAAAAATTAACTATCCTATTGACTATTTGAACCATGAGGATCTTAATAATAGCTGTTTTATTGCTGTACATTCTATCACATATACTCTTCAACCCTTGAGTCTAGACATATCAGTGATTTTTTTCTTTTTTTCAGCCACCACCTGCCCAAAACATGGTCAGAGGTCTGGAACTGTTGTATGCTTTAGGAGGTAATCATTTACTCAATGTCATTGTACTGGAGCCTGTGTTATATGTTAGCCAATACATTATAGAATGTTAGGTTTTTAAAATTATAGAATGTTAGGTTTTAGAAATAATATAATGTTAGGTTTTAAAAGTTATAGAATGTTAGGTTTTAGAAATTGTATAATGTCAGGTTTAAGAAATTATAGAATGTCAGGTTGTTAAAAGTGTAGAATTTTAGGTGTTAAAAAATTATTGAATTTTAGATTTGATATGCCATGTTGCACAGCCATATCAGTTCATGCCTGTTTTAAATAGTTGTAGAGTTCGCTTTCCTAGTCTGCACTTCATAAAGTCAAATTTAATAGCTATGTCATTCTGGAGCTCATATGACCAGTGAAATAGGCTTTTTGACTGGATTTACTTCTATCCAACTATTGCTGGGTACATACTGGAGCTGGATGAGCTCAGGGACTTAAAGTATTCTAGCATGACCAGAATTTGAATCTATAGTATGTGATTACATTCTCCACCCACAACATCATGTTTGTGTCCTCCAGCTCTAGATGATGCTGGGAACCTGACCTCACCCCTGGGACTACAGATGGTGGAGTTTCCTTTGTCCCCACAGTTTGCAAAGGTGCTCCTGTCTTCAGGTGAGTCAAATCTTCTTCTGTACCTGTTCTTCTCTCTTCTCATGCACTCTGTGTGTATAGTCAGCAATGGTCTATTTCGGTCAACACTCACTTTCAAGATTTTATTATTTTCTAACATTGTTTATTTATCCATTCTAAATTTATATGAACAGTATCCTATATACTCTTTGTACTCTGCCAATACATTTGTATTGTATGCTGCTTATTATTAACTAGAAATTACAAATATTTTATTTGACTTTCGCCATTAAAGAAAACAATATCACGGAAAAAAGTTTCCATGATGTCAAACAATTATAGGCAAAAGTTTCCGTTCATCTGACCTCTTGTGTATAAGGATGTATGTTAGGGCAGTGTGGGGTATCACCTTTTAATACCACTAGCAAACACTGTGAGGGTTCCACTAATGATGTACCCTCTTGAATGTTATTACTTAGCCATGAATAGGGTTGAATGAACTTGACAGAATACTTAGTAAATTTCTACTTCAGGTTTATTTACACTGCTAATGTCATCATCTCAGTAGATGATTAAAATAGTCATTGACAGGACACAAATTCCTTCTCCTATCACAAGCTTAAATTTAACTAACTCTCTTTCACTCAACAGCAACAGTTATTTTTACATAAAATTTCACTCTTTTATACGTGTCATACTTAAGAACATTCAATATTCTTGCACCAACATTCATTCACACCTAATTAATCTCGTACACATAACTCATAACAATGTCCTTGTTTTTAATGGACCATATTGTGTTTTGATCTATAGTAAATACTTTTAGATTTTCACAATAACAGTAAATCAGAAGATCATTTTAATATTGCTGTGTAAATAGCTTTAAAGACTAGAAAGAAATATTTATTTTTGTTTAGAGAAGTTTGGCTGCTCAGAAGAAGCCATCATTGTCTGCTCAATGACTCAGATCCAGAATGTGTTTATCACCCCATCAGATAAAAAACTTGCAGCAGTAAGTACAAAATACATTTTTTGTTTCCTCTGAAAAGTGTTAGAACATTATTCTAGTTCACCCACATAACCAAAAAGCTAGCTACTGATTGTCATTGTAAAATATCACTCTAAGCCAAGGGTCTCCAAACTACGGCCCGCGGGCTGGATGCGGCCCTCGAAGTCCTCTCATCCAGCCCACGGAGATTTTTGTCCCAGGAAAAATCGTCTGTTGGTGATGGCTGAGGAACTTTGCCCAGAAAAATCAAAGACATGCCTCGAAGAAACTGGCCCCCGAACTGAAATTTGATAGTTAATGCGGCCCTCGAACTGAAAAGTTTGGAGACCCCTGCTCTAAGCTAAGAATGATAGCCTCTTAGAAGAAAAAACAAAAAGATTTTGGGGATAGTTTTAAAGAAATTTTGCAGTCTTGTGTCTATTAAGTTTAAAAGCCTTTTAGAGAACAGCATATAAAAAGTTATACCAAGTAATTGATAAGGAACTCATGATGTATTCTAGAATCCTCTACTTCCTAGTTCTGTATATGTTAATTTCATGGGAAAAACAATTTCCTTCTGACTTTTACGTCAAATTCTGTATATGTTCTTTTTAGTGACAGAGAAACAAATTCCATGCTATAAGCTTTGAAACCGTCATTCTGTATACCATAATTTCAGGAGAAAGAAAAACAAATTCTATGCTATAAGCCTTTCTATGTTCTGTATACCATAATTTCAGGAGAAAGAAAAACAAATTCTATGCTATAAGCCTTTAAGTCTATGTTCTGTATACCATAATTTCAGGAGAAAGAAAAACAAATTCTATGCTATAAGCCATTAAGTCTATGTTCTGTATACCATAATTTCAAGAGAAAGAAAAACAAATTAATTTCTATGCTATAAGCCTTTAAGTCTATGTTCTGTATACCATAATTTCAAGAGAAAGAAAAACATGATCTATGCTATAAGCCAGGGGTCGGCAACCTGTGGCTCGCGAGCCGCATGCGGCTCTTTTGATATCAAGATGCAGCTCTCCAGCTCCTTAAACAAATACTAATAATCTTAATAAAAAAATAAAATATTTGAAATTAAAAAAATGTTAGTGGCTCTTTAAAACCAGGGAAATTTTGAAAATTGTAACTTTTGGCTCTTCCGCTTCAAAAGGTTGCCAACCCTTACTATAAGCCATTAAGTCTATGTTCTGTATACCATAATTTCAGGAAAAAGAAAAACACATTCTATGCTATAAGCCTTTAAGTCTATGTTCTGTATACCATAATTTCAGGAGAAAGAAAAACATGATCTATGCTATAAGCCTTTAAGTGTATGTTCTGTATACCATAATTTCAGGAGAAAGACAAACACAAGTTCTCAGTGCTGGAGGGAGACCACTTGACTCTGGTCAATGTTTACAAAGCTTTCATCAAGGTAAATTTTCATTGTCACTCAACATAATGCTATCCTACAGGGCCCAAGTTTGGATTAAAATCTTGCGTACCTGCTGGGCCTCTGGATAGATATTTACATACATTTGATGACAAAAAACGTGGGTACGTTCACCATCAAATTTCCCGACCCATCTGCCCGACCCACGTTTTTTGTCATCAAATGTATGAAAATTTATTTTCTACTTTTTAGTCCACAAGAAAAACGTGGTTTTTTAAAAAGTTTTTTTTAAGTATTTTATTTTCTCCTTTGTAGTCCGTTGCTACACATGAAAAATGTGGTTTTTTAAAAGTTTTTTATATAGTTTATTTTCTACTTTATCTAATCACTTGATTAAGTATGACTTGACTAAGTGTTTTTAAATACACGGACTAAAAAAATCTTGAGCGACCGATACGCTTTAAACAGAGAAAGGGTGTAATTTACGTTGCTGGCGTGGAGATCTACTCACGAATCACGTGATCAAATCTCCCATAAACAAACAAATAAACGCGAAGCTGAGTTAAGGAAAAACGTGTTTATGTGTATTTTAGCATGCCCAGCGTACCAACCGTGTCACCGTTAACAATGTGTTACCGTGTCCGTTCTCCTTTTTAGTCCGTTGCTACACATAAAAAACGTGGTTTTTTAAAAAGTTTTTTTTAAGTATTTTATTTTCTCCTTTTTAGTCCGTTGCTACACATGAAAAACGTGGTTTTTAAAAAAAGTGTTTATAAATACACGGACTAAAAATCTTGAGCGACCAGGATTCGAACCTGGGTTGTCACGGCCACAACGAGAAGTACTAACCACTATACGATCACGGCCAGCGCGCTCACATCGATTGGGGCCGAAGTAACTGTGTCAATAGGCCTCAAGTCTTGTCGGTATCTTTAGAAATCATGTCCTCAATTTTATGGTCCTTGGGGCGTAATTAAATTAAGCTAATTACGGTCACTAATTGCTAGTTTTTATGATTGCATCTGAAATTGTTAGGCGAAAGTAGCATGCATGCCAAATTTCAGGTCTCTAGAGCAATCAGAAGTGGGCTAATTTTCGATGTCAATTTTAACAACAAACATCCAAACAAACAAACAAACGCGAAGCTGAGTTAAGAAAAACGTTTTAAAAAGTACCAAAAACAAAAATTATGTAGAAAGGCCAGTGTTCTATTGTCACATAGACTGTTAGGTCTCTGTGTATTTTCCTGTTGTTGTTTTTAATTTTCAAAAAGTAAAAAGTATCTAAAATCTCAATGATGTAGAATGGCCAGAGCTCTCGCTGGTGTCATGACCACTGCCTCAACTACAAGGGACTGAATCGAGCAGTGGAGATCAGCAACCAACTGGGGAGGCTGCTGACCAAGTTCAAGGTCAAGATGCTGTCCTGCAATGGTAAGTCTGTAAACATTTTTTCTCTAACTCTCTGAGCAGTTTTCACACCTCAACTTATTCTCAGATAAGATAATCTGCCAAGCTATTTTTAGTCTTTGTTACATTTAACATGAACATTACAAGACCCCAAGCTATTTTAGCCTTTGTTACATTTAACATGAACATTACAAGACTCCAAGCTATTTTAGCCTTTGTTACATTTAACATGAACATTACAAGACTCCAAGCTATTTTAGCCTTTGTTACATTTAACATGAACATTACAAGACTCCAAGCTATTTTAGCCTTTGATACATTTAACATGAACATTACAAGACCCCAAGCTATTTTTAGCCTTTGTTACATTTGACATGAACATTACAAGACCCCAAGCTATTTTTAGCCTATGTTACATTTGACATGAACATTACAAGACCCCAAGCTATTTTTAGCCTTTGTTACATTTAACATGAACATTACAAGACCCCAAGCTATTTTTAGCCTTTGTTACATTTAACATGAACATTACAAGACCCCAAGCTATTTTAGCCTTTGTTACATTTGACATGAACATTACAAGACCCCAAGCTATTTTTAGCCTTTGTTACATTTGACATGAACATTACAAGACCCCAAGCTATTTTAGCCTTTGTTACATTTAACATGAACATTACAAGACCCCAAGCTATTTTAGCCTTTGTTACATTTAACATGAACATTACAAGACCCCAAGCTATTTTAGCCTTTGTTACATTTAACATGAACATTACAAGACCCCAAGCTATTTTAGCCTTTGTTACATTTAACATGAACATTACAAGACCCCAAGCTATTTTTAGACTTTGTTACATTTAACATGAACATTACAAGACCCCAAGCTATTTTTAGCCTTTGTTACATTTAACATGAACATTACAAGACCCCAATCTATTTTAGCCTTTGTTACATTTAACATGAACATAACAAGACCCCAAGCTATTTTAGCCTTTGTTACATTTAATATGAACATTACAAGACCCCAAACTATTTTAGACTTTGTTACATTTAACATGAACATTACAAGACCCCAAACTATTTTTAGCCTTTGTTACATTTAACATGAACATTACTAGACCCCAAGCTATTTTTAGACTTTGTTACATTTAACATGAACATTACAAGACCCCAAGCTATTATAGCCTTTGTTACATCTAACATGAACATTACAAGACCCCAAGCTATTTTAGCCTTTGTTACATTTAACATGAACATTACAAGACCCCAAACTATTTTAGCCTTTGTTACATTTAACATGAACATTACAAGACCCCAAGCTATTTTTAGCCTTTGTTACATTTAACATGAACATTACAAGACCCCAAGCTATTTTAGCCTTTGTTACATTTAACATGAACATTACAAGACCCCAAGCTATTTTTAGCCTTTGTTACATTTAACATGAACATTACAAGACCCCAAGCTATTTTAGCCTTTGTTACATTTAACATGAACATTACAAGACCCCAAGCTATTTTTAGCCTTTGTTACATCTAACATGAACATTACAAGACCCCAAACTATTTTTAGCCTTTGTTACATTTAACATGAACATTACAAGACCCCAAGCTATTTTTAGCCTTTGTTACATCTAACATGAACATTACAAGACCCCAAGCTATTTTAGCCTTTGTTATATTTAACATGAACATTACAAGACCTGTTGTGCTATATGGGAAACACTTTATATATATATATATAACAAATAAAAAAAGGCAAATGATTTTGTCTCAGTTTATTCACATTATAAGGAGTGTAAATATGAAAGATATCAGATCTATTTTCAATGCAAACATTAACAGCTCATATTATGGTAGTATTCACATTCTCTGAAGTAAAAATATGAAAGAATAACCAGGATCTTATTTCAACATTCATTGGCATTTTAAGAAAAAATATTTTAAAATTAAGTAAAAAAAATGTAATATAGATTATCTATCATATGTTTAAAAGAGAGCATTTTTAGTCATGTAAATACAATAAATTCTATTAATATTCCCTTTGTATAGTGTTAGCTTGCACTAATTATGGAGGCACCAAATCGGCAACTAAAATACATCAAGAAGAATGTCACATGACATTTAACCCCTTCCCCCTCTTGGAATATCTTTAATGCTTTTGGGTATATATATATATAAATATATATATACATGGAAAATAAGCGTCATAAAGTTAATGTCTTTAAAAATTAACAGAAATGAGTCAGTTTATAATAATAGACATGGTTAAGTATGACTTCTGGTCACGAAAGAAGAGTTACTTCCCATGGGGGGAAAAATATTCTGTAGGCACCCAAGGATCTCCCACTTAGCAAAAGTGACCATCAAGTCAATGAAATTTTTTTGCTTAATGTGCGTTAACTATTGGGTCCCCACATACTGAGACTGTTAGTTTTAATCTCTTTTGACTAACAATAAACGGCCAACGAGTAAAGTTTCATTAGAAATAAAAATATATGTACAGAGGCAAATACAAAAATATACTTACATTATAAATGACAGGTTTACAGTAATATTATGCAATTTGAAAAATAAATTAATGCCCAGCAATACAATTTTTTAATGATGAAAGATTATTGATATTAAAAAAATGCTAGTTCAGAAATAGAATAATAATTAAAAACTACACTTATTGTGTAGGCAAAGGAAAGTGGCACTGACATATTTTCAAAGAAATTATACATGGACATGAAAAATTTAAAAATTGATAACTAAAATGGGACATTGATTGAAAGTAATGAAACAAGGTGTCAGACACCATAGGGTCATTGTTAGGGTGTGTGGTTGTCATGTAGGCAGAGGTAGAACATTTGGTCAGGGTAATATCAAATACTGCAACATCAATAATAGATATCAATAACAGGACACAGTGAGTGAGCAGGGTTTCTTTCATTTTTTTTTCTAGGTGGACACTTGGAATTTCCAAGGGAGGGGGCGATGGAATTTTTAGGGGAGGGGGCACTTGAAATTTTTCAGGAGAGGGGTGCTTGAAATTACCAGGGGAGGGGGCACTTGAAATTTTTCAGGGTAGAGGGGTGCTTGAAATTTCCAGGGGAGGGGATGGGGATGGAATTTCCAGGGGAGGGGGTTGGATGGAATTTCCAAGGGAAGGGCCACATGAAATTTCTGTGTGGGCACACAGTGGTTACAGTACATATTTTCTATACAAAGAGCACCGCCTCCCTCCCCCTGGAGAAATGCCTGAAAGAAAATCTCTGTTGTAAAAACGAGGGCCTTTTTTTTAGAGATCAGTGTGTGCTTATGTAATCCAATATATAATATATAAGAATAAAATAATAGAGGAAAAGTAAGGCTTGGCTGATACAAATGACACATAAGCAGAGTTTCTTCCAGGCATCTCTTCAGGGGGGCAAAGCCCCCCCGAAAAATTTTTACCGCCCCCCCCCCCCCCCGAACGAAATGAAATTTATATAATTTATATAGAAAATATATACTTTTAACAGTGTCCGCCCCCCGAAGAAAGTTTACCGCCCCCCCCCCCCGAAGATTTCAAGTGCCCCCCCCCCCCCCCCCCCGGAGATAAAAGTCTGGAAGAAACACTGCACATAAGGCAAAAGAGAAACACATTGAACAATTATGTTCAAGATATGAACAAAACAATTGATGGCATAGAAAACAACACAGTAGAAGACATGGTTATAAGAAAATAACACATAACTGGATACTTAAACCATTTAGGATAAAATATATGCCTACATAAATTAGCATAAATAATACAAGATTGAAAGGAACACATTAAACAACATGACATGACTATAATGTAAACACAATAAATGACATGATGCTAAGGATGTACATATGACAGGTATTATACTAATACACACATATAAAGAAAAAAATTACACAATGCTTATGTAAAATGAAGTACATAATACACATACATCAAGGAAAGCATCACAGAACACACAGACAACATATGGTTGAGCCACATTTGAAAGACATTAAAACATCATTGTGTGTCAGATGAGAGCTTAAACCTGGAACTGAGCTAAAGGGATATGATTGTGTCAGTTGCCTTAGCTTGCTTAAACCTCCACATGTCTGAAGCTGGGAATAGAACTTTTAAAAACAAAAACAGCATTAGCTTAGATTAGTGATGAAGGGTTCAGAAAAAAAACAATCTGTTCTGAAACTTTTAAAAATTTTTTTTCATAAGACATAGCATGATGAGGGGGGGGGGGGGGAGTTTTGAAAAAAATGTGGGCCCATCAAAAGCTATAAGATTTTTTTTTCATATTTGTAACTTTATATTATAGATCTATATAAGTTGTTCTTATTATTTTTTTTATTTCTACATTCCTATAGGCCTATAATTAGGCCAGATCTGTGTAAATCTAGACCCCCCCCCCCCCCCTCTATCTCTTGCTCTTCTCTAAAAAAAAACAAGAAAAAAAAAAGAAAAAAACTTGTTGGGCTAAATTACCCTAAGAAAAGACAACAATGAAGCTTTAAAAAAGACATCACAGACAAATTCAATGTTTTTTTAAAAAATCGGAATGAGTGTAAATAGGTGGAATTTGGTTAACAGTTTTGTTTTTTTGCCGAGGAAGGATATGAAAAAAATGCCCAGGAAAAAAAGGGGGGATTAAATGTTAACATTTAATCGAAAAATTTTCACATTATTGCAAAATATTTTTTTTTTCAAAATTTAATTATATATTTTTAACTTTTGGAGAGAAAAAAAATTAGATTTTGATTTTAATCTAGGTCGTAAGGTCGTAAACAGTGTCTATTTCAGACTTTTTTCCCCGGGTGGAGAGGGGGGGGGGAGGGGCAATTGAAACTTTCCTATATGGGGGGGGGGGGGTGAAATTCGGTAGACGTTCTTGGAGATGGGGGGGGGGGGTAGACGATGCCTGAAAGAAACACTGGTCATGATTCCAAGGTGTCAACTGAAAGGTCTAGCTTTAAACTTCCAACGTGTGAATACATTTTTATTTTCATTTTAAAAAGAATCGAAACTATTAAGAAGTAACATCAACATTTTGTTAGGTCAACTTTACAGAATATTTTCCGACATTCGAACTATTACCGCTGCTTAATTAATAATTATTTCAACTGGTCACGTTCATAGTGTATATCAGGCATCTATTTGGTTTAAAGTTTCTCCTCACCCTCCGCCCCAGGAGAAAACTGTCTGAAATAAACACTGGTCACGTGTTGTGTTTTTCTTATGGCGACATCGATTCAGAAACAGCAACCAAGGGCCTTACTGTCTTGTATGCCCCTTCGCCATTTTTGTACCTAGTTAATCCTACTATGTGCGGGAACAAAGGGCCATTAATCTTGCTTTACGTACACTGTATAGAGCATGTCCATACATTTACTCATGGGTGAATCGTCAAAGAAACGTCAAGACAGAGGCTCTAAAAAGGGGGCAACAAGACCTTTCTACGATAAAACAAAAATATGGCTGGTCCCTGAGTTTAAATATTTTTTTTTTTCAATTTTGTTAATTTTTCTTTTGTTCCGTAGAAATATTTCATTGAAATTTTTTTTTTTAAAGAAAAAGTCCGCGTCCTTCATACTGATTGTTAATGGTGCTCCTGCGGCGAATGTTTTTTTAGAGCCCCTGGTTTAATTATACTTTTTAGGTTTGCACGTGCGTCATGGCTTACTTGCCGTTTGTGGGTTATCGTCCGCTGAATTTGGTTCAAGGTTCATTCTGCATGTGCACCGGATGTGGATCATAATAAATATAGGAATTCCGTCTTCAACCATACATAGGTTTGGTGGGAGGGGAGTTATGGGTAGAATTGGTCATAAATACAGCAAGATTTGTATGTCTTTTCCATTCATTGACTTATGTGTATGTAAAAATCACTGGCCAGTATATGTGTGTGCATATCACGCATCATGGATCATAAACAAAGAGTACACAAAAGTATTATTTTGACGGAACAGGGTTAGGGTTACCCCCCCCCCCCGACATTAACCACCGGAGTAATTACCCCTGTCAATTAATTCCCTCCCCCCCCCCCCAGTTGGACATTACCCAACCCCCCCCCCGGTCATAGCTTAAGGTACAGTTAAGGTTAGGGTCAGCGTGAGATTTAAACTAATGTCTAGGGTTGGGTTTAGTTTTAGGCTGAGGTGAATGCTTTAGTTTAGGCTTGTTCTTATGGTTAGGCGTCAATATTCTTGAGCTTGGGGGAGGGGGGGGGGGGGGGGTAATTCCCCAGGGGGAGGGGGGATGTTGACAAGAGGTAATTGCTCCGGGAGAGGGGGTAATTTTGGGGGAGAAGTGATGTCCTAGACCCTATTTCTACCCACCACTCCGCCCCCATATAACGATATGTAACAAATAGACTACCACACTGTTAGCTATACATATTGTTACTGTGTGTGGCTAGCTACGTCTACTCTCACGAAGGTTGTGTACTTGACTATACTAACCCTAGCCCTTGGCTAGTTACTCCTTGTACTGGTTGAGGTCGTGTTTCTGTACTTGACTATACTAACCCTAGCCCTTGGCTAGTTACTCCTTGTACTGGTTGAGGTCGTGTTTCTGTACTTGACTATACTAACCCTAGCCCTTGGCTAGTTACTCCTTGTACTGGTTGAGGTCGTGTTTCTGTACTTGACTATACTAACCCTAGCCCTTGGCTAGTTACTCCTTGTACTGCTTGAGGTCGTGTTTCAGTACTAGACTATACTAACCCTAGCCCTTGGCTAGTTACTCCTTGTACTGGTTGAGGTCGTGTTTCTGTACTTGACTATACTAACCCTAACCCTTGGTTAGTTGCTCCTTGTACTGGTTGAGGTCGTGTTTCTGTACTTGACTATACTAACCCTAGCCCTTGGCTAGTTGCTCCTTGTACTGGTTGAGGTCGTGTTTCTGTACTTGACTATACTAACCCTAGCCCTTGGTTAGTTGCTCCTTGTACTGGTTGAGGTCGTGTTTCTGTACTTGACTATACTAACCCTAACCCTTGGTTAGTTGCTCCTTGTACTGGTTGAGGTCGTGTTTCTGTACTTGACTATACTAACCCTAGGCCTTGGCTAGTTGCTCCTTGTACTGGTTGAGGTCGTGTTTCTGTACTTGACTATACTAACCCTAGCCCTTGGCTAGTTGCTCCTTGTACTGGTTGAGGTCGTGTTTCTGTACTTGACTATACTAACCCTAGGCCTTGGCTCCTTGTACTGGTTGAGGTCGTGTTTCTGTACTTGACTATACTAACCCTAGCCCTTGGCTAGTTACTCCTTGTACTGGTTGAGGTCGTGTTTCAGTACTAGACTATACTAACCCTAGCCCTTGGCTAGTTACTCCTTGTACTGGTTGAGGTCGTGTTTCTGTACTTGACTATACTAACCCTAACCCTTGGTTAGTTGCTCCTTGTACTGGTTGAGGTCGTGTTTCTGTACTTGACTATACTAACCCTAGCCCTTGGCTAGTTGCTCCTTGTACTGGTTGAGGTCGTGTTTCTGTACTTGACTATACTAACCCTAACCCTTGGTTAGTTGCTCCTTGTACTGGTTGAGGTCGTGTTTCTGTACTTGACTATACTAACCCTAGGCCTTGGCTAGTTGCTCCTTGTACTGGTTGAGGTCGTGTTTCTGTACTTGACTATACTAACCCTAGCCCTTGGCTAGTTGCTCCTTGTACTGGTTGAGGTCGTGTTTCTGTACTTGACTATACTAACCCTAGGCCTTGGCTCCTTGTACTGGTTGAGGTCGTGTTTCTGTACTTGACTATACTAACCCTAGCCCTTGGCTAGTTACTCCTTGTACTGCTTGAGGTCGTGTTTCAGTACTAGACTATACTAACCCTAGCCCTTGGCTAGTTACTCCTTGTACTGGTTGAGGTCGTGTTTCTAAACGAGATGGAGACGATGCAGTCTCTGTTGGACGAATGTGTCCCTCCGCTGCTCTGCCGTCGTGCCGCCTTCCGGTGCTCGCTGCGCACCGGGCGCAAGTAGTCCCTTTTCCGGCAGACCGCGCCTCCCGACCGGACCCGCCCGAGGCACTGTTCCATCATCCGCTTCCAGACATTGTAGAACTTGACGTTGATGAAGGAGTAGAGCAGGAAGTTGATGGATAGATTTATCCAGATCAGAAAGTTGGCGACCCGCTGAAACAAGGCGATAGCCGGGCTGCGCTTTAACCCAGTCATGGCCGCGATGATGACGCTTTCCCCGAACGCCGACGGGATGACCAGGATCAGGAAGAGGCCGACGATGACGATGCAGGTCAAGGTCAGCCTGGCTTGCTCCCTCGTCCAGGTGTTGTGCTGGTTTTTCCTGACGCCCAGCTTCCGTCGTTTCTTCTGCTGGTGCCTGAGCTTGTAGACGAGGAAGGAGTTGAAGAGGACGAGGAGCAGGAGCGGGAGGAAGTTGAGCAGGACGCTGTGGACCCAGGAGATGATCACCGCCACGGGGAGCAGGCTCGGGTTTTCTACCATCGTGTAGCAGTTGCCGCCGCCGTACGGGCAGCAGGGGTGGCTGTAATTCGGACACGGCACGATCTCGTACCAGACGAACCTGGGCGTGTTGAGCAGCAGGTTGGAGGCGAACACCACCACGACCTTGACCCGCGCGCTGTGCACGGTGCAGCGGATGGGCGCCCAGAGCGGGAACTGCAGGAAGAGGCACCGCTCTAAGGACATGGTGACCACCACCCAGATTCCCGTCGAGAAGGCGATGTTGGAGATGGGGTAGTAGAAGTAAGCCCGGAAGAAATTCCACGTGTAGTCGGGGGAGGTGTCGAAGAAGACCTCCATGAGGATGAACAGCAGCGCCGTGAGATCGGCGCAGGCTAAAGCTTTGAGGTGGACGTAGGGGGATTCCTTGAGCCGCGGGGAGCGGAGGGTCAGGAGGATGAGGATGTTGCTGAAGATGCCGAACACCAGGATGGGCGCGCCGACGTAGAGCTTGATGTACTCCACGTATTCCCTGACCAGCGACCACGCGTCGTTGACCTCGCGTGTTGAGTTGAGCCCGCTCGTTTGATTCATGCTTCTCAAAGCTTGAGAGAAGAGGGGGGGGGGGATATTCAACTCGCGAGCGGGTCACTGAGTGGTTTATGTTAGGCCGTCATCCTTATTCAGTCCGGTGACGTTTTCTGTGGGGTAATGACCACGTACATCGTCTGGAAGTAGAAAGAAAGAATAGCCGTCTTACTTATATTGATTAGTTTTTACGGTCTTTTGTTATACTTTGTGGACATGGTCCGGCGTCTTTTTCAATCTTTTGATGAGCTGTTTGATACTGTGTATTGTATCATATTGTGTTTGCTAGAAGTTGAGTTTATGCTTTGTATGCACTATATGTACCCGTACCCAGTGGCGTAGCGAGGTCGGGTGTCACCCGGTGCGTCACTTAAAGGGGTCACCCCCCAGAGGCGTAGCGACCCTTCCCGGCGCCCGGGGACAAAGGGACAAACTTTCAATTTTCGATTTGCACCCCCCCCCCCATCTCAAACTTTCGATTTGCACCCCTCCCCCTCCATCCTTGTCGGGATTTGTCAAATTTGCTCTTAAAAGGCTTTTAAACACTCGAATTAATCTCATCATTTTTCTCTATATATTTTGCTATTTTTTTTTGCCTTGGTGTCACCCCCCTAAATGGTGTCACCCGGTGCGGTCCGCCGCCCCAGCCAACCGCCCGGCTCCCCCTCGCTACGTCACTGCCCGTACCGTGTAATGTATTGTGTGTGGAGTTGAGTCACGAAAAAGTCTCATTAAATTAAGTATAATGGGGATAATGCTGCGGAATGAATGTCACGGAAATATTTTTTGTTGTTGAAAAAGTCATTTAAAAGTCGAATTTCGTAGTAAAATAGGGTCGCCTTGGTCTATCTACTCAATTTTGACCATGCTCAATAATATTTTATAAAGGAATTCTTGTTTCAAAAAGGATCATTTGCAAGTAGTGAGGTATAGGGCGTCCCCTGGGAAGTGTGGATCTGGTTGCGACAAAACAAAAAACGTGACGTAATTCATGGACGACCCCTGTGACTTTGTTCCCTACGCGAGTTCTTTTCATACGGTGCCCCACCAATATAGCCGGCACCTTCCTGGGTTGTCACTGTTATGTAACCCGCCAGTTTATTAAAAAAAAAAAAAAAAAAAAAAAAAAAAAAAAAAAACGTTTTCTACTTAATTTAACAATAAATATTAAATTATATAAAAAGTAATAATATATTCTTATTTTCAGGAGTAGGCTTATACTTTTATCACTGTTAATTACTGTTAAAGTAAGTAATTAAAAAGATAATATCTTAACATAACATAGTACTAGCTACCTGTTGTTTATAATTAGCTCACGCGTTTTTTGCAAACTTATAAAAACATTTCTCAGCTGTACAAAATTCATCAGACAAAAAAAAATCAGGGAAATATACTCGACAGTTTAAGTAAATCTGGCCGTGTGTATCTCAAACAGTATATCGATTTTTTTTTATCTTTCCGGTTCATCTTAATTGGGTATTTTATCGTGATGTTTTTTGTTAATATCAGTGAATCTTTAGTTTTTTCTCACCCTAAAACTCTTGGTTTGCCAGATTAATTCACGTGTGTTGAGTTTTGTTAATATCAGCGAATCTTTAGTTTTTTCTCACCCTAAAACTCTTGGTTTGCCAGATTAATTCACGTGTGTTGAGTTTTGTTAATATCAGCGAATCTTTAGTTTTTTATTTGTCACCCTAAAACTCTTGGTATGCCAGATTAATTCACGTGTGTTGAGTTATGTTAATATCAGCGAATCTTTAGTTTTTTATTTGTCACCCTAAAACTCATGGTTTGCCAGATTAATTCGCGTGTGACGCCCAAAACGTCTGTGCTGTTTGTATGTGTGTTTATCTCTGTGTGTGTGTGTGTGTGTTAGCAACTCGTTGACATTACACGCTTTTCGCTAGGATTAAGGCGGGTTTAAACGTGTATCACGACAATTCGCGTTGGGATTAGGGTTGGGTTACGGTATAAAATTGATATTCTGTATGTACTTGTCTGATTTCGGTCAGTGTGCGATGTCTAGTGTCTGTATCATGTATTGTAGCAGCCCCTATACTGACAATCTGTAATCGTGTTGTGTGCGACCATGCTATGTCTCATTATAAAATAAGTATGACCCCCCCCCTCCCCACGTTGGATTAAACTCAAACAGTAGATTTATTAGTCTACCCACATTTACTACTGACACACTGTTACACCGAATGGGATGAAAACAAAAGAGCCGATATGGTATAAGGGCCGACACTGTAAAAATACCGCGCAGAGTCCCGAAAATCCTTTTGTTTAAGAAACTTATTCTTTCACTAACCATCCAAGCAAAGTCACTAAGAGTCAGAATGGCATCCTCATGTAATTTAAGTTAGACCTGGACACCCACCCCCCACCCCTACACACACCCCGCACTCCCTACACACACACCGTACATGATTATTTGCCTTGTGTTTGTATATAGGCTATATTATAGGTGTTCAAGCATTTGGTGTCGCCTTTAACTTATTGTTTGTACCTAGCAGAAAGGACGTATGGGTCGCACTTGGGGCTCTTAATTCGTGCCCCCAAGCTTAACACATAGTGTCGTTTTTAGTTCGTACCCAGAAGTTAAGACATAAAGACGCGCTTTGAGCTTTTAGTCTGTCTAGAAACAAGTACAAATAGGTGTAGCCACAAGCTTTTAGTTGGTGTCTAGAAGCTAAACATATAGTGTCGTTTTTAGTGCCCAGAAGTTAGGACAAGTAGGTGTCGCTTTGAACTTTTAGTTTATATCTTGAAACAAGTACAAATAGGTGTAACCAGAAGCTTTTAGTTGGTGTCAATAAGCTAAACACCAAGTGTTGTTTTTAGTGCCCAGAAGTTAGGACAAGTAGTTGTCGCTTTAAACTTTTAGTTTATATCTAGAAACTAGTACAAATAGGTGTAACCAGAAGCTTTTAGTTGGTGTCTAGAAGCAAAGTGTCCAAGCGACCAGACACAATCTACAAATTCTACGCGTTACCGATTTTTCTCCTTACGTACATAACACTACCCAATTATCGATCTCGAAATCACGCCATTGTTGAATTGATTACACTTACGCTCTTTGTTATTCCCTGTCTGTATTGTTGTTCTAAAATTCCTCTACTTTATATCCTTAACACCCAAAGCAAGAAAACGTAAAGTCTAATTTAATTGTACGTCGTCCAGCTTTAAGATTGATGAGCTGTCGTCCAAGGCGTAATGAAATGTGTAATTTGATACTGAACTCATTACATATCTGAACTACGAACGGAATTTTTTATAAATAGAAGTCTGTGTTACTGAAATGCACTCACAAATATTAAAATCGGTAGTTCGGTGATTGGCCAAAATGGCGTCGCTAGGCGGGGTGTGAACTTTCAACAATTTTGCATTTTCGGGTTGGTGTCACCCCCTCCTCCCCTACCTTATAATTGTAACCGTATAAAACATTGTTTTGGCTGTAAATTTTAAGATTTTTCTATTTAATGTAACCCTCTAAATGGTTTCACCCGGTGCGGACCGCACCCCAAGCCCTCGCCTTGTGTCGCCAATATAGTTTTGAATGAGGGTTGGTTCTCCCTGCTTTCAGCGACGTTATTCTTTTTTATCTACTTTTTATTATCCTTCAATTTTGGTAGAATTTTCTTTTACAATGTGACAATATAAGCACTAATAACTATCTAAGTTACTCAGAGGCGTAGCGAGGGTGGGGGGGGGACATATATCCCCGGGCGCCGACCTTAGGGGGCGCCAAAATGGATTGGAAAAACAAATTGAAAGTTTGAAGGGGGTGGGGGTGCAAATCGAAAGTTTGAAGGAGGGATGCAAATTGAAAGTTTGTACCCGGACGCCGGGAAGGGTCGCTACGCCTCTGAAGTTACTATACCGATTCATTGGAGTCGTGGGCCGCATGTGGCCCGCGGGTCAGACAGACGTTGCACAACCTGTGCCCAGCCCAGTTATAACCCACTACAGTTGTAAACTGACGCCCGTCGCACACGCGCAGTGCGTCGTGAGTTTATCGTGACCTGACGTTCTAGCTACGCTAGTTTTGGTTTTGTGTTTTACGCGGTTCAAGTCTAAGCTGCTACCTACGCATGTTTTTGTTTTGGTTTTGTGGCCAACTGCGTGTTGCAATCACGCTGCCCACGTCAATTAAGCTGCGTTTTAAGACTTGATTGTCAGTTCAACTAGATTTATGCAGGTATTTGGATATCGGGGCTATGGAGCTAATCTAGTTTTTTAAAAAAAAATTTTGGGTACTGGAGCTATAATTGAGCTTACAGCCTACGGTCAATATAGAATCGCTACAGCCCAGAGATACAACAGTTTTTGAAAGATAAATTAGGGACGTTTTAATCGAATAGTTAAATCATGGTTTCTACGTTACTATGTTTACATAATTGTAAGCAGAAGAAACCCCTAGAGTAATCTTAAATAGACACGACCTCCCATTTAAATTTCTAAGGTTAATTGGTTTTAATATGTTAATATGTACGCGCCGTAGGAAATGGTTTTTCAAAATGTCACAATTACATATTAGTTTCGTAACACCAGCGGTTGTGTCCACTTGATCTCTATTGCTGGCACATAAGCCCACCCCCCGTATTTTAACTTCATTTGTAGAATTCCCCCCCCCCCCCCCCCTTTCATAACACAAAACGCGGGCAAAATATTACGAATAATTTAGATATTTTAATGGATTATATGGGACATTCATAAATGTCGTCATGCTGTTTAACGATTTTTATCTCCCCCCTCCACATCGTCACAAAATGCCGAACCATCCTCCCCTCCTTTTAAAGTTATTGTCGAATTTTTAAATTTTATTTAGAAAAGCATACATTGTATGAACTACCATGTTAAAAGTTTGATCTTTGTCTAGTGTTAACGGTGTGCGATCGTGAAGAAGTTTTTTTTTAGAAAGTTTAACAGTAGAGGAAACAAAACAACTTGAACAGATGCCTGCACGAAAATGTACTTAAGCTTCAGTAAGGGGGGGGGGGGGGTCAGTCGGAGCTGAGATGGAGCTAACTCAAAACTTAATCGGAGCTTGATCAAAAAAAAAATATGCCCCAGTTCCCAGTAATGGCAAATGGGTTTTATTTACATGTATGTATTCATTGTTTTATTTCATTTTTAATTAATTAATTAGGCCTCATTAATTAATTTTATTAATTTAATAATTCGTTTATTCATATATTTATTTATTCTTCTATTCACTCATTATTAATAAATTACATTTTATTTATGCTATGTTAAATTTGTATTAAATGAGCTATTTATATAATGCTAAATTTGTATTATATGGGCTATTTATGTTATGCTATATTATTATTAGGCTAAATCTTTATTATATGGGCTTTATTTATATGTTTAAATATAAACCGCTGTCACGATGTTTTGTATTTGTATTGCCCCTGGCTACCTAATTAGCCCCTGGACGCACATAAGAGAAGCAGATATTAGGAGAATCTCATTTGTAGAACTACATCGCTTAATGCAAACATTCGTTCCGGTGATCTAGAAAGATATATAGCCTATATACATAAGGCAGAAACCTTCAGGGCGATTCCCGGTGCTGAAGTCATTGAAATATGGAGCAGACACTCCCCCCCCCCCCCCGGGTCCTGCGAATAGCGACTACAGGAAGCATGGGTTGACCTGTACCAACTTGACCAGGGGTGAAAGCTGACCATTTCCTAACATTCACTAACCTCCCCCCCCCCTTCCCCTATTATTCAGGAAAAAATGGAAGCATTGTTGTAAAGGATCATTAAAGTTGCAGAAACCTAACCCAAGATGTCTACTTTATTTTGAGAATTTTGAAAGGAGAGCAACTCGCTTTAAAGTGTTGGTTGATTTTTTTTTTTATGAATACTATTCTGCGCCCGAAAAAAATGCTCTTTTTAAAAAGCTGGTGTGCTGATTTCATTACAAATTTAACTAAGCATTGTTGTAAAACGATAGAAATTATGTAGATTTGAAATACTTAATTAAAATTAAGCTTTAGCATTGATTAGCAATAGCATATTTTTAAAAATTTCTCTCGTATAGTAATAATAAAACTTCAAAATGTTTGCGCTTAAATTTGAAATAAATTAAATTTTAACGTAATTAGCTATTAAAAAAATCTTTAAATTGCTAAAACTTTTGTTTTATTTTTTTTTATTCGCAGTGTTTCCGATTTTATAACACTAGCTCCGTAATAGTTTTAAGGTTAACAGTCGGGTTTTATTTAAGGTTAGGTTAAGGCTCAGGAATCTTTATCGAAAGCATGTGCCAACTAGGTAGTATGCCTGGTACATACATGAAATTATCAAAGTGATATGTAGACTACGGCTGTTCAAGATTTCGGTACTTTGAGATCACTCACATGTTATATTTATATAGCACGAATGTGATAGGTCGTGGTGTTTTAACATTTTCTTATATGTTACAAGGGGTACGGATAGTATATAGCAATTTATTTTGCCACAATGCATTTTATTTCCATATTTTTATTTTTTGCTAAATTTAATCAATTTTAAGTTGTTGGATCAAAAACATTAACATAGACATTATTTCTATTGAACCTCTATTTACAGTTCTACAGTGGTTTAATGATATTACAAGAGATTTTTCTATAAATGACATGTTTTCTGGGAAATTGTAAAGGGTTATAAAAATGTTATATCATCTGTAGAGAGGGTTAAAGAAATGTCATATCACTTCTATGTGAAGTGGGCGGGTCATAATTTTCCTAAAAGATATATGCGCACGATCCAGTTTTATGAGAATTAACATAATCTTGTCAGCTCTTCTCACTAGTGGGGCGTGTGTTTTTTTTTGTTGTGCTAAGTACAACATGTTGTAGTTTTTCTGTTCTTTTTGTTGTGCTTAGTACAACATGTTGTAGTTTTTCTGTTCGTTTTGTTGTGCTAAGTACATGTTGTAGTTTTTCTGTTCGTTTTGTTGTGCTAAGTACAACATGTTGTAGTTTTTCTGTTCTTTTTGTTGTGCTAAGTACATGTTGTAGTTTTTCTGTTCTTTTTGTTGTGCTAAGTTCAACATGTTGTAGTTTTTCTGTTCTTTTTGTTGTGCTAAGTTCAACATGTTGTAGTTTTTCTGTTCTTTTTGTTGCGCTAAGTACAACATGTCGTAGTTTTTCTGTTCTAATTCTTTTTGTTGTGCTAAGTACAACATGTTGTAGATTTTCTGTTCTTTTTGTTGTGCTAAGTTCAACATGTTGTAGTTTTTCTGTTCTTTTTGTTGTGCTAAGTTCAACATGTTGTAGTTTTTCTGTTCTTTTTGTTGTGCTAAGTTCAACATGTTGTAGTTTTTCTGTTCTTTTTGTTGCGCTAAGTACAACATGTCGTAGTTTTTCTGTTCTAATTCTTTTTGTTGTGCTAAGTACAACATGTTGTAGTTTTTCTGTTCTTTTTGTTGTGCTAAGAACAACATGTTTTAGTTTTTCTGTTCTTTTTGTTGTGCTAAGAACAACGTTGTAGTTTTTCTGTTCTTTTTGTTGTGCTGAGTACAACATGTTGCAGTTTTTCTGTTCTTTTTGTTGCGCAAAGTTCAACATGTTGTTTTTTTGTTTTTTTTGTTGCGCTAAGTTCAACATGTGGTCGTTTTTTTTTTCCCTATTTCGTGGTACATTCTGGTAATTAGTTATGCACTATTAATATTACTAAAACTAACTATCGGAATACACTTAAAAAAACAACTGAGCTTTATTTACTAAACGATTGGTAGTATTATCTTTGCACAACAAAATATATAATTGACTTACCATTTTCTTGTTACCTTGTCAGGTTAAGCTTTTCTTACATCCACATTTTACCTTGTCTGCTACCGTAAAATTTACAACTTGTTTTTCTTTTCTTTTGTTTTCTTGTGTTATTCTGAATAATTTTTAAAAAAAAAGTGATTTCCACAATCGGGTTTAGTCCGATAACATCAAATCTGTTCGTGCCACGGCAAGCGATGATCTTGTTTTGACTTCCCGCCACTTTATGCTATATAGGCCTACACGTCTGCTCTCCTTGGCTTGCTCGTCTGCTGGCCCAGCCGGCTCACGGCAGATGGCACGGGCTGGATCGATATCCAAAACAAATCACATTTTATTATTGCATTTTTTTTTTGTATTGCAAAATTATTTTTAAAAAAATTAAATGTTAATTAGGTCACACACAAATCGGGCTTCGTTTTAAATTGTATAAATGGCCTTGATGCAATGTACGCCTAGTTTGATTGGCTGGTAAATGCGAGGCGATGTAAGTTTAAAATTTGATTGGCTGGTACCAATGCGTCACTGTTTATATTGTTCGGAAACTGGCTCTGTTTAATTTTGTATGGTTTTACTCGGAGGAAGCTAGCGCCCTCTAATCATTGTTTTTTTCCCCAGGCATTTTCTTGATTGAGGGGGGGGGGGGGAATCATAAGAATGGTTAAGTATTTTCTATTCAACTTTAACACTAATTTTATTTATTTTTTGTCGTGGGGGGGGGGGTTAGGTTCTTCAAGGACATTCTCCTCAGGAGGGATACCTGAAACACTTGTAATATGTTATACTTTTACTTAACCCCCCCCCCCCTCCACTTTTAGCACCGCACCCCTAAACAAAATATAATTTAAAATACAAAATAATTACTCGAGACTTTCGAGTTAGAAGTCGCACGCACTACAATCCGACCACGCCGTCCCGCCCCTTTTTATTTGGCCTCTTAGTACCTACAGTTACTGTACTTGTCCCCCTTAGTACCTAATGTTACTGCACTTGTCCCCCTTAGTACCTAAAGTTACTGCACTTGTCCCCCTTAGTACCTAAAGTTACTGCACTTGTCTCCCTTAGTACCTAAAGTTACTGCACTTGTCCCCCTTAGTACCTAAAGTTACTGCACTTATCCCCCTTAGTATCTACAGTTACTGCACTTATCCCCCTTAGTATCTACAGTTACTGCACTTGTTCCCCTTGTTATTCTAACCTTAGTGCCGCTGATGCCCTGGTTATTCTAACCTTAGTGTACTTAGATCCCTGGTTATTCTAACCTTAGTGTACTTAGATCCCTTGTTATTCTAACCTTAGTGCCACTGATGCCCTGGTTATTCTAACCTTAGTGCCACTGATGCCCTGGTTATTCTAACCTTAGTGCCACTGATGCCCTGGTTATTCTAACCTTAGTGTACTTAGACCCCTGGTTATTCTAACCTTAGTGCCACTGATGCCCTGGTTATTCTAACCTTAGTGCCACTAATGCCCTGGTTATTCTAACCTTAGTGCCACTGATGCCCTGGTTATTCTAACCTTAGTGCCACTGATGCCCTGGTTATTCTAACCTTAGTGCCACTGATGCCCTGGTTATTCTAACCTTAGTGCCACTAATGCCCTGGTTATTCTAACCTTAGTGCCACTGATGCCCTGGTTATTCTAACCTTAGTGCCACTAATGCCTGGTTATTCTAACCTTAGTGTTCTTAGACCCCTGGTTATTCTAACCTTAGTGCCTCTGATGCCCTGGTTATTCTAACCTTAGTGTACTTAGATCCCTGGTTATTCTAACCTTAGTGTACTTAGATCCCTGGTTATTCTAACCTTAGTGTACTTAGACCCCTGGTTATTCTAACCTTAGTGCCACTGATGCCCTGGTTATTCTAACCTTAGTGCCACTGATGCCCTGGTTATTCTAACCTTAGTGCCACTGATGCCCTGGTTATTCTAACCTTAGTGCCACTGATGCCCTGGTTATTCTAACCTTAGTACCACTGATGCCCTGGTTATTCTAACCTTAGTACCACTGATGCCCTGGTTATTCTAACCTTAGTACCACTGATGCCCTGGTTATTCTAACCTTAGTGCCACTGATGCCCTGGTTATTCTAACCCTAATGCACTTTGACCCTTATCATCCGCCCTTTTGTTCTATGGACGTCCGGCGAAAGATTTGCAAGAGAGATCACTATTGTTTACCTCCAAGCTCAGATTATCTCGGCAAAAATACTCACTCAGTTTAATCACCTAGCTAGTATTTCACAATACCTAATTTACTACACATAATTGTATTGATTTTACAAGGGCTCTTTATTTTCAAGGTGGGGTGGGGTGGGGGGTGAGACTCGTCCTTCACCCCTATCTTGACAATGATCATGGCCTACATATTCCATCATTGCTTTGTGCTACTTCCTGTTTTATACGCCTGTGCTATGTGCCCCAGTATTTATATGCCTTATGTTATGCCCATCCAACTTGTTTCTTGTCTGTAGCACAGTATTTATCTGCCCTTTCCTTCCCCATCCCCTGTTTTAATACACCATCATTCCCCCACCCTTAGGCTTTGCGCTCTTTTTTTTTTAAATCATTAGATTGGTTCAGCTAAAAATAGAATCACATGACGCCTTTAGGTTATTTTTATACCCTTTTATTAAAATCAACAGGCTTCAGCTGCTTACGTGTTCTATGTACATTTAACACATCAGGTTGTTGTTGCTGAGTTTTAGAAACTGTCGAACATTGCAGAGGTTGGTGCATAGGGGTCATCCATAAACGACATCCCTTTTTTTTAACCCCCCCCCCCTCCTTTTTCCTCTAAAATGACGTCACATTAAGCCTACTACCCCACCAAAATTTCATTTTTGTTTTAAATTTCTTTCTAAAATGTTTACTTGTAGCTCATTCAGCATTGAGTTTATGGAACAATTTTTAGTGCAATTTACAAAAAAAAAAATAAAATAAAATCAGCTTTTGGTATGACTAATGTGTCATCATACTTTTTTATCCCCCCCCCCCCCACCCCATCCCCCACCCCCTCGTTATATGTCGTCACAAAAGTCCGAACCTTCCGTCCGTTTGAAGATTGTCGTCATTTATCGACGCCCCTCATAGACGCCATTTTTATTAACCCGCCCAATTAACCCGCCCAATTAACCAGCCCAATTAAGAGGAAGCTCAGTCTGTAAAGTAGGGCTTCTGTGAGGTGAGATATTCCACAAGTGGCGCTGGGGGCCGTGAACATATTAAAGCGGACATTAGTTTTACTTACCCGTTGTGCCGGTCGTGAACATATTACAGAGGGCATTGGTTTTACTCAATCTTCTTCGCCTTGTAATTGTAACATTTGAATTGAGGTGCTCACGCTTGCAGTGTCAACTTCTAGAATCTCACTCAACGACCTACAACCACACGATCATATGAACTTATGGCACATGACACAATGACCTATGACCCCCACAACCCTACTTTATTCAAACGGCAAAGAGCTTTGTATTTTTGTAAAAGCTTAAATTCAAACTAGATTCCTCTTTCTTTTTACTTGCTTCATCCGTCCGTCATAGGTCGAAACTTGCTTGCGAAATTTTAACCATTTCTACCAAACCGATTTGCTTCAAAACTTGACTCTTAGGTCAATACATTATGCATTTAATACCCTTGTTTAAATTGTATGAGCGAAACGCGTTTTTAAAAATACTAGCCGCCCAGGCCCTGCACTTGAATTTGTGAAGCATACACATAAACAAAAACATATTATAAAATAAATAAACTTTAGTTTTCTTTATTATAAGCATTTAGAAGCTTCTTATTGAAACGGGGATTTTTTTTTTTTTGGTGTGTTTTGTTTTTTAATTTCTTTAACTCCCACACATGACGCTAAATAGTTTTTTTTTTCAATTGACATCTTTTCCCTTTACAAACGACACTTGAAATCTTCCGCGTTGTATCACGCCATTTTTAGCTCACATTCTCTCATTTCAAGAGGAGACGTGCGACTTTCTAAACAGTTTTTGTTCCTGTCTCTCTCGATACAGCGCATTTGTCTCACTCGATATAGAGCATGTGTCTCACTCGATATAGCGCATTTTTCTCACTCGATATAGCGCATTTGTCTCACTCGATATAGCGCATGTGTCTCACTCGATATAGCGCATGTGTCTCACTCGATATAGCGCAATTGTCTCACTCGATATAGCGCATTTTTCTCACTCGATATAGCGCATTTTTCTCACTCGATATAGCGCATGTGTCTCACTTTAGGTGTGCATTTTACGACTTGATTTCTTCATGTCTCACTTGACGCAGTGCTGTCATATCACTTAATTTCTTTCAAGTATCACTACTTACAATTAAAAATCCATGTTTTAGTTAGTTTACAAGTATTTTGTGAACATTATCTCGGGATCGATGCCCAATCCCCGAATACCAAATCTGTCGGCGATTACTTTCAAGATTCAGCAGTCATGCGCTCCACCTCTCGAACATGTCGCTCCACCCCTCGAACATGTCGCCCTACTTCTCGACCATGTCGCTCCACCTCTCGACCATATCGCTCCACCTCTCGATCATGTCACTTCACCTCTCGAAATATTTGCTCCACCTCTCAAACATGTCGCTCCACCTCACGACCATGTCGCTCCACCTCTCGACCTCTCGTTTCACCTCACGAACATATTGCCCCACCTCTCGAAATATTTGCCCCACCTCTCGAACATGTCGCTCCACCTCACGACCATGTCGCTCCACCTCTCGACCTTGTCGCTCTACCTCACGACCATATCGCTCCACCTCTCGACCATGTCGCTCCACCTCTCGACCATGTCGCTCCACCTCTCGAACATGTCGCTCCACCTCTCGACCATGTCGCTCCACCTCTCGAAATATTTTCTTCACCCCTCGACCATATCGCTCCACCTCTCGACCATGTCACTACACCTCTCGAACATGTCGCCCTACCTCACGACCATGTCGCTCCACCTCACGACCATGTCGCTCCACCTCTCGACCATGTCACTACACCTCTCGAACATGTCGCCCTACCTCACGACCATGTTGCTCCACCTCACGACCATGTCACTACACCTCTCGAACATGTCGCCC
The DNA here is from genome assembly GCF_028476545.2 of Physella acuta. Lineage (NCBI taxonomy): Eukaryota > Metazoa > Mollusca > Gastropoda > Physidae > Physella > Physella acuta. Next base: position 357,356 of record NW_026732085.1, read on the forward strand.
TACCTCACGACCATGTCGCTCCACCTCTCGACCATGTCACTCCACCTCTCGAACATGTCGCCCTACCTCACGACCATGTTGCTCCACCTCTCGACCATGTCACTCCACCTCTCGAACATGTCGCCCTACCTCACGACCATGTTGCTCCACCTCACGACCATGTCACTACACCTCTCGAACATGTCGCCCTACTTCACGACCATGTCGCTCCACCTCTCGACCATGTCACTCCACCTCTCGAACATGTCGCCCTACCTCACGACCATGTCGCTCCACCTCTCGACCATGTCGCTCCACCCCTCGAACATGTCGCTCCACCTCACGACCATGTCGCTCCACCTCACGACCATGTCGCTCCACCTCACGAAATATTTGCTCCACCTCTCGAACATGTCGCCCCACCTCTCGAAATATTTGCTCCACCCCTCGAACATGTCGCTCCACCTCTCGACCATTAGAACGAGGACACAAAGGTTAATATTTAACATACAGATTAAAGTTAACTCATGTCATCTGATGGGTCGAATGATTCACTTTTATTTCAACGCAAGAATTAAATTTTTTGAATTAAATCTGGTCATTCTCAATAGAGGTGGGGAACTCATGGAATTTCCCAGCCATCAAGTAAGCCGTTGGGCTGATTCTCATCATTAAATATTTTTTTATGAGCGTAAGACGTGCAACTCCAGTTTCCTTTCTGCCAGAGCATTTCCGGTCATTCTCAAAGTTGTCCTGACATAGCAACAAAAACACGAGGCACTGACCTGGCCAAAAAAATAAATAAAAACTTGTCATTTATCAAATTAGCCTGTAGCTTTGTTGACCGCTGGGGCTTTAGGGCTAGAGTCAAGGTCTGGGTAAAGGATTTGTTAGCGGCAGCAGGGCGTTTCGGTAGCATTAGTGGTTTGGTAAAGACAACAGACAACTGTATGTTATTTAAACAGTTGGCTTAGCCGTACCCCACTCTGAATATCGTATCGCTACTTGACAGAGGCGTCGCGATGGGGGGGGGGGGGGAACATATGTCCCCGGACGCCGACCTTAGGGAGCGCCAAAATGGGTTGGAAAAAGTAATCGAAAGTTTGATGGGGGGGGGGGGGGTGCAAATCGAAAGTTTGAGGGATGGGGTGCAAATCAAAAATTTAAGGGGGGTGGAAATCAAAAGTTTGAGGGGGGGGGGGGTGCAAATTGAAAGTTTGAGGGGGGATGCAAATCGAAAGTTTGTCCCCGGGCGCCAGGAAGGGTCGCTACGCCTCTGCTACTTGATTGACGTTATGGGGTGGGGGGGTTATGTCATTTTATGTGCTGTTGATATCTCGTTTATATTTATATTTGTCATTTTATGTGAAAAGTTAAGTTACCCTTTAAAACACGACTATGAAGGGATAGTGTTATCAACACTATGCCCAACTGCCTATTCTTTCCCTAACTCGAGGTATCCATTAGAGCTGAGTGGACTCAGGGACGTTCTACGAACTCAAGCCTGGATCCGAGCTCTAGACTTTCTGGTTAGCAGTCGTGCGTTTTCACACTAACCTTTTATATTCGTAGGTCACAGAAACAGGTGAACTCTACTTCACTTGCCCCATGGACCGTCAGATTCGAAATGGGAACTTTACTTTAGTCCGACCACCCCGTCCTATTTTTTAATGCGAGGCCTTGTTTCATTTGTCGTCTTTTAAAAAGATCTGATCGACACGTCATCAGGTCAGTGTCCTCACGTCAGTGGACGGTCCTGGACATGTTGACATTGCCCGACTTCAATCAGCTGACCCGACCAGCCAATCACTTGGATCACCGGCCCTCAGACCGCTGTTAGCTGGCCATCGCGACACGCTCGGTCGAGCCAGTAGCCGTCAGAGGGTTAATCAAAGCGTTCAAAGGGTTAATCCAAGCGACGGGGCGGACTAACTAAATTAATAAGGTTGAAAATATGAAAAACTAATGAATGTGATTTAGTTTTCGTGGGGTGGTGTCTTCTGTTCAAGAATTGTTGGGCCGTAGAACGTTTGACATCTTCCCGCTGCCGTCAGAAAGTTGGAATTTTCTTTACACTTCCTGGTGAAAATTGAAATGTCTTTTTTTTTAAATATCTTCCCTTGGAGAACTGTGGGCATTTGTATTGTACGGGCATTGCTCTGCTTGCACGTTAGAATTTTCTTTACACTACCTGATAAAAATTGAATTGTCTTTTTTTATATATCTTCCCTTGGATAACTGTAGGCATTTGTATTGTACGGACATTGCCTCGCTTGCACAAGTTAGAATTTTCTTTACACTTCCTGATGAAAATTGAAATGTCTTTTTTTTTCCTTGAAGGTGTGAGTGGGTGGTGGAGGGGGGGGGGGGAGAATTGGGGGCTCTGTTATTGAACGGTTATCGCTTGCGCGTAGGGTCATTCAATAACTATCAATAGTTAAAGGTTCGAATTTAGGTTATGGCTGAGATTAAGCACAGCTAAGTTAGGAAAGGTCTACATTTTTATAACTAGCTTGACACTACCTTTACACGTGACAACTTTTGTTTATTTTTTTTTTTTTTTTTTTTAAATTTTATTTTGATTTCGTGGCAGGATAGAAGTTGGAGATACTTATCATTTCCTGACATTACCTCTTACCCCTGTCCACATGCCCACTGATTTGTTTTTTTAACAAAACAACTTACATGTAGGCTTACCTACATTTGTACCAAATACCAATATGTGAACTATTGTTAACAGTGTTTTATGGGAGCCTATGATACATTATGATTTCTTCCATTTTACTGCCCAGTGAAATATGAGTTGATGGATTTTCTAACATTGTTTTCTTTCATTTCAGATTTTTTTTCGGTGAGGGGGGGGGGTGTGCACGGGTAAAAGTATATTATTTAGTACGGAGGAGGGGGCGGTAATCGTGCTTCCGAAGAGATGCCTGAAAGAAACAGCGCTAAGTACTCAGCCAAGTTTGTAATGAATGAATTGAATAGCCGTCTCTAACGGATAAAGGAGTTTAAAATGTATAATACGTTTAAATGTATAAGCCATGTTAAAGAGTATATGGGTGGTCTGAAAATGTCTCACACTCCTATAAAAAAAAATTATCTCACAATTGTTTAGTGCTTAGAGCCATATTAGTGCAATACATTTGATAAAATGTAGAGCCATATTAGTGCAATACATTTGATAAAATGTAGAGCCATTAGTGCAATAGATTTGATAAAAAGTAGAGCCATATTAGTGCAATACATTTGATAAAATCATTTGATGATTGCAAGTTAGTAAAAAAAACAAATAATAAAATGTAAAAAAATACAATAGCAGAGGCCGATAAAAAATTAAGTAAAAAAACAAAGTATCGGTATGCCTTAAGGGTCGGATATGTGACGTTAAGCACCCAGACGGGCAGTGGGTGTTGAAATGTGACGCAGAGATATTTCTCACTATACCGACAGAAGATTGGATAAACGAATTCAGATCTTAAAATATGTCTTGAGGCATTAGACGAATCTAATGATGCTACTTACACCTAGATCTATCTATTTTTTAGGCGGTTATTAATGAGGGATTCGCTGTTATTTCAAGAAAAACTTCCATCGTTTTATTTTTTATTTTAAAAAAAAGTTAAATTTAGAGATTGATATAAAGCGATTTAGAGACTACATAAGTGACAGATTAACAAAAAAATTTGCAAGTTTGTGGTGGGGGTGGGAGAGGACTTCTTGGGTTCTAGATATTTCGAAAAGAGATGTTTATTTTTTTATATAATCTGACATATTGATTACTTTAAGCACATTTTAATGTTAATGTCGAGTCTAAGCCATAGTGATAAGCACAGCTGTAGCGGTTATATTTAACTGCAGAAACTGGTTATCATAGGGTTCGTTCACCTATTATATAACGTGAATTGGGAAGGCGTGAGATATCACTGTCATATTGTGTTATATAGGTTGGTATAAAAAAATGTAGTTTCCCTTTCAAACCTGACGGTCTATGGGGCAAGTGAAGTAGAATTCACTTGTTTCTGTGACCTCGGCATATGAAGATATAGTGTGGTCACCACTATGCCCAGCCGCCTTTACTTTCCCTAACGAAGTTAGGTACCCATTAGAGTTGGGTGGACTCAGTGACGTTTCTACTGACTATATAGAGTGGTATAATAAAGCAGTATTGTATAACGCTACGTTGAAGATTTTTTGTATTACGTAGCCTATGCGGTCTTGGGATGCGTCCCTTATAAAATAAATGTACACGAACTTAAGACTTAAATGTCAGGTTTTAGTTTTACTGTTGTAGGCCACGGTGGTATCTTTCGCTTAATTTTTTTTTATTATTTTTAATCGACCTGTTGTATCCGTCGCGTTCTGTTGTGTCCTACTCCGGTTATAAAAAGGGTGGCGCCTAAGATTTTAAACTTCATTATTGTTCAAGTTGACCTAAACAATTAAAAACTACATTTATTTATCTTTGATTTGATACCAATTTTATTTAAAGTAATTGGTACCCTATAAAATCTAGACCATTAATGCTTTCACCTATTTCTTTAAATTAGTTTGAAGAACAACAGCTAAAATTATTGTTGTCACTGTGCCCCTTTTGCCTAGGTGGGTCCGGCTCTTTGTATTGTCAGTTCTTACATGAGCTGCTACCCTAAACTTCCAATACAGGGGACACCACTCGAAATATTAGACTTTGCGAGAGTTACTGGTCTTGTCCTCTTTACTAGAGTTACTGGTGAAATGATTTTAACAAAAGTAAAAATTAGTGGTAAAAAGTCATAGTCACATAAGAGGAAAAAAAATTAAGTAACGAAGTAATTTTTTTTTTCATCCTATATACAGAAAATGCAGATGCCTTATATGTAAATGTATGCTTTCTTAAAAACTATGAATACAATGCAAAGGCTTTGTGTAATATAAATACTTCTCTACAGAAAGTTGATTGTCATAGTATCTTGTCATTCAGATAACACAAAAGTCATATATGTATATACATACATCCCATTCGATAGCTCAGTGCAATAATATCTTTTCTTACAGATAAAACAGAAGCCATATATATAAACACATAAATCCCTATAGATAGCTCAGTGCCATAGCATCTTGTCTTTCAGATAACACAACAGTCATATATTTATATACATACATCCCAATAGATAGCTCAGTGCCATAGCATCTTGTCTTGCAGATAACACAGAGGCCTTGTGTAAGTGTATACTGTCTGGGTTCTTTGCCAATGTGGCCCACCTCCACTACTCTGGTGAGTACAGGACTGTCAGGGATGACGTCAGCTTACACATACACCCAACATCTGTACTGGCATCTCAGGAGCCACCTCAATGGTGAGTTGGTTTTGTTTAGATCCCAGGAGCCACCTCAATGGTGAGTTGGGTTTGTTTAGAGCCACCACAATGGTGAGTTGGGTTTGTTTAGAGCCACCACAATGGTGAGTTGGGTTTGTTTAGAGCCACCACAATGGTGAGTTGGGTTTGTTTAGAGCCACCACAATGGTGAGTTGGGTTTGTTTAGAGCCACCACAATGGTGAGTTGGGTTTGTTTAGAGCCACAATGGTGAGTTGGGTTTGTTTAGAGCCACCTCAATGGTGAGTTGGGTTTGTTTAGAGCCACCACAATGGTGAGTTGGGTTTGTTTAGAGCCACAATGGTGAGTTGGGTTTGTTTAGAGCCACCACAATGGTGAGTTGGGTTTGTTTAGAGCCACAATGGTGAGTTGGGTTTGTTTAGAGCCACCACAATGGTGAGTTGGGTTTGTTTAGAGCCACGACAATGGTGAGTTGGGTTTGTTTAAAGCCACCAGGATGGTGAGTTGGGTTTGTTTAGAGCCACAGTGGTGAGTTGGGTTTGTTTATAGCCACCTCAATGGTGAGTTGGGTTTGTTTAGAGCCACCACACTGGTGAGTTGGGTTTGTTTAGAGCCACCAGACTGGTGAGTTGGGTTTGTTTAGAGCCACCACAATGGTGAGTTGGGTTTGTTTAAAGCCACCACAATGGTGAGTTGGGTTTGTTTATAGCCACCACAATGGTGAGTTGGGTTTGTTTAGAGCCACGACAATGGTGAGTTGGGTTTGTTTAGAGCCACCACAATGGTGAGTTGGGTTTGTTTAGAGCCACGACAATGGTGAGTTGGGTTTGTTTAGAGCCACCAGGATGGTGAGTTGGGTTTGTTTAGAGCCACCACAATGGTGAGTTGGGTTTGTTTAGAGCCACCACAATGGTGAGTTGGGTTTGTTTAGAGCCACCACAATGGTGAGTTGGGTTTGTTTAGAGCCACCACAATGGTGAGTTGGGTTTGTTTAGAGCCACCACAATGGTGAGTTGGGTTTGTTTAGATATCAGGAGCCACCACAATGGTGAGTTGGGTTTGTTTAGAGCCACCACAATGGTGAGTTGGGTTTGTTTAGAGCCACCACAATGGTGAGTTGGGTTTGTTTAGAGCCACAATGGTGAGTTGGGTTTGTTTAGAGCCACCACAATGGTGAGTTGGGTTTGTTTAGAGCCACCACAATGGTGAGTTGGGTTTGTTTAGAGCCACCACAATGGTGAGTTGGGTTTGTTTAGAGCCACCACAATGGTGAGTTGGGTTTGTTTAGAGCCACGACAATGGTGAGTTGGGTTTGTTTAGAGCCACCAGACTGGTGAGTTGGGTTTGTTTAGAGCCACGACAATGGTGAGTTGGGTTTGTTTAGAGCCACCACAATGGTGAGTTGGGTTTGTTTAGAGCCACCACAATGGTGAGTTGGGTTTGTTTAGAGCCACCACAATGGTGAGTTGGGTTTGTTTAGAGCCACCACAATGGTGAGTTGGGTTTGTTTAGATATCAGGAGCCACCACAATGGTGAGTTGGGTTTGTTTAGAGCCACCACAATGGTGAGTTGGGTTTGTTTAGAGCCACCACAATGGTGAGTTGGGTTTGTTTAGAGCCACAATGGTGAGTTGGGTTTGTTTAGAGCCACCACAATGGTGAGTTGGGTTTGTTTAGAGCCACAATGGTGAGTTGGGTTTGTTTAGAGCCACCTCAATGGTGAGTTGGGTTTGTTTAGAGCCACCACAATGGTGAGTTGGGTTTGTTTAGAGCCACAATGGTGAGTTGGGTTTGTTTAGAGCCACCACAATGGTGAGTTGGGTTTGTTTAGAGCCACAATGGTGAGTTGGGTTTGTTTAGAGCCACCACACTGGTGAGTTGGGTTTGTTTAGAGCCACGACAATGGTGAGTTGGGTTTGTTTAAAGCCACCAGGATGGTGAGTTGGGTTTGTTTAGAGCCACAGTGGTGAGTTGGGTTTGTTTATAGCCACCTCAATGGTGAGTTGGGTTTGTTTAGAGCCACCACACTGGTGAGTTGGGTTTGTTTAGAGCCACCAGACTGGTGAGTTGGGTTTGTTTAGAGCCACCACAATGGTGAGTTGGGTTTGTTTAAAGCCACCACAATGGTGAGTTGGGTTTGTTTATAGCCACCACAATGGTGAGTTGGGTTTGTTTAGAGCCACCACAATGGTGAGTTGGGTTTGTTTAGAGCCACCACAATGGTGAGTTGGGTTTGTTTAGAGCCACCACAATGGTGAGTTGGGTTTGTTTATAGCCACCACAATGGTGAGTTGGGTTTGTTTATAGCCACCACAATGGTGAGTTGGGTTTGTTTAGAGCCACCACAATGGTGAGTTGGGTTTGTTTAGAGCCACCACAATGGTGAGTTGGGTTTGTTTAGAGCCACCACAATGGTGAGTTGGGTTTGTTTAGAGCCACGACAATGGTGAGTTGGGTTTGTTTAGAGCCACCACAATGGTGAGTTGGGTTTGTTTAGAGCCACCACAATGGTGAGTTGGGTTTGTTTAGAGCCACCACAATGGTGAGTTGGGTTTGTTTAGAGCCACGACAATGGTGAGTTGGGTTTGTTTAGAGCCACCAGGATGGTGAGTTGGGTTTGTTTAGAGCCACCACAATGGTGAGTTGGGTTTGTTTAGAGCCACCACAATGGTGAGTTGGGTTTGTTTAGAGCCACCACAATGGTGAGTTGGGTTTGTTTAGAGCCACCACAATGGTGAGTTGGGTTTGTTTAGAGCCACGACAATGGTGAGTTGGGTTTGTTTAGAGCCACCACAATGGTGAGTTGGGTTTGTTTAGAGCCACCACAATGGTGAGTTGGGTTTGTTTAGAGCCACCACAATGGTGAGTTGGGTTTGTTTAGATATCAGGAGCCACCACAATGGTGAGTTGGGTTTGTTTAGAGCCACCACAATGGTGAGTTGGGTTTGTTTAGAGCCACCAGGATGGTGAGTTGGGTTTGTTTAGAGCCACCACAATGGTGAGTTGGGTTTGTTTAGAGCCACAATGGTGAGTTGGGTTTGTTTAGAGCCACCACAATGGTGAGTTGGGTTTGTTTAAAGCCACCAGGATGGTGAGTTGGGTTTGTTTAGAGCCACCACAATGGTGAGTTGGGTTTGTTTAGATATCAGGAGCCACCACAATGGTGAGTTGGGTTTGTTTAGAGCCACCACAATGGTGAGTTGGGTTTGTTTAGAGCCACCACAATGGTGAGTTGGGTTTGTTTAGATATCAGGAGCCACCACAATGGTGAGTTGGGTTTGTTTAGAGCCACCACAATGGTGAGTTGGGTGTGTTTAGAGCCACCACAATGGTGAGTTGGGTTTGTTTAGAGCCACCACAATGGTGAGTTGGGTTTGTTTAGAGCCACAATGGTGAGTTGGGTTTGTTTAGAGCCACCACAATGGTGAGTTGGGTTTGTTAAGAGCCACCTCAATGGTGAGTTGGGTTTGTTTAGAGCCACCTCAATGGTGAGTTGGGTTTGTTTAGAGCCACCTCAATGGTGAGTTGGGTTTGTTTAGATCTCAGGAGCCACCATGATGGTGAGTTGGGTTTGTTTATATAACAACAAGAACAAGGAGCCACCATTTAATTGACTGTAGCCAGTATGTCATATATCATAAACCATTACATTCACATTTCTCTATGGTTTATAGTTTGAAACAAAAGTGCTGTTTGCCATTTGATTTCATCTTGTAAAAGGACTATCCCATATTTATGCATAAATAAATATATTTTTTAGGGTTTTATTCAACGAAGTGATTCAAAGCAAGAAAAACTTCATGCGTGACATCACAGTCATTCAACCAGAATGGCTGACAGAGTTGGCCCCACACTTTTATCAGTTCGGCACAGTAAGTTCGCACAGATGTATTTTTTACAAACTTTTAGCTGCATGTTGATTTTTGTATTGTCATTATGTTTCTGTTGTTGTGTATATCACTATATGTTTTGATTTTTGCATGTTTGCAAGATGATCCTCAAGGTATTTTACATGGGAACTAATTTTTAAAATATATTTTTTAAACTTTATTTTCATAGAGGAATTTTGATGTATAAAAATTGGGTATATATATAGCTAGGTTTTTAAACATTTGGATCACATTGAGTTGAAAATTTTCTTTAGAAGGCATCTTTTTTTTTAAATTTGCATAAATATTAATTTCATGCTAGATATGCTTACAAATTTTGTTTTCATTCTCTTTTAGGAACGTGAGCTGGCAGCAAAAAGAGCTAGATTAACTCTCTAGAAGTTAACCTTAAAACTATGTTGATTCATGTTTGTTCAATTCTCATTGACATAATGTAAATAAAGATGTTTTTATGACTATTTTTCTCAGACCTAAGTTTCAAATAATTTACAAACTTAAGTTTTAGAGTAGAAAAGAAAATTTACAATATTAAAAAAAAATTATTTATTAAGAATTACAAGGTGCAAAAGACCAGCACTGATCTTCATCAAACAGAGCTAGAGAATAGAAGTTGTCCCTGGAGGAGTAAAACTGGTTTTTATTCACAGGAGAGTCACTGTAGCCATGGACCATCAGACAGACAGGGTAGTTCTCAAACTGGTCTGAATGGGATCTGGAAAACACATATTCATGACTTGTGCATCTCAAACGAAAATATTTTCAAAACACTTATTTAAAAAATGAGAAATTTAAAAACTATTGAACAAATAGAATGTTTTTTTTAATTAAAAAACTGTAAAAATTAGTGATATGGGAATAAGTAAATGGGAAATATTTCAAATTTGTATAGGACATATGTTTACAAATCCTTGTGTGTCAAAGATAAAAAATGTTTTATAAAAATTCACCAAAACAGATGGGGAAATATTGAAGTGTGTGAATGATTAAAGCAATAAGTTTTTTAATTCTGGAAAAAAAAGAGCAAACCTTATGATGTTCCAGACATTGAGAATAGTTTTTGGTGTAATAAAACCTGAAGCTTGGAACACACAACAGCGAGGACAATTTGCGTTGGGTTCTGGTGCTAACAAGCTGGAAACATAGTTGTCAACTTCTGTTGGTCTGAAGGAAAAAAGCATTTAGAACACATCAGATCAAGTTTTAAAAATGTTAAAATCAGAATCAAATACATTCTTATTCATATTGTCACCAATTAACTGAAACATTGCTACCTATTTATTTTTTCTCAGTGACATAATCTAATATATAAAGCTCAGTTCTGTAACGCATATGTTTGTTTGTCGCTGGTTATCGATGGATTTAAGTGTTAGAAAATTATCGTGCGCATTTGTCTAAATTTATGAGTTAAAAAATTACTATTAAAAGTGTTGGGAAATAATTTTCATTTTTCAAATTACAGTAATAATTGTCGGCATGTTCATTAAACACAAGTTTTAAAAAAAATATCATCTTTTACAAAAATTCTAATTATGTCTTTATTTAGTCCTATAGCGCTTACTTCCCTTTGATAAATTAGGCAAAACACAATTACTTCCCTTTATAAAACCATTGCATTAGTTGAAAAGCATTTACTTTTTAATTACTTTGTTTTGGTGTTGGGAAAAAAATAATTACATAATTAGCGGGGATTGATCAAGTGCAAATGTTGTAGGTATTTTACGGATAAGCTTGGAGTATTATAATTGTTCATTAAATTGAAACAGGCGCGTTCGTTTAAGTGAGTGCAAAAACTATGAATAAGTTGGGGTACTATAGTCGTTTATTAAGCTAAAACAGGCGATTCTGCCCCGGGCGTTTATGTTCGCGTTAGTGTTTTCTCTGTGTTTAGGTGGGTTTGCGTTAGTGGTTGCGTTTTGATTTGGTTCGTTTTTGTTCTTTCTTTTTTCGTTTTTGTTTGTGTTTTTTTTTGTTTGGGTTTGTATTTGTGTTTTTGGTTGGTTTTGCGTTTGGATTTGGTTTGTTTTCGTTTGCTTTTTCGTTGTTTTTTTTTTTTTTGGTATTGGTGTTTGTGGTTGGGTTTGTTGTTAGGTTTTTGTTTTCGTTTGCTTTTTTGTTTGTTTTTTCTTTGTGTTTGTATTGGTGTTTGTGGTTGTGGTTGGGTTTGTTGCTAGGTTTTTGTTTCCGTTTGTATTTGTAATTGTGTTAGCGTTATGTTTGCGTTTTGTTGTTTTGGTTTTGGTTGGTCGTGGTTTGGGTGAGCAATGCCGGGTTTATGATGATTACTAAACACACAGGTAATGGTCTTTAACAGAAAGGTTTTTCACAGAAGCCAGAGCAGGGCCTGGCCGGGACGGCTAGTTACTTATAATTAATTATTTCTGTGCCTGACACCACCTCCATTTCCCCGACCCAAAGATATTTAAAAAGAAAAAAATTCTACTAGAGTGAACCACCCCTCTTATCAACCATAACTACAGCACTGGATTTTAATATTAATATAAAACTATACTACATATAACTATTATAACATTGTCCCACATAAAAAATTGTTATTTAACCCAAAAACATTTTTGTTACAACTTTTTTTCTAGTGGGTAAATTTTAAAAAATGGATTTTTCCATCTGAATGAGACTGTCTTGTAGTTTTTTGTGTATATATTTTTTTCAGTAGTATATCTCAGTCATAATGTAGGCATTATACGGTTAACATAATGAGCCACTCCTGACTTACAATGGTACGTTACAAGCTAAAGCTCCCATCCACTCAAACACATCCCTGTAGTGACACCCACTATCAGAGCCTGTGGGATGCTGGGCATCAAGCCTAGGACACAGCACACTTGTTTCAATGCGGGAAGTCCTGTGGGGGTCCAGCCTTTTGACCTCTTTGCATTTACCGACAAAATAGACACCAACTGAGCTGGAGCAGATATTGTCGTCTGTTGGCAGAGTAGTTTAACAAACTATTAAAAAAGAACTTTTTAAAATGTTTCTGTTAAAGTCTGATCAGGCAGAAGAGAAATTAAGAGGGAATTTCTTTGAGAAATTAAATTAGTTTTAAATATTTTTAAAAGTATTTTATATGTAAAAGCTTAGCAACGGTAAAGTAACATCAAATTTGATTACATTTGTTTTTCAAATTAAAATTTTTTTGAAATTTATTTTTTGTTAAAATGTTAAATTACCCACCATGAGGTTCCCATGATATGTGAAAATCAAATATTAAATCTAATCGATCTTTTAAGCACCACATTGTTTTCTCATATCCTTTTTTGCCTGGGCGAAACGATTCTTCTAAAAGGTTGATGGCAACAACTGTAAGGAAAAAGAGATAACGGAGCATTAGCTAACTACAACATTTTAACTTTTTTTACCCCATGGTTTAGCCCAAATAGCTATTCCATCAACTTTGACAACATTAAATTGCAAAACATGGCTAAAGCCAATTGTAATCTTGAAAATAAATAAAACAAAAATGGAATGCCTCTATGATGCTGAGAAAAACGATTACCAAATTTGTTTGTTTTTTTCTGTTGGTGGGACTGTGTCTCAGCTTGAAGCCCCAGCTCCTCATAAGTGTCTTTGGTCAAACTTAGCAGCATCTGCCCTGTTGTAGAATAAAGTTAGTGTTACACCCAATCACATTGCTATATTAACAATAAATGAATCTACACATAAGTAAAGCAGTCAAAGCTGCTAGATTACACAATACCTTGATATGTTGATATTAGAAACACAATCAGTTCTAAAAGGGCTCTTTGAAGACTGGCATCTTTCAAAATAATTTAAAACAGAAACAAATTCTAGCATAATTATAACTACAAATGAAATAAATACTTGCCTGTTGGTGTTATAGATACACAGTTATCAGTGTCAAGTTGAGTGTTGATGGATAGCACATACATTGCACCTGGAAGTTATATTTTTAAAAAGGTCTAAAATTAGCTATCTTATCAGTCATAAAATAACCCTGATTTCAAAATTGCAGATCAACATAAAATGTTACCTTTTTTAACAAAAGTTTGAAGAAATGGCATCTCAATTAGTCTGTACAAAGGAAGCTGATGTAAGCTGTAAGACATCTGATTCAAAAAACAGTGTGAAATATAATTCGGCACCATATCTATCCCTGGCAATATTAATGTTATCTGGAAAGAGAAATATACATATTTATATTTACTATATATATTGATTATATACATTATACGGTGGCATCACAAGGCTGGGGTGCTGTCTATACCTGGTGACATCATTTAGGGGTGACACCATGATAAAAAATTGCAAAATATACTCTACTGACTCTACTGTCAAAACAATGTTTTATCCTAGTATTATTAAAAATAAAGATAACAAAATAATATTGAAAATATACTATATATATATATAACAATAATTAATCTAAATTGGGGTGACACCAAACAAAAAATGCTTAATTGTTGGAGGGGGTTGGATGACACTAACTTTATAGCCAGTTCTTAGTACATTTTTAACAGATTTTAGTGATCATAACATAATCAACACTTACAGCGTGATTAAAATAATGTTTTCGAATTTTCGAAACATCTTTTTGTTTCTCTGAAGCTTTGCTTAGTGTGTGTGATTCGAAAACGAAAGGAGAACTGAGCGGAGCCAATGCCATTTTTGTTTTTCCCGGAAAATAGTTTGCTAGATTTCTAGTTTTTCTTTGATCATGCTATTTATCGAATTCAACAGTTTACTTTCGTGTTACATTGCCCGGAAAATGTGCGCTAGGTACCTCATTATAACGATTCGGTAAAAAGATGATAAAAAAGATTGAAAGCAGGCACTCTTAATTTATAAGTCTAGATGTATTGACCTCTTGAACTGATAATCTTTTAGGTAGTAGTGCGATGTCTTAAAGTTTAGCAGAGTCTCAGAAACTAAAAACAGATCAAGAAATGGTCTGCAAAAGAATAATTACAACCCATTAAAGCACAAGGACTGCCCAACCCCATTTTTACGCTCCTGAGTCGCCCTGTATTTTAAAAAAATGTCAGTGGATCGAATTTCGGTTGTCATTTGGGGTCAATGCGTGTTTCTTGAGTTCTTGTTGTGTCACAAACGGGTTAGACCGGGATTCTTAGCAAGTCATTAAAGATTTATTTATTTTAAATCACGAGTGGTCTTTTTGACCAACAGCCACCATACTTTCTGCCCAACGCCATCTTCAATGCCTCATCTAGTGTTAAACCCGTTCATTCTTTTCTTCCTACAGCCTGGGCTTTTGTTTTCTTTTTAACGATCGTCAGGAGTTCAGTTTTAAATTATACAGGCTTTAAACCATTCAAAAGAATATTTATTAAAATAAAATGTAATTATTTTTTCAAAAGCTGTATGACGTAATCAACTAAGGTAGCTACTCTCTAAACTTAACAGAATTTAATTTTTTTGTGTGCTGTCAAAATATTTTTAAAATCGTAGTTTTAAAACTAATATGAGTGAAACATATTAAAAAGAAAACATTAATTATTGTATTGTGGAACCACTTTTAGACTTAGATCTAGACGTCATGAATATAGAAAATGAGGTAATGCTTTACCTTTTTCTATTTTTTTTTAAATTGCTTTTTTTTCTCTACATTTTAATTTATGATTGCATTTACAACACAGGTCTCAATAAAATACTCGATCTCTATGATGACAGAGTTCAGACAAGATTTTGGAAAAACATCGATGTTTTGAGAAAAATTCAACTGCAATTTCGAAGGGAGTCGTAGACTGAGGTGTTACGTCATTTTAGGGGGGGGGGGTTGTCTGGCTATTAGTGACGATGTGTGTTCGGAGGGGATGGGGGGAGGTAACAGTCGTCAAAAAAAAGCGTGACGTCATTTATGGATGACCCTAAGTTTTTTTTTCTATTTCAGTTTTTGGGGTTCTAAATTTCAAAAACAAGAGTTAATTTGGGGTTTTGTTTAAGGGAGATACAACGACAGAAAATTTGGAAACTGCTTGCTTAGAATTTTTTTTTAGGCATGTATTCGACTAAGCAGAAATAAGCCTAACAGTTCTTACACCCTCCTTCACTGCACTGCTAGTTATAAGTTAATACAAGTCAGTTATGTACTATGTAGTACTATAGTTATAACTTATAAAAAAGATTATACACATGAAATGCAACAACACATTGATACTTTTTCAAAAATGTATATCAAAAGATTTAATTGACCAGAACCATCTAGATTCTAGTCTAAATCTTGTGTCAAGCAATTCAAAATTAACTAGCAAATCATTTGGAAAATTTTAATCTAGTATTTACTAAGTAACAAGGAATACCCATCATTTTGGATAACTGATTTGGCCAGATTTCTCAAAATGGCACACAAATACACGTGACCAAATTTCTCTTTAAGTAAACAATAACTTTGGTTTCAATGAAGATTGCTGATGAACATCACTTTGAAAGAGCTTATGAAGGCTTTAAAAAAATATAATTAGAATCCAGGGTAGTACAATTATGTAAAACTTGTCAAATTCATAAATAAGGAATGTTGTGTTTTAGTTTTAATTGTTTTGCATTTGCTTAGGTCTTTCAAAAATGATTTTTTAAAATAAAGTTTAACTTTGAAAACACTTATGTACAAAAAAACAACACCTTTGTTGGATGAATATACATTTAATGACCATAAAACATAAAAAACAAGCTGGCTTAATGAGGTGAAGATGTGTAACTATGGGATAGCCAAAGCATCAGAGCTGATTTCATGACTGAGATGCGTTTGTAAGTCACTGAGTTTCTTCTTTAAGATGCTTAGGCTGGAGAACAGGATGGTCTCTGGTTTCAGAGTTCCAATGGACTCAATGTTAAAGAAAAACTTGTTTGGTTTGCCGTTCAGGTCAAAAGGTGCTTCAGCTGAAACAAATGGGACACTGCTGGGTTAGACAAACAGCTTTACTCTAAACATGATTTTTATAATTGATATTAAAAGTCGTAATTTTATTAAATTGTTATTTAAAACCAAATATAATGCAATTTTTTTTAATCAACAAAATTTTAATGGTCCAAAGTAGGTGTAAATACTGTTCTGGCATGTTGAATGATAAAAAAAAAACACTGATGTTTATGAAGCGTTTATTTACAAAAAATTAATGTTAATAAGTAATAATTATTTAAGATTTAGAATTTAAAAAATTATTTACTCTGATCTTCTGATAGTTCTGTAAATTCACTTTTTGGCCTGTGGAAAAGGAATAAAAAATTAATGAGAAAATATTAGTGAGTTATAAAAAGCTCTAAAAATGTAATATTGCTATGACATTATCAGCAATGCTTGCAAAAGTTACAACAGCAGTTTAGAACATACAAGTTTACTTGTAATACAACTGACCATTCTTCTGGCTTAGGATATGTGGTGTGCCTGAGTGCATTGTCTGGGTCATATTCAAATGAGACACCTGCAGTTGGGTTCCACTTAGCATGTTCCTTAGCAAACCCCTTTCTGGCATATGCTTTTATTTTTAGCTCCTGACCCTTCCGCAGTTTGGCAATAAGAATATCTAAAAAAATAGCAAACATGAAATCAAATAGTTGCTCATAATTTTAATATACATTAGTAACAGGAACAGAAAAATTAAAATACTTACTAGGCAGTTTTTTTCTACAACATGTAGAATACAAACGCTTTGGTAATGTTTTTAAAACATTTTAACATATGTAAACTCATTTAATAATATTCCAATACTTACCATCTGTTTCTTCATATTCATTGGCTTCTTGGCGAGATCTTGAAGTCACCTAGAAGAAATGACATAAAAAAATGTTTAACATCAGAAAGATCCAACATTACAATTTTAATGTTTTAATTCTGTTGATTCTAAGCTCGTAAAATACTACAAACATAACATTTAGTTTTTAAAATACTAATCGTTTAACTCATTCACGATCTTCACATTTAAAAAACTATTTAGAAACAAACATTTTAATGATGTGAATACTTAACTTAAGTGATTAAAAATACATAAATCAAATATTTACAAAAGGTTAGTAAGTATTAATTGAAACATCAATTTTAAATGAATTTTAAACTGAAATATAATAATCAGCAGCGTAATGACTCTGCATCACTGATCAATCGCATACAAAGAAGAAAGCCAGGCTGTTTTAGAAGATTTGACCCTATCAGTAAACAAGAAGTTTTCAGCTTCAGCCATGTATGCCCCTCACTGATGGAACTCTGTAGAAAAACCATCTTACAACATATCCCAATGTCTCAGATTCACCAGGTAAACTGTTGGCATAACCATGTCACAGAAAAAAAATTATTCACACACTACCTAAGTCTGGGGCGAGGGGGGGGGGGGAACATAAGTGAGGTTAGTAAGTAAGTGTGACATCCCACTTTTTAAACAAGTAATATTTTAAAACTGAATATTACCAGTACTTATTATTACTTATTATGCACTTTCTAGACAAAGCTACTCTTTCAAGTGTTGTAGCTAGAAGTAGCAAAAAATTATTTTATTCTTTACACAACTATTATCTGAGACCTGATTTAGAGAAGAAATTAGTAAAATACTGAATCTAAATTAAATCATCAACAAGAACTTCCCAGATTAGTGGGTGTAGGTAGTTGGAATAAGAAGGTCATAACATTATGTATTCCTTTTGACATTGTAAGAACAAAGTAGTTTATCATAGAATTGGGTAAACAGTAACAGATAAAAACCACTGGATTAAACTTCATGTAAAATAGTATGCAAGCTTTTATAAAACTTTCATACATTTTATAAATCTCATTCACAGGCAAGCACAATGATCAACCTTCCCCCACTTTTGGCAAAGAATACTTGTTCTTTAAAGATAGATGATTTTATCATAAATCCCCTGAAAGTTGATAAGGATGACATGAAGAATGATTGCTACAAAGCTTGTGCTGTATTTTCAAGATCTGAAGTTTTATTGCTTATAAAGACAGGTAAGGACTAGATTTTTACCATGGTAGAAAAGTTTAATATAAAATGTAAGTTCATAGCCTTGAAGCTAACTAAACAATCTAAAAAAATTAATACTATGTTATTTTAAAGAAGCTAGTAAATTGTGTTTAATCTTATTAACTCATTTGTAATTTTTTAAAAATACAAACTTGCTTGTCCGTAACATTTTTACTTCAGAAACATTAACAGAAACTCCTGTGAATTTGTTAACAAGTTTCCAAGACCATGGATTCATGTGTTATGTATTGGACCCTGTTATATCACTTGATAAGATGTTGAATGAAATAAAAAAGTTAAATGGTGTACAAATCAGCCCTATGTTTGCTTGGCAGGTAAGAATGGCAGGTTGATCATTAAGTCATTTGGGATCCACAGTCTAAAACCGTGGCCTAGAGGTAGAGCGCTAGACTGCTAAATCAAAAGTCTCAAGTTCGAATCCGGGTTCAAGTCTGTGGAATGTCCCTGAGTCCAAAAGGCTCTGATGGTTACCTTACTCACTTTAGGTTAAGTAGTGCTGACCATATTATCCTTTCATATGCCGAGGTCAAGAAACATTTGGACTCTTCTTCATAGGCCTAAAGGATCACTAAGTATAAAACATCTAAAAGTCTAGAATAAGTTGATTCAAAACATTTTATGAAAGTAAAGCTCAGTTCTTCACATAACTTTAAGTTAAATTTCTTCATGCAATTTTAAAATTTATCTAAAAAAAACATTGCTTTTTTCTATTAGATTATTAGCACAGTCACCCACCATATTTTGACAAATGTTCAAGAGACCAACTGGCACCTCAAAATGAACACGATTAAAGTATCCACAGAAATATCCAAAATTTACATGGATATTCAACATGCAGGGAGCAGCCCTATTGGATGCTCAGCTCCTCCAGAGTTGAGCAGCTCACAGCAGATAATACCAGAAAAACTACATATCTGGCAACTAGGTGAGCAAGGCTATTGGAGCTAGTTTTCAGACGTTGCTTGTTAAATAAGGAACACTTTTAGTTGAAAAGCAATCTTCTTCTTCTTCTTCGTTCTTAATTTTAAGTGTTGGAAGGGGTCGAGCCTTATCTGCCAGAGGGGTTGAACTCGAGACTTTTTCGAATTTATCAACCATGAGCTTTTGCCGACTCGACCACGCCGCCATCACAATTAAGGATACGTGTCAACTGGTTATGCGCCATTGACTCCAATTTCAGCCTGCTTTTCTTTTTGGATTTGCTTCCATAGCCTTTGTCCAACCAACCAAGAACAAACTACAAGCCAGCAGTTGTTTGGTTTTGGAGTTGTCTCTCCTAGAAGAGTGGCTGTCCCCAGCTAACGAGCCTCATCTGCCCAAGGGTTTGAACTCGAGACTTTTCGCTTTAGCAACCATGAGCTTTACCGACTCGACCATGCCGACCCCCAGAAAGCAATCAAAACACAATCATTGGATTATAAAGTTGACTTGAGTGAATGTGATAATTTATAGATACAGCATCTTTTTCTTAAATAAGAGAATATAATACATTTTATCACAGTGCCAGTAGGACAATGCAGCATCATTTCTATTTTCGTCTATTTTTCCCTGTAGTGTTTTTTACAAGTACCAGATATTGAAATCTGTGACAGATATGCTATCTGTAATCATTTAATGTAGATGTTATATCTTATATTTCAGGAACTCTCTTACAAGAAATGTTACCAATTCTATCAAACAGACTCTATCCACGTGGGTCAGAGAATGAGGGATGTGAAAGGAAGTTACTATCAACCATAATACAAGACTGCTTAAATCCTAATCCTAACTTAAGACCTTCAGCAAAAACTGTTTATAAACTTGCAAAGGAAAAACTGTGTTTGCATAGCCCAAATAGCCAAGGCACCTAATGAACCTAAAAACAATTTTAATTATTTATGCAAACTTGACTAAACTATTTATATTACTGAAATAATGAAAACACATTTTTTTAAAAATGATTTAAGCTTTCACCCACAGCACATTTTGTTCTGTTACATCTGATTCACCAATGTGATTTACTTACTGGGATGACCTTGGGGTTACTAGGGAGAAGATCAGCACTAGTAACATGACGCGTCTGGTCATCTGTACATTTGACATCCAATGAAAACTCTACTGCACAGTCTGAGCAAAACTCTTCACAGGTGCAGTCCTATTGGATGAGAATGGATAATATATCTATACATATTTAATACAAAAAAAACCCCCTATGCTTGAGAGATGATTATAAGCTGTAACTGGATTTGAAAATCATTAGGAATATTTTGCAATAAGGGACTTTAATGTATGTCATTGTTTTGTTTATACAGCCAAAAAGTTAGACAGCATGTTTACATTTACAATGTTGTGATTATTATCTTTACAAATGTAAGTTAAGTTTACCATTTCAATTTGGGTTATAAAAAATATGATGTTAATAAGATATTGAGATATATGAGTAATAATTATTTTCATGTGTTTTTTTTTTTTTGAGTTTGTACAGTTATGAAATGTTTAGAAAATAACTTACTCTTGAATAATTCAACTTTTCCACAACCTCTTCACTGGTAAGAGGAATAAGACCTAATCTATGGGAAATAAACTCATCAAAAAGTACTGTTGAGTTAGCCTCAATTTGAACCCAATCAATTGCTGTAAAGGAAATAAAAGTAGGTCCATTATATAATTTGAATAACATATTAATAATAAACTACACAATAAATTAAAAATGTAAGAATTGTGATTAGAATAATTAGATTTAAAAAAAACACCTTTCCTTATGCCTGGCCTACATAATGAAAAAAGGTATTTTTGTAACAATACAATACCTATGGTTGGAACTTCAGATATGCAAACTCTTCTTACAGCATTAGCTACGCTGGAAATAAAACAGGAAAAAAATTAAAAGCCAGCAAAAGTTATTAGGCCTACAATGAATGAAAATTATGCTAAGTTTAAATATTATGCAATCACGGTTAGCAAGAACTAATTAAGAGACATGAAACTGAAACATCAAAACTACCAATACCAAATCAAAACATTAAGGCCTAATACTAATTGATATTTATGTAAACAATTTTATCACAATAAATCACTATAGGCCTAACTCTAGATACTAGATACTGTAGTATTGCTCGCTGACCAAACTGAAAGCGGGATGGTTGCTAACAAACAACATTATCATTATGAGAAGTTGTTATTCAGATATTTTAAAGAGGGTTCCTACAACAGAGTGAATCTATAATTCCAGGAGTTTTTCAGCAGAAAAACAGAAATTCTAGGACAATTTTAAATCGCAACAACAACTCACCACCCGTACTGAACGGAATGAAATCTCAGAAAAAAGTAAAAGAAAGAATTTTATAAGTTTAAAGTTTAGGTTTTAACTTATAATCTAGAGTAAAGTTCCATGCGCTGTTAAAACACTGGTGTGGCCATCGCCTGTTTATCGCTTCGTATAATATTTGTTTGGATGTTTTATACGAAACTACCAATATCTGCTGTAAACATGTCCATTTCTAAATTTATCCAAGTCAAATTCTTTTGTTTTCTCCTTCTGGAAGTCAAAGTTTTTAATTCTTAAAGTTTCGAGGTATGACGTAGTAGGCGATTCTAGTTCCCCCTATGAAAAACACTAGGTCCCGGATGAGATGGATAAAACCAACCAATCAAAGCTTTTTATAACTAGGTTAACTATAAATAGTTTCTACAATATGTGCGGGACACTGTACATACGATAGATAAGGCTAATAAGCAACCTGTGAGGTGAATAGGGGTGGCCGATTAGGGTGGTTTCACATCGCTGCGTAACCAAGGACTTGAGCTAGACTTGCCTAGTTCTAGATGCTCTATATTTCAAGCTAAGCCTAGAATCTGTATAATTTCTATTTTTTTCTGTTGTTTTAAATTATGTCGATCATCTACTTCTTCTGAATCTAGTTTGTGTCTCTACATACAAACATATCTAAGCAAATGTTACATTATGTCTTGTTAGTGATTGTTACGTCCCTTTGTTATGATTATTATAGTTGCGTCCCTTGAGTCATCACTGGGTCAATTTTTAATGTGTCGTTAATAAATTTAATTAATATGTTTTTATTTGGTTTTGCAATCTATTAATTAATAATACAATCAACAACGCGTTTAAAAGTGTAAAATATTTATTTTAGTTATTACAATTGGATTAAAACGTATAAAATACGATCGTTATGCTAGCCGGTTCAGGTGTCCGCAGGGAAAAAAAAGGGGAAAAAAATATTGCAAGTAGAACGTCACTAAACCATTAATATCTCAAATTCTATGCGTAGGAATATAAAATGATTGATACATATTAAGAGTAGAATGGCAGAGGAATAATATTATAGTACTTTGGGTTTGTTTCTGTGTTAAACGGTTACAAAATAGCGCCCGATGAAAGTCGGGAGTTCGCTATGTGTGATCGGCTGTGGAACTTCACTCTAACTCTAGCTGAAGTAAGTTTTACCGACTTTTACCTCAAATCAGTGTCCTCAATTATAAATTTAATGTTTTCGTCCGTAAGTAGAGAAAGTGAAACAGTTGGCTGGTTAGCATAAGGCATACTGAAGTTGTTTTTTTTTTAGATCTAATCTAGATCTACAAGATTTTCAAAAATAAAACGTAAACAACTTGATCTAGGCCTAGGAATCTAGAAGTCAACAAGCATCAGATTTAAGTAAGAACCATCACTCTCTTGTTCATAAACCAAAGGTGTGTCGATTTTAAAAGAGCCATAATTATTTTACATTTTAAAATATTTTTTTCCATTTTATTGTACTTCAATTTTTTTCAAATTTTGTATTTTATATGTATGATGATTTTTCATAATAATTGTTTTAATTGTAAACAATCTAGATCTAGATCTACAGCTTAAAAATAATTATTATTCTGTTAGCTCCTAAAAAAAAACACCGCTTGAAGAAAACCGAATTTCTTTGAGGGATAAGAGCGTGCAATTACTGCGCAAAAAGATACACATTTCGAAAATAATGTCTATAAATTATAAGGCCTAACAAAGTAACGTGGTTGATAGATGAAATTTTTAAAATTAGAAACATTTCTATTGTGAAAATAATGCTATTAAATGTGTTTTTTTTAAATTAAAATTAGAACTGTTAATTAAAGAGAATTTTTTAAATGAACACATTCAAAATTATTATTAGTATGGCGTACTCGCTTTTCTCGATTTAATGATTAAGGGAAACTCGATCCCTGAAAAGATCAGTGCTGTATGTGACAGAGATGTCTTCGTTTTCTGATTCAAATTTAGCAAAAAAATTCAGTGAATTAAATAATACGCAGCAAAGCATCCAAACACTTTCTTTGTGGCTTATTCACCATAAAAAACATTCGAAAACTATAGTTCAAATATGGTACAGAGAGCTTGAAAAAGGTAGGCCTGAGACTGAGTCAAATTTAATTCTTGCTCGTGTGTAGTGGTAGTGTGTTACTCACTGTGACACTGTTGTGTAGAGTTATAAGAGTCCTAGCGCTAGTTTAGTTACAGTTAGTAGAATCTAGCTAGAGTCTAGTAGAATCTGATAGTAGATTTAGAATCTAGATTCTAGTAGCTAGATCTAGAAATAGAATTTATTTAAGATCTAGAACACTATTCACTCTAAGACTCTAAGTCAGTCTAAGTTAAAAAGTACTAAGTTAAGTAAGACTTTAGTAAGTACTCTAAGGCAAGGTCTAAGAGTAAGACCTAAGACACTAAGTCAACACAATCGAAAGAAGTTATCAGTTATTATGAGTTATCAGCATATTTTTATTTTGGTCGTAGTAAAAAGTAAAAATCTAGATTCTAGGCCTACTTGAAATAATATTTGTTTCAGTTCAGCACTTACAACCTAGAATCTACTACTAGTACTAGTACTAGTGCAGTTAATTTTTGCAGAAATAAACTATTTATTATATTATAATTATTAATTATCTGATGATTTACTCATTTAGTCATTAGTGCCTAGATAAATAGTATGAAAAGGATTTGGTTTGGTTACATGTAGATCTAGTTATCAGTAAATCCATTTTAAACATCTTTCAGTCAGTCATTCTTGTCATGTTTGAAAAAAATTTCATGGTTAATGCCTGTACTATTCTATGAGAACATCAAGAAAAATTTAAAACAGATCTGTGCTAAAGATGACATTACCATAATTTAATTAAATAGGCCTACTTGAATCGATGTATTAATTTGTGTTAATTGGCCTATCTCTGAAGATTTAAAAAAAAAATTGTTTCTACAGCAAAACCCAGCAAGCGTTTGACCTTTGTCTACCTTGCTAATGATGTCATACAGAATAGTAAAAGAAAAGGTCCAGAATTTACTAAAGACTTCGCTCACATACTACCTGATGCTTTCACCCAAGCTGCCAAGTAAGTTTTGATTTTAATAGGTTTTTAAAGCAGTTCATAACTGATACGTCAAACTAGTTTCTCTAACAATTTAATTGCTTTACTTTTCCATAATAATTAGATGACATTTAATTCTCAATATTTGAAGCTAATTTTAGGTATTTAAGCAAATATTAATGTTTGTTTAAACTTTGCCATTTATGATTTATCAGAGCAAAATTGTGTTGCTTTCTTTTTTAAGAGAGGCAGATGATAAAATGAAAGCTTCGCTTGTCAGAGTTATAAATATTTGGAAAGAAAGAGGAGTCTATGATAAATCATTTATCAAAAAGTTAAAGCAGTGTACAGCATCTGGTAAAAGGTTTTCTTATATTTGAGTTACATAATTAATTAACTCATTCCCTATGTTTACAAAATATGCTTGTCAAATTGTGTATGGACATGTAAATAACTTTAAAATATAACTCCAATTCTGGACATATATTATTGCCTACATAAAAAAATGGAAGATCTTGCAATTTTTAACATTGTTCTTCAGCTGATCAATATTCATTTTCATACATTTTCAACAGGAACATCAACTTCTAATGTACCCTCACAGCCAAGTTCAAGGCACCATCCAAAGCCTGTAAAACAAGAAACTCCAGCGAGGCAAGGTAAATGAAGCTACTGAAACATTGGAATTTAGTAAAAACAAATAGAAAATCTAGAGGTTGTTTTTTTTGTATGTGTCGATCTTTCATCATTGCACAGATTCCAACAAAACCATTTGTGTATCACTCAACCAGATCCCTTCCTGTATGTGTGGAAGTAACTCTACACTTGTAAAACATGTTTTTAAATCAACTCTATGTTGGTTTAAGTTGAATTCCATTGTAACTTTTAAAAGTGAACTTTACTGGGTTTGTTTCTTCCAAGATTTACTACTTTGGACTTGTTGGAGATTGTTTTCTTTTTTTTTTTTTTCAGAGCCAAAGAAGGTGAAAAAAAATGAGCCAGAGTTTTCTTTGAGACAAGAAGTCGAGGCTATGGGTGTCAAACTCCCAGAAAATGTTGATGTAAGTCATCTCCTCATGTTCATGTATCAAGCTTTCTTTATAAGTCAGCTGAAATAAATTGACACTGGATCAAAGTTGTTTAACAAAATATTCTATTTATCTCCTTTTTCCAACAGGCAGAAGATCTTGTTCAGAGATTGTCAGACCTGGAAAACTCCGCCTCCTGTGATGCCTCTGTTAGAGAAAGAATTGCTGCTCTACCACCTGAAGTTTCAGATATCAGCCATTTAGAAAAAGTGCAAGGTACTAGAATTCTTTCAAATATTGCTTTTACTTTTTAAAACTCACTCCAGACAAAAGCATCGTCTAGTATGGGATCCTGCAGGATAGGTCTATTTTATTAAAAATAAAAAATATTTTAAAACTTGAAGTATTATAAACAGTGGGCATTATTTTAGTTCTAATTGTAAATTACATGATGCTATTCTGGTAAAGATTTAGTTATATTTTCTATGCTGTTTTTACAATAAAATAATATCGAGGATATAGAGGACAAATGCAGTATGTCCAAATAAACAATCTCGATTAAAATGAGTTTATAAATCTCATTTCAATACTAAAATAGTGCAAAATATTATGTTTTAACATTCATAAAATATTAGCATTCTACTTTTCTGGCATTGTACATGAGTGTTCTGGTAGCTTGTATTATTTACGATATAAGTATAAATGTACATTAATTTCACAAAAAAAGTGGACATGCTGCGTTTGTCCTCTATACCCTCGATATGTGCAATACAAATTATATTTATATTTAATTATATATCAAATAAAAGTATTTATAAAACATTCTGTTACAGATCGTGAATCTGCTGACAGACTATCTGAAAAGGTGGATGAGGCAGCTTTGCTTCTTAATGAATATAACCGGAGACTTGTAGCAGAGCTGGAAGAAAGAAAAAAAGTAGCTCGCATGTTGCGGTCTTTTATCTTGTCTCAACAACAACAGGTGAAAGAAACAGAGAAAAATCTTCAGGTAATTTTTGTGGCAAATGCGATATATACCAGCATTTGTGATGTTTTAATTTTATTTTTATATAATTAATCCATTACTAGCCATTATTAAGGTTCTCCTTTAATATTTTTAAAATAGTTCATTAGTTTTTTTATAAATGTTTCAAATAGTAAGCATCATTTTTTTTTTTAAATTGTCTTGATTAATGCTAGTATTGCTAGGCAAAAATGGATGGTATATTATTTTGAAATCTGACTGTAAAGAGTTAAAATCATGTGATTTCCTGTTTCCAATCTCACTTTCTATATCTAATACATCTTTTCACTACCCTCTTCAAGGCATCATACATTACTAATGACTAACAACAAATATATTCATTTCTCATAATTACACTACTATTGTAGAAAAGTAAAGTAATTAACTAACTACAACACCCTTCTTACCTAGTCTTAAATATCTTCACATACCCTCCCCACCACCACATAGAAACTACAGTGACAGAAAACACCACCTTCTGATGTAATCCATGGTCTGAACTTGCAGGACTTTAAAGAGAAACTGGACAAAGTGACCAATGTCCGGCAAGAGCTTATGTCCCACATTCAAAACCTTCCAGACTTGACCCTGCTGCCTGATGTGACCGGAGGCCTGGCACCCCTACCCTCAGCCGGTGACCTGTTTTCTCTACAAAATTTATGAGCGGCACCCTGAGGCAGGGCCATGTGTTGTGTGAGGATGGGATTTGGATTTAAATTACCTCTGCGTGTTGAGCAAATCTGTTTGAGTAACACTCACAGTCATACTTTCAGTTTGTATGAGTTTGTTAAACAATTCTGATGATTGTTAGATGATTTGAATGTTTTAAAAGATTGTACATAGTAAAATTAGTATGTAACATGTGTTGACATTAAACATTGCAAGTTTTTTTTTTTCCCTTTGAAAAATGACTTGTTTTTATTGTACGAAGGTTGTGAGTCAGATGAAATGTAAACAAAACACAGCAGCTGCTGGTTGGTTTATATTTCATATCAAAAAGTATTAATTACTTCTTTTAGGAAAACCAGAAATAAATATTTGTTTAAAAAAAAATATATTGGTTAAGTGAAATCTCCTGATTACAAAAACTAGAAAAAAAAATTTAGTTGAAAAAGTATACTGGTTTGATCAAATTTGGTATTGCTCAAAACCAGGTTCACTAAAGAGATGTGGCTGTTGCACTCAGCTTACAAGATGACCAAATCTGTAACAAGAGATATAATTACAACATTGATGCCATCCCTCATTATTTCTGGAACTCCACACAGTTTTGTACTACAAAACATTTAGATGTATACAGTTATCCTAGAGCAAATCACAGCATTATTTATAAAATTGTTACATCGTTGTTTAAAATAATTGCAAAGCCGTAGTATATTAAGGTAGAAACGTCCTCGGTGTCAAAATATTCAGGATAAAATATTTTGTAAAAAGCTTCAATTTTGTTTAACTTTAATAGCTAATAGAAAATTAGTATTTATTCGCTTTTTTAGTGAAATTAACTAGTGAAACTAGTTCTTATAACTTAATAAAAAATGCTTGTATTTTCTACTTTTAGAAGGGCGTGTTGATGCTGTAGTTTCTTTCCAAGCACATTCTTCTTAAGTTGACATCAAATATTTTGTTTTATACCCTATTAATTTAAATTTGCTAAAATTCCAGTACAAAAATCATTCTACTTGAGTGTCATCTGCCCTAAATTATTAACTTTATTCTTTTATCCAATGTAGCTACCTAGTTAGCTCCCTTTTGTTGTGGACAAGGGTAAGGGGTCGTCCATAAATGACGTCACACTCGCAGGGGGGAGGTGGGTTCGTAATTTCGTGAAGGTGTGTGATGAAGGGGGGGGGGGGGGTCAGATGGTGCGACGTCACACTTTGGCACTATAAAAAAGCAATGTTAGAAAACGAATTTTAGACGTTATTTCGCGTTTTAGAAAACTGTTTTAATAAATTGTAATAGGAATTGATTAAAATACTCTATTTTGACAGAATTCAGACAAGATTTTGGAAAAATATCGATGTTTTAAAAAAATGTAACTGCAATTTTGAGGGAGGTTGTAGGCTGAGGTTGACGTCATTTTAGAGGGGGGGGGGGGGGGTCTGGCTTTTTGTGATGATGTGTGACGGAGGGGGGGGGGGGGGCGAGGTAAAAAATCGTTTTAAAAGCGTGACGTCAATTATGGATAACCCTTATATCAAATTTGTAGTGACGACTTTAGTTTTAATAATAATTATTATGCCTATAGAAATCTCCAAGGCTCCATTATTTAGAAACGCGCCATATGACAACGTTTACAGTTTATGTACTATTAATTTTTGTCTCAGACTGCCTTGGCCTTGACCATACACCTTTGCTTGTTTTATGGTATCGGTTTTTGTCTTGATCCCGTGCTTTTCTGATGCAGAGTAGCATATGTGGGTATTACTATTAGGCTAGGCTAAAAGTGTTGAGCTAGGAACATCCATTGATTTCTCCTTGCGCTATAAGTGACAGTCACGTGCCCTTTTCTTTCTTTATTCGACGGTAAAGGTAACAAGGACCGAATTCATTACTTCCCTTTATAATAAGTCTTTTATTATTTGTATTGACTCGCCTTAAATCCGCCAAAGGTCACGAATCGACCCACACATACATGCTTTAACCACCTTGGCTTGATCGATAACAGTCAGGGTAGGAAGCCCCCCCCCCCCCCCCCCACACACACACACACGTGCTTCTTTCATCTTGTAACTAAATCATGAGATAACCGAAGCCGATGACAGTTTTACGATAGAAGTTAATTCTTTATTTCTTATCGGTTGAGTTTGAGTATTTTTCGACTAGTCTTCTACGTGATATGTATTGAGAGTATTTATCTCACAGATAAGGGCACCCTGGTGGATTTTGGCAGGGGCCAGTGTCCTTCATAAATTAATTGTACGGCGTCACAAAGCTCCCATATTTTCCTTTAAATAACCGTAATTCTAACGAAAATTAATGTTTTAAAAATAATCGTTGGATCTTAAAAATACTAAATTTATGCTACGGCAAAGAAAACAACGCTTTGTCTCCGTTTCTGTTATATTTGTTGCCCTACACGTCCCAGAACCATGTAGTATCCTGGTATGCGTGGACTGCTTTTGCCGTCCAGACGATGGCTTGCTTAGAAATAGAAAGGGTCCGTAGTGCAGTGGGGAATACTGAGTACCTTACTGATAAATGAAGGAGCATAATGTTAACTCCGTTTCCCCAATCTTTTATTTTAAGAATCAGGGGATAGCGCGAACGCAGTCCCCCCTACGAAAAAATTACGCACCCGAGTCACCCACATTTGGGGTGATCGCAGGGGTCAACCCACACGAAGTGCAATGTGCAGGCCTCGCCCTGGGAGGACCTCCTTGCTGATCAAGGTGCCTCCTGTGCCAGGTAAGTATGCCTCAGCTCAGCACGATATCCTTCACTTCAAAAAGTTCTTTTTAAAAGATTAATGCGTGATATTTTATGCATATTTTAAAGTTAAATTAGAAGACAATAGCAAAGTAGTCATTGTTTCATTATTCTAAAAAGTGTATTATTTTAAAATTAGTTTTAGAAAAGAAAAGTACATTAATTTTGAAAAGCTAAAATAACTTTTAATATTTTATTACATGTAAGCTACTGCCATGAGTTGCTTCCTTTAGCTGCTAAATTCTAACTGTAATTACTTCCCTTTACAACATTAAGGTGTTTTTAAAATGTTTTACATTTTTATATTTATTTAAATTTCGAATAAACAAATGTAAACCTAATGCTTTCTTATTGTGTGTTTTTGTTCTAAAACGAGTAATTCGTGTATTTACGTTAAAGCATGTGCCACAGCGGGTTGGTAGACACTGGCAATGTTTGTACCGCCCGTGTCAGGCAACTCAGTTTGATATACCCCCCACCACCCCTCCCTTACCTTTCTTGTTCCGGCTTAGAAGTAAACAATACACAATACCTACGTGTTTGAGGTTAATACTATTAAAATATGTTGGATAATTATAACAAATTTTGCACATGTTTATATAATTAATAATTTTAATGCTATTTTACTTTTTTAAATAGGCTACTTTATATATGCAGGGTGAGCCGCGGTGAACCTAGGGGTGCGGTGATGGCTTATCACTTTATCAGTAGGTCTACCATTTTTCTTGTGTACATATAATTATAGACCTGCCTATGGGTGGGCACAAGTAGTCCACTACCTTCAGTCACTGCGGCCTTGGACTGGTCGGTCTGTTGTCCAAGTGTCCAGCTGGTGTGTAGTAGTGTGTAGTTGGGGCACTAGAGGTAGAAACTAGAAGTTCACCCGAGCTTGTTTACTAGTCTACCGTTTGTCAGATGAGATGTGTTATGAATATCTAAGGGAGATGAATTTTAGTTAACCTAGATATTTTCTAGCGTTATTTTTAGTTAAGGCTATACACAAATATTTCAATAACATACAATAAAAACATTTATACTAGACTCGTCGACTATAATAGACTACGTAAATAATAAAAACGTTATAGAAATGCTAATCTTATAATTATATAATTGTATTTTTTTTCCAAGCAAAATTGATTATCTTTAGACGATGACTAATTTTACACTCGCTTTGTGCCGTCGTTGATATAATAGTGTAGGATCGGCTGTTGTACCACACCCCTCGCGCGCCGTCTCCAAAGGCTATATATAATTTAATGTGAGACAGCTGTCATTGTGAGGGTCCATTGTGGTGTGTGTGTGGGGGGGGGGGGTAGGGGCAAAACATCCCCCTGTTTATGACACTGCCTATGACACTTAGTATGAATGCTGTGTTTATCAACGATGCCACATACGTTGTAGCAAGTTGTATCATAATAGGCCTACCGCGTTTGTCCGACTGTCAACAAAAGCAGTTAATTATTTTACGCGACAATTCACTAACATCGTTAAGAGTCAGGCATTATACACTGTCGTATTAGATTTTTAAAAAAAAAGCAGAATAAAAAAGACGTGAAGAACGATGGTAATGTTTTCCTAACTCGTACAGTTCTGTTTTCTCTCTAGCTAATGTTTTAAGAAATCATCACTGCAAAATTTAAAATTATTTTAAGTTTACAATACTGGAGCAGTTTGTAAATCACCAATTATTTTTTTATACATCCCCTACGTTAAAGTAGGTCTACAAAATGTAGGATAGGGCCTACCACCCGATGCCAAGTTACATTTCCAATTTCGTCGTCAGTGGCGTAGCCAGGATCGTCTCAAGGGGGGGGGGGGTCCAATTTTTACCCGGGGACAAACTTTCGATTTGCACCCCCCCCCCCCTCAAACTTTCGATTTGCACCCCCCCCCTCAAACTTTCGATGTGCACACCCCCCTCATACTTTTTCTATATACCGAGGGGTCTATGGGGGGGGGGGGGTTATGACCCCCCCTAACCCCACCCCCCCCTGCCTACGCCACTGTTCGTCGTTATGGACTTTCTTCGGGGGGGGGGGGGGTGGACACTGTTAAAAGTATATATTTTCTATATAAATTATATAAATTTCATATCGTTCGGGGGGGGGGGGGGGGGCGGTAGAATTTTTTCGGGGGCCTGGAAAAAACTCTGTGCCAGTGTCGTTTTCTCTCTTGTCGTGTGTCGATGTATGGTTAACTTAAGTCACACCGCTGGGAGTGAACATTATCGCTAGGTATATTACCGTAAATCGCCTAATCACTAAAATTGACTAATCCTACCCTGGGTTGGTTGCAGTTTCGCTATACAAACACACCCCGCGTTTCTAGGCTTAATCCCCCCCCCCCTTTCCCCCCTCGCTCACTTGACAGACTCTAGCCCCACCTACTAGCCTACACTGACACACTGGTCAGTGTGTGTTTGTGATGCGTTGTTTGATTGTTCAACACGACGTCACATTTTGACGTATCCTTGCGCTGAGTTTGTCCTTGGGTCAGTTTTGTGACCTAAATCCAAAGCTCCTGCCGTGGTCTTTTGGCGTTTAAATGGGACTGGTGTTACCAAAGCTCATAGGTATCCATTAGTTGAATCGGTGAAATCGTACTACAAATTAGTTGCTTATTTTACAACAGGAGTTTCCTTACTCATGAAGAGTAACTGTATGCTAGCCATCAGCTAAGATCAACTACTACTAGATTCTAGATCTAGACTAGATCTAATGCCTAAAAGAAACTATGAATGAGTGGAGACATTAGTCAACCTTCTGTGACATACGAGGTACAACTTGATTTAGTTTTACAATGCTAAAACGAGTAGGCTATATTTTATTTAATCAAAATGTTTCGAATTTATATTACAAGTATTAATAAGCCTACAGCTTTCAAAGTAGTGTGTGGGGCGTTTCTATGTGAGAGCTCTTTATACAAGGGAACAATTTTACTCAGTTACGTAAATTTATAAACTTGTAATAATTTTTTTTTTAAATGACCATCCATAAATGATGTGAGGCGGTGCAGTTTTTTTTTTTTTAAATTTTATTGAGGTGTCCACCCTTCTCAACACCCAACTAATCCATTTTCCAGTTCATTACTAATATGCCCTATAATTATAGTTTCTGTTACATCTCTTTGGTTTTGTTTTCTTAAGATTTTGTTTG
This sequence comes from Physella acuta, assembly GCF_028476545.2. NCBI lineage: Eukaryota > Metazoa > Mollusca > Gastropoda > Physidae > Physella > Physella acuta. The sequence goes on from NW_026732085.1 coordinate 390,479, forward strand.
ATTTCTAAATTTATTTTTAGCCACTGTAAGGCCTGCACCAAAAGTTTATGAAGTTGGGAGTGGCAGGCATACCGACATTCTAACTTTCGAGGAAAAGGGTTGGGTGGAGGGGGTGTTTAAAAGTGAATAGGCCTAGATCAGGGGTCGGCAACCTTTTGAAGCGGAAGAGCCAAAAGTTACAATTTTCAAAATTTCCCTGGTTTTAAAGAGCCACTAATTTTTTTTTTTATTTAAAATATTTTTTTTTTATTAAGATTATTAGTATTTGTGCAAGGAGCTGGAGAGCCGCATCTTGATATCAAAAGAGCCGCATGCGGCTCGCGAGCCGCAGGTTGCCGACCCCTGGCCTAGATTCTAGTTATTTTTCTTTAAGCCCCTTCTACTTCTAAAAATTACTAGATCTAGTTCAAACAGTGGCGTAGCGAGGTCGGGTGTCACCCGGTGCGGCACTTAATGGTGTCACCCCCCCCCCCCAGAGGCATAGAGACCCTTCCCAGGGACAAACTTTCAAATTTTCGATTTGCACCCCCCCCCCCCCTCAAACTTTCGATTTGCACCCCCCCCCCCTCAAGTTTTCGATTTGCACCCCCCCCCCTCAAACTTTCGATTTGCACCCCCCCCCCTCGAGTTTTCGATTTGCACCCCCCCCCCCTCCTCAAACTTTCGATTTTGCACCCCCCCCCTCGAGTTTTTCTCTATATATTTTGCTATTTTTTACCTTGGTGTCACCCCCCTAAATGGTGTCACCCGGTGCGGTCCGCACCCCCCCGCCCCCCCCCTCGCTACGCCCCTGAGTTCAAATAATATAAATTGGAATACTAACTTGTAACGCTCTGGTTTAGTGGAGCATAAAATAAATAAGTATCTGAAAGTAGCAAATTGAATTATGTAGTTGATACTAAACGATATTTAGATAAGTTTCAAAGTTGTGTGGTGTCATTGTCATTGATTGATTGTGTTTCATTAATGATGACCTGCGTGGAAAAATGAAGCTGCCATACATTCATTTTTTAGTTTGCAAGATTTAGTTGGCAAGATTTTTGTTTCCTATTATGTTGTATATTTTATTATAGATTAAACGTACTTAAATGTGATACATTTTAGAATAATTTAATAAAATAAAAAGTTTATCAAGGCCTTTCAGAATAGTAAAATAATTCAGGATACTAGGCAACTAGAATCCGGAAACGGCTATTGTTAACCGGAACTAACCTTTAGGGAAATCCCCATTTTATCATCATGTTTACAACTCACTTTGACTTTTCTTACAAGGCCTGGTTATTTTTAAAATGATTACAACTGCTTAGCTCGAGTCCTACTGGTCTATTATAACTGGTAGGCTTATTTTGTTTTATTTGCAAAGTTTAGAAATTCATTATTAGATTAATCGAAACTTGAATCAAGCTTTACAACTGTAATTTATGCCTTCAGATTTCACTTTCCAGATATCGTTTTTTTAAAAACAAAAAGACATTAGTTTCAGTTTCAGTGAGTCAAACTGCTGTAGACTCAGTGTAGAGACAACTAATAATTAATAATTACTAGTAATTTCTACTAATTAGTGGAGTATTATATTAAATTATTCAATGTATAGGCCAATTGGTATGGTAGGCTTTTTGATGAGAATTACAGAATGATTTTTTTATTAAAAATGTATCAATAATAGCTAGAACACTAGTAAACTAAGCTAATTTAGCATATTTTAACTTTCTGTGCAAAGTCATTATTACTGAAAAAAATTCCAAAGTCAGGTCAGCCTGTGGCACCCTCCACTGAACGTGACAGAAGGAAAAAAAAACTTCACCCGTGACCTTCATTAAAACAGAATTTGCTTTTTTATTTTTTTTATTTTTGGTAAACATGTGCTTAATCTTACCCAATAAGTGATAAAAATTTGAAAATTAATTTTAATTACAGTTGTAAAGTAAGATAAACAGCTTAATAAACACATGCTTTCTTGAGGGGGTGTGGCCCGGGTGTGGCACATCGCAATTATAACTTTATATTTCTGTGTTTTATGACTATATTTGTTCACAATCAGCATGCTATGTTTTTAAAATTGATAAAGGGTAAGTATACCAAGTTACAAAATCTGCAATCTAACTAATAATTCATACTTTCAATTTAAAAAATAATAAAAACAATCATCAACGAAGAAAGCGTAAACATTCTATTTTTAGGTGTGACATAAAAAACAGTCATAAATCTAGCCAAATGATTGGATTCTTACGCGGCACACATTTTCCCGCGCCTCGTTTTCACCAAACAAGAATATAATAAAATGGCATTATTACTTACAGCATGAAAAACATTGTTGTCAGCCTAATTATATTAAACAATTCTATTTTTATTTGATAGTAAAGATGTTATAAAAATTGGGTCTAATAAAAAAGTTATTGGATAACGCACCTGCTTTAGTTTATTCGACTTGAAACGCAAGCTAAGTAAGCGTGACTTTCTCTCGACGGCCTCGTTAAATACAAATAAAGAAATTAGGTCAAAAGTACATCTGGGAATTCTTAAATAACAGACTGAAATAGAAACGGATAGTTCCGATGTCTAAAATTAACGATGGCCTCGTTATTATTAGTTTTATCCCTCTACCGTTTAGTGAAAGCGAAACTGGTCGCCATTTTGAGTAAGCGCATGAGCCGTGAGATGCCACAAAAATGACAAACCCGGAAGCGTTGAACCGAACGGCCTAGGTATGGTATTAATAATTAATTACTATTAGCCACTATTAGGTATATTATAAAATATTATAAATATAAGTAGGCCTACTGATGTCTGACAATAGTCAATAGAGTTTAATAGACTCTTCCTTTACTTGCCTTATCATTGATAAGTTATCAATGTAGGTAACAACTAATACTCTAATACTACCATGATACTAGTTACTAGGCTAGTTACTCAAAGTTACTGAGTAGTTAGTAAGTTACTAAACTTGCTAAACTAATATGACACTTTGACTAAAAGTGTTAGTAAAAGTTACTAGGCCTAATGTACTTAAATGTACTGTAATGTTTTCCTAAGGTTTTTGTTTTGGTAATATTTTAATAAAATATGCTCAACTGGATGTGAACATGAAGCATCAAATAAATTACACTAAAATGGAGTTTTACATTGTAGTCTGAGGTTCAGCTAATTTGTATATAGTATATAGTAAAATGCTAAATAGGCCTAATAAAAACTTAAAATTGTATACACTATTCATTAAATGTTGTTACATTTCTTTCTGTTCAGCTACAGATTGTGTGGAACATGTTTGACAAAGACCTAAGACATAAAAAATAATCTAAAGATTCAAATTTTGTTGACAACATAACGTGGTGTCACTTAAAAGAAATGCAAACAACAGTTGAATTTGTCATTGATGATGCAAAATCAGCACTGCTTGGAGAAAATAAGCAGAAAATTGAAGTTAAATTTAACGTCACTATTGTATTGAATAAGATCTTCAATGAAAGTAATGGTAAAGGTGCAAAACGATGGATTTGTATCAGTGGCTTAGAGGAAGACATCATCAATGCAAAAGTAAGTTTATAAACACAAATTTTGAGCTTAAAACCTCATTCCACTGCATAACTATATATTAATCCAAAGTAATTAAAAGAATATCAGCATTTAGTCTTAAAATGTAAGTATTAACATATGTAAATTTAGCATTAAAAATTAAAGTTAACATTTCATAATGGAATGAGCTTTACCTAAATGAACTGTGTAATCTATATTAAGTTAACTAGTTGTTATTTCTTGCCAACACTTTTCTTTTTTTTCCTGTTATTTTTTATCCTTTAGCATCCAGAAAGGGAAGAAAGCAAATTATCATTGCATTAACCCATTTTGGTTTACATTTTCAGGAGTATACACTCAACTTCATCTCACCAGGGGAAGTCATTCATCTAAAAAACATAATTGGCCACCCATTGTTCACTGCTACAAAAAGTAATGAAATTGAAAAAGTGTCATTAGCTGTTTTGAAAGAAAATAAGGATGGCAGTCTCACAATCAGTGGATCTGATATGGCCGTCACTGTAGCCCAGTCCTTAGTAAGCTTTTGGATTATTTTATTAGACAGTGCAGAGAATTATCCCCCTACCCCCTCTTGACTTACTTGACTTATTCCTCTTTGCTCCTTATGAAGCATAGGGCCTCCACCATTTCCTTCCATTTCTTCCTATCCTCGGCTACTAATTTTGACATCTCCCAAGACATCCCTGTTGGCTTCAGTTCTTCAAGAAGACTCCGCCTCCAGGTCTGTCTTGGGCGCCCTCTCTTCCGCTTTCCCTGGGGGTTCCACTCAAGCGCTTGGCGTGTAACATTTGTGTGAGCCTTTCGCAGTGTGTGACCCACCCAGCACCACTTCCTCCTTCTTATTTGCACACCTATAGGCTCCTGCCTAGCTTTCCTCCATAGTTCCAAGTTCGGCACTTTGTCCTGCCATCTCAGTTTCAGTATCTGTCTAAGGTATCTATTCATGAAGGTCTGTATCTTTGCTGTGCTTGCCTTGGAGACTCTCCATGTCTCTGCTCCATACAGCAGAACTGCCTTGACATTAGAGTTAAATATCCTAATTTTTGTGTTAATGGAGATGGCCGAACTTTTCCATATGGGTCGCAGGACTGTGAAAGCGCAGCGGGCTCTATTAACTCTAGCACGTATGTCCTCCTCTGTGCCTCCCGTTTTGCTGATCTTGCTGCCAAGGTAGACAAACTCTTGCACATCATTTACCTGTCTTCCGTCTATTGACACTGGAGCCTCCTGTTTATTGTTAATTCTCATCATTTCCGTCTTTTCTTTGTTGATCTTCAGACCTACGCGCTGCGAGATGGCTCCTAATGCATCAACTTTTTCTTGCATGTCCTGTAGCCTGTGCGAGAGTACCCTACCCCCTCAAAAGTTAATATTTTTGTACACAAAAATATTCAACCATTATTCTAAATTATTTAAAACTATCTTTTCTTTGAATAAACTTATTATAAAAAATACAATTTTAATTAGACAACTGCTTCTTCAAAACTTTGTGAAAATTAGCCTGTTAATTAAATACACCTTAAGGTTTCTATTTCACAAAAATATTAGTTGGGTTATATATACATTGCTCCAGTCAAATAAAAAAAATCACAACACAACACTGACTCTACAGCATAAAATGTTGCCCATTATATAATAGACCAAACAATTTAACATTAGCTTTTTGCTAATGAATTTTTGTCTTTATTTCTACCTCCACATATTAAATAAATGCGTAATGTATAAAAGAAATGAACTTAACTTCATCTGCCCCATGTGTCCTTGGCACAAAGGGGTAAAGATGATGATAAAATATGAAAGTAATTTCTACTAGACAACTAAACACAAAACAGAAAAATATTACGGAGGAGGACAGAAATTGTAATGTTAAAAAAGTATTTAAAAAACCTAACCATTTTACTTTATTTCCTAAAATTTTAAAAGCCTAACACTGAATTTTCTTTAATTTTTTAGATTGATGAAATGTTTAGTCAAGTTATAGATCCAGAAGCTGACTACCTACCAGATGAAACAGCTGATGACATAAACTTGCCCACAGATAAAAACAACTCATCCTTCATTGCAATAACAACGGGGACACCTACTAAAATTGATTGCTTTAAGTCATCAGGTAAGGGGATGCTACTAGTTTTCTTTAAATGTAAATGTGCTGTAAATTAATTTAAATTACTGTCAGTATTATTTTATGTAGATGTGCTAGCTGAAGAATTACTCTAGATAGCACCCATATTGTGATAACTTACCAAAGAAATATCACATAATAGTATATTTGGTCATGGTCCAAGCACACATTGACATCAGATGGTTCATAGTAATGCAAAGAAAAAACACAAGTTGTTGAACATGCTATTCTGTTTTTTCATTCTTGAGAAGGGATTTCCCATTTTATGAACCATATGGCCCATTAACTCTTACTTTTGCTTGTTTTTATTTCTTGATTTGCCCCCATAGCCTGTACTTCATCTGCCCTATGAGCTTACTTGTCTTAACCATTTGCTAATTTAAAAGCAAAATCTACTAGATATCAAATGTGCATTTAAAAAAAAATTAACTTTTGAAATTTTATTCCTGCTGAATATCATTCATTGGTAATCTAATAATTAACCTTAATTAATTGAGTAGCTTATCTAGTATGCCTAGATAAAAAAAAACCAAAATAACAATCTTGAAACCAAGAAGTATTTGTATTTCAGGACAACATGGTTGTGAAGACCTTGCACGATGTGTGTATGCCTCAGGCTCATCACTGCATCCATCTGGGTATGGAACCTCAAGTAAAACTTACGCCGCTAACCCTCAGATTTTAAACGATAAAGGAGATTGGACGCACACTGACCAGCAGGTGACTGGGGAGCTGTGGATGGACACATCAGACTCACAGCCGAGTTGTAAACAGAGGGAATATTTGATCAACCTGGCGACCACGATACATTACTCACCTCAAGACATTGAAATGGCCTTGGCCAAATACAACATGGACGATGTTATTCGACCTGCTGACTTTTTAAAAACTGTGAGGGACATAAAAGCTAGCAGACATGGTGGAGGATACACACTGACGCAGCCCGCTGTTTCTAGTGACCCTGCCTTACCCGGGCAGGGAAATCAACCAATCCCAATTGACGCTGATGTCAGTACAATTATTATTTCTGATGATGAGCCTGAGGAGATTGAAGCTCCTAAAGGTACTTCAAGTTTTGTGTACCATTAGTACTCTCCACTGATGTAGTACTTTCCACTAGTGTAGTACTCTCCACTGATGTAGTACTTTCCACTAGTGTAGTACTCTCCACTGATGTAGTACTTTCCACTAGTGTAGTACTTTCCACTGGTGTAGTACTTTCCACTGGTGTAGTACTTTCCACTGGTGTAGTACTTTCCACTGGCGTAGTACTTTCCACTGGTATAGTACTTTCCACTGGCGTAGTACTTTCCACTGGTATAGTTCTTTCCACTAGTGTAGTACTTTCTACTGGTGTAGTACTTTCCACTGGTGTAGTACTTTCCACGGGCGTAGTACTTTCTACTGGTGTAGTACTTTCCACTGGTGTAGTTCTTTCCACTGGTGTAGTACTTTCCACTGGCGTAGTACTTTTCACTGGTGTAGTACTTTCCACTGGTGAAGTACTTTTCACTGGTGTAGTACTTTCCACTAATGTAGTACTTTCCACTGGTGTATTACTTTTCACTGGTGTATTACTTTTCACTGGTGTATTACTTTTCACTGGTGTATTACTTTTCACTGGTGTATTACTTTTCACTGGTGTATTACTTTTCACTGGTGTATTACTTTTCACTGGTGTATTACTTTTCACTGGTGTATTACTTTCCACTGGTTTAATACCATCGACTGTTGTTTTATACCATCGACTGTTGTTTTATACCATCCACTGTTGTAGTAGTACTTTCCACTGTTGCAGTACTTTCCAATGTTGCAGTACTTTCCACTGTTGCAGTACTTTCCACTGTTGCAGGACTTTCCACTGTTGCAGTACTTTCCACTGTTGCAGTTTCTAGACCTGTTCTGTGTCTTAACTGTAAGTCTATCAAGGACTGCCTGTTCCCCTGTGGAGGATCTTTCTGAAGTCATCCTATAAACATTGCTTTATTCATCATTCACTTCCTTTCTTTTTTAACTTTCATAGAAATTTTAATTTAGTTCTGTGATCTACAGCTGTTTATGCTTACTTAGTAATTTAACACAGGCATAAAACAATGTTAGTGTACAGAGTTTTTATTATGGTCCAATGTTGAAAATTATTTTTTTACAGTCTTTGCAAAAAATGTCGGAAACCCAATTCAGTTGAGCGCAGGAGACCAGGGCAGCAGTTCATCCAAGACGTTGGTCCCCAGAGTTGGTCCGGTGGATGCTCCAATGGAGATTGGGACATGGAATGCAGGGTTACTGCCACAGGACAGATCGGAGAATGCAGGAGCACAACATGATGACCTGAGATACATCGTCATTGATGGTAGCAATGTGGCCATGGCGTGAGTTGCACTTGTTTATGGTGTGGTTGAAGTTGTCATTTTTTTTAAGAAGGGGAGTCTTGTGATGTGAATGAATATGGTTTTTGTTTAGGAATCATTTTCCTTTAATACCTGTCTGCAAAGCCTTCAACTCTTTACTATCCTATACATAGGAGCCATTCCGGCTGGTCGGGGTGAATAATCAATTTTTGAGCCCACCCCTCATTTATATATAGTTATTCACATTGGCAAAAAAAGCTCTACCCCCATTTGAAAGGCCAGGGTCGCATTTTACCATTCACTGTTCCTTAAGAGATTTTTTTTTTGTTGACGCACAATTTGATGTAAAAAAAAAACAGTTAAATATGTCCATAAATATGCCCAGAGCCGCCTGCCACCAAATGTCACCTAGGGGTGGGTACTAGACCATGTTCACATAAATGCAGTGTATCTGACTTCACCCTGCAGGTGAAATCACTCCAGCTGCCTAAGGGAACCTTCAAAATTTACAACCAATTTAACTGTGACTCCCGTAATGTGGTTTATGTCATACAATGCAGGCAATGCTACATCTTTTATATTTGACTAACAGGGAAACAACTGTCTGACAGGGTCAAACAACACCTTATCATAGCGTAAAAAAACAACTGCTGCCTTGTAGTTTGTTCTTGGTTGGACAAAGGCTATGGAAGCAAATCCAAAAAGAAAAGCAGGCTGAAATCAAACTCAATGCTATTGTGTTGAAGGGAATCCCTTCCAAACACTAGAATTAAGAACGAAAAAGAAGATGAAATAAGAGTAAACATAATATTAAAACCGACTTTTTTGTGACCGCTGTTCATTTTTGCAATGTGGTCCATACCAAGTTTTGGCACTGGAACACTAGATGGTTTAAATGAGCAGGTATCTTTCATTTCACTAAAGGCCATTGTGATGATTGATATACCTGTTGTAGTCATGATAACAAAAATAATGCTTACTGTGCATGTTTCTGCCATAGTGACAAGATGTTAACAATTCTTGTTTCAGTCATGGCGACAATAAAAGATATTCCGTGCCAGGCCTTGAGATTTGCATAAACTATTTTAGAAAGAGAGGTCACACCAGAATTACAGCATTTGTGCCAGAGTCACGCCGCTATACTCAAAACCAGACAGAGATAATTGGGAAACAACTTTTAGAAAAATTAAACAGAGAAGGTTATGTAAAGTTTACTCCAAGTCGTCGTTTTAATGGACAAGTTATCAACAGTTATGACGACAGGTCAGTTAGTTTTTTGTACTTTATGCCCTGTCTGCTGAGAGAGTTAAAAGGAATTGAGTTATCCGTCATATTTATTTTAAATGGGACATTAAACTAGATCACAACATTAGAAAAAGCATACACAGTATTAAAAAGTTAGTTCTAGCATGGTAGACATTTAATTAGTAAACACCTTTTTTTTTCAAAAGAGCCAATGTTTTTGATAATTCAACTTTTTACCTACGGGTACACAAATGTAGTTTTTTATTGTTAAAACATTAATGAAATTTAAACTCGCCTGCAACACCCTAATACTGGTTTACATTTATTTCTGCATGCAGATAACATTTCATATCTTTTTGTTATTCTCATTCTTAGATATATTTTGAATCTTGCTGAAAAAGAGGATGGTATTGTTGTATCCAATGATCAATTCAGGGATTTGTGCCAGGAGCGGGAGAGTTATTATAATATAATAGCCAACAGGTTGACCATTTTTTCTCTTTACGAAGACAATTTTTCATATAACATTAAATTTAGAAATTGTAAAGAAGATTGCTATATAAATTCTTATTTTCAACCTTTGTCATATAGTTTATATTGAAGTTTGAAAAAAAAAATTTTTGTTGTACATAGTTCAATGATTTAGTGAGATTATGGATTAATTACATCTGTATTAACATAAGTTGACCGTACACTGTCCTAATGTTGAAACCATGTTTTTTGTAGGTTGCTGCCCTTTATGTTCGTGGGTGACCACTTCATGCCCCCAGATGACCCACTCGGCAAACATGGTCCAAATTTAGACCAGTTTTTAAGAATTTCCCATGAAACTGTACCATACTTTACAATGCAGTGAGTATTAGCCTCATCGCTATCTCTCTGAAATACTTTTTAAAATTAAATTGTTATACAAATACATTAGATAAAAATTATTTAGGCAAACATTAGCCATTTTATTATTTATTTTGTTTTGCAAACATTTTAATTCACAGATATCCTACCCATCCTCCTAATCGTGATAAAAAATTTGACAGATATAAAAGAAATGCAAGGCATAATGTAGGCAACAAAATGAGATGGCAGAGCCAAGACCATCCAGTCCGGAGTCACCTAGACACAGAGATCCTATACAGGAAACTTGTTGAGCTTTTCCCTGAACCATTCCAGAGGCCTCAGATTGAGACTATTTTGGCTAACCACAAGGATGAGACGGACTTGAATCGTCTGACAAACTATGTTATTAACAGTTTCTGATTTCAATTCTTACAGTGCAGAGATGTGACTCAGTTTTTTTAAAGACAATTTTTGAAGAAAAAAAGCCAAAATATGAAACATCCAATTTTAAAATAAAAGCAAGTTTACAACTTAGATAAATAAATGTATGCTAAATGAAGCAGGAAAATGCAGATGTGCATTAATTTTTAAAATCAAAATATTCATTTTCATTGACACTCTATGTTAACGCCCTTGAACTTATTACTTCATTCAAATACATTGTTTTACTGGTAAAAATTAAACTGAAACTACCACATAAAAGCATGAAAATTTAAATTTTACAATTTTTTTTAAAGGAATTAGGATATAGTCGTAAGAGTTAAATTGAATGGTACACTAAATTAGCAGTTTATTTTTATGCAAGTAAGTAAATAGGTAAGATTTTTATTAATGCACTATGATATACTAAAATTCTTGTTCTTCTTTTGGAAGACTTTTTACATCTCTGACAGTGAAACTGTTGTAAATAGTTGTATCACAGGGGTTTAATATGTATAAATTAACAAAGTATTTTCAAAAAATGTAAATTATCCAGATAATATGAAGCTATTTTGTAGCTTTTTAAAAAAAAACGTGTATGGTATTGAGTAGTTACACCATAAATGCAGTTAATTTAAAGAAACTTTTTCCTGCCCTACCATTACATATTGGTAGATGCTACATGGCACTGTGTTTTGTAGGTTGACATGTTATTCATCATCTAACAAAATTGTTACCATCTATGTGACATGTGGATCTTTTCTGTTGGTTAAAATTCTATTTTAATTAATAGATTAGAATAAGAAATAGCATTGTAAATCTGGTAGTCATATATTTTCTTTTTTTTTTTTTTGACAAGTTCTTGTCATGTCAGCGTGTGCGATGAAAAAAAAAACCTATTAATGTTGATTTTTTTTTGGCAGCTTTGGTCTATCTCTATATTTTTTTTAACTATGTTTTATACTTATCCTGTTTTATAAATATTCCTAACAAAATCTTTTTTGTCATGTCAAATGTGTGATCCTTTAATCTGAACAGAAAAAAAAAAAGTTTGTATTGGCTCAGTCATCTTTTCTACATCTTTGAAGCTGTAGTTGATCAACAATTGATTAGATATTTGATAAATAATAACAGTACATTAAACAAACACTATTTGAAATTATTTTTAAAAAATAATTACTTTATCCAGGTATCTTTAATAAAATTCTTGTGGATATATCATCACTATATATGGTTTGATATCAAACATCTTCAACCAAACCATGGCATTGGCTTTTTTTAAAAAGTCAAAGCCTGAATCATTTCTATATGAGTGACACAGAATTATGCTTTGGATATTGTTAAAATGATCACAATTAATCTAAAAAAAAGATCACACAAAGAAAACTAAAATGTACACTCAACGTATGTAATGTAAAAAAAAAAAACAACTAATATTTGTCAGTTTGAGATTTTATGTGTTATTAAAAAAAGTGTCCTAGTCGTATTAAAATGAAACAAATTTTTACAATGTACAAAGATTAAATTTTGTGACTTGGTTATAAGTGAATTAATTGGTTACAATAAAATATGTTGGATACTTTCTGTTCGTTTTTAAGAATTACTTTTTAAGCACAGTTGCTGGCATTTCTGACATTGTTAAATAAAATAAAAAGAAGTGATGTAGAACAAGTGTCATGATAGATCCAGTTGTGAGAACCACCAGCTACACAGGCTGGAGGTGTGTCAAGATATCAACTGAAAGATGTACCAGGGTAAAGTAAAAACTGTGATGAATATTTAAAAGATAAAATATGGGTGGTAGAAATAAACATTAATTTAAAATCCAAGGATGGTAGAAGAATTAAGTTGTATGACATCCAAACTGAAATGAGAGGATTTTTGTCACTTCCACCAAAGCAATGTGTAAAAAAAAAACGAAAGAAAATATATGCCATACAAAACTGTATACCATTCTTTTACAAAAACAAATCCATATAGGACAATAATGTTATTTACAATTACAACAAATTTTAGCAAAAAAAATTCAAACTAATGCATGACAGTAGTTGGAAGAGGAGTGGAGTTTACCATCACAATTTTAAGGCTTTAAATGTAAGTAAAAAAAAAACATTTTGGCATATCACAACACACATCATGTGGTGATAAAATATATTACAATAATGTACAGTCAAATTAGAACATAATCTGTTAATAATAAATTTATCAGCTCAGCTAATAATTATGACCATTTTGCAAAGGAGGAAACATGTTTTTTTTTATTTTTAAAAATTCTTTAGTCTTGTTTTTCATACATGTACACCACATACTCAGCATATTTTCTGGTACAGTAAAGATAGCTATAATTCATCAATTAGTATACAGATAGTATCATGAGTAGGCTGACTTTTTCTTAAAAAGAAAAATAGACGTGCTTTTTTCACAAATTAAAAAAAAAAACTCAAAAAAATATTCCTTTGAGGAGAGAGATAATACTGTCCATTTTGAACGTTAGGGAAATTAAATGCTAGGAATAAACACAAAGCATTCATTTGAAAACACACTCTCATTTCAATGCAAGCTTGGACATTTTGCTAGCCAATTTTGTATTAAAACTAAATGATCGCTTGTATTTGGCGCACCATCCAGAGAACAGTGGTCGTTTGGTAACATTACAATGAAATATGGGTTTTGGTTAGAGAATTATTACTTTAAGCAAGTTTCTCAACTTCTATTTAATTTGTGCTGTTGCTTATCACACTGAAGAGATGAGCAAACGAGGAATGCAAGGGTATATTGTGTTGCCAATAGTTCCCCTTAAGGGTTGAGTGGCTAGTACAATACTTAGTCTTACTTCCCCTGGTTGTAGTAGACACCTTAAGGTTGAGAGGCTTGTACTTTGTCTTACTTCCCCTTACTTAGAAATCAGACACCTTACAGGGTGGAATAGACACAGTTATGTCCTTCATATTCAATCAGGGAATCGAACCTAAGACACTCAGGTTAACAATAATTTATGTAACAACGCTATCACACCACATTGACTTTTACCCTTCCATCATACAGCACAGACTCTACTGTTATAAACGCTGAGCATTTATTTATGAAAGAAACAATATATTTATAAGCATCAATAAACTGTATCATACTTGTATAATTACAGGAATGTATTTGTTATATAAAAAAAACACATAATTTTAAGAATTTCTTATAAATTTCAAACATCTGTACATTTTAACTGAGCAAGCAATGATCAGTGGAACACATCAAAAATTCATTTTTCTTCACATGTTAATCATGTAATTAAAAGTCCTACAAAAAATATAATTCCTATTTTGTTGTAAGTATAAATACAAAATACTTTTTAAAAGGTATAGTTATTGTGGCGGGAGAAAGTCTTAACACATTCAAAGAATTTTCTGGTTATTTTCAACAGAACAGTTTTAAAAACTAAAAGACAGCGCAAGAAGGAAAAATGTGCATAGAACATTAACTAAATATCACAAGGCCCACAACCATACATTTATTTCTATCTTCCTCTTCGAAAGAGTTCCATTTCATCGCTGTCAGATACATCAACTGCCTCCCCTCCTTTGGACAACATTTTCATAGACTCAACAGTAACAGTTTTTTCTTTTTCTTCTTTAGCTGCAGATTATGTAAAACATATAATTATAGACAGAAAGTGTACATAAGTTGATGTTTATTTATGTATTTAGTCTCTCAGTAGAATATTTCTGAACAGCTTTAACACTAACAACATACTATATTGAAATGCATAACTAAATCCAAAAACTTCAAAGGTATAACGGAAGATTTTAACAGGTAAGTATTGAAGGAATATATTACTCACAAACAACAGCCTTGCTGATGACATGGACTGTAATCCCTGCTACACAAACAACAAGACCAACACCATTCAACAGAGTTATCTTATCATGCGTGATGAGTATGGCCAAACCCAAAATACAAATTTCCTAAAAAAAATATAAAACATTTTTCTGTAATAACAATTGCAAGTATAATAAAAACATTCACCAACTTTTGAGTTGGAATTGTTTTATATGTAGCATAACTAAGCTTAAAGTAATATAACCTACTTCAGATGATGGAAAATTATTGAGTACCTTATAAACAAACATGGAATGTGAACTGTTAATGATAAATATTATTTTTGGTCTTCCACATTTAAACTTTTCTGTAACATTAAATTTAAAAAATTTCTTTTTTCTTTTTTAAGAGTTTGTCAAATAAAACACTATCACTGAATTTGTAGTAAAAGTTTAAAAACACTAGCCTTGAAATGTGCATGGAATTGTCCTGTCCTTACCTTAAAAATTCCAGAAATTGATAACGTCCCTACCTTAAAAATTCCAGAAATTGATAACGTGAGGCTTGAGGTGTGGGCCAGCAACAGGAACTCACTGAACTCCAGCATGAAGCCCAATGTGGCCCCCACCAACACATAACCAACTGTAGACAGCAACACTGTCCACTGTGTGAACCTGAAGTAGTGCTCACTCGTGGATATCACCTGTACTGAGGAAATATAGTTTCAATGGTCAGTGGATATCACCTGTACTGAGGAAATATAGTTTCAATGGTCAGTGGATATCACCTGTACTGAGGAAATATAGTTTCAATGGTCAGTGGATATCACCTGTACTGAGGAAATATAGTTTCAATGGTCAGTGGATATCACCTGTACTGAGGAAATACAGCTTCGATGGTCAATTATGGCCATGGATAATATGAATTAAAAAAAATGAAATGATATGTAAGGGTTACATATTTTTAATTATGGACATGACTAATACTGACATAACATTTAATTAAGGACTTGGCCTCTACTTATGTAAGGGTGAATTTTGACATAAGGGGTCATCCATAAATGACGTCAAGCTTTTTTTGACAATTTTTACCTCCCCCCCTCCGTTACAAAAAGCCAGACCCCCCCCCTAAAATGACGTCACACCTCAGCCTACAACCCCCCTCAAAATTGCAGTTGAAATTTTTTTTAAACATCGATATTTTTCCAAAATCTTGTCTGAACTCTGTCAAAATAGAGTATTTTAATTAATTCCTATTACAATTTATTAAAACAGTTTTCTAAAGCGCAAAATAACGTCTAAAATTTGTTTTCTTACATTGCTTTTTGATAATGCAAAAGTGTGACGTCGCACCATCTGAACCCCCCCCCCCCCCATCACACACCATCACAAAATTCCGGACCCCCCCTCCCCCCTACGAGTGTGACGTCATTTATGGACGACCCCTAACCTGCTTAAAATTTAAAAAATAACAACATAAAACTATGTTTTTATTTCTACAAAGAAATATTACTACTATTTTTTTAAATTAAAAATTGGGGTTTTGTCCCTTACATTCAATCCCAGCAGAGAGTGGTAACAAGGTTAGCATCATCCAAGGCTGTATATGATACATCATGTCAATAGGATTGTGAAGTCCTACACAATATTAAAACACAAAAAAAACATTAACTCTATATGTAGAACATCACAGAAATATCATTCTTTTAAAAAAGTGCTAGTTAACATACATATTACAATGTAAGAAGGATAAATTAAGTTGGAAATTAACATATACGAGCCGACCCGCGGCATATCATACGCCACTATTTAGTTGTTTTATTTTCTACTTTTCAGTAATTCATAATTTGTGAATTCGACAGCACCAATGCTGCCACTGAAAATATTTGCTTTAAATCACTATCAGTAGGCCGTTAAGAACAATACTACCCCCACCCTACTTTCCCCCAACCCCTACCCTACACCCCACCGTGAAAGCACCCTCCTCTTAGTTACCTCCCCTAAGTTTAAAATCATTTCAAACTAAATTATCTGCCCCTAATAGCTGTCACTAAACCTGGCTCTACGATTGTAATGTAAACAGAGCTCACCAGACCATGTAGGGGTGGGGTGGTAGGGAGCGCGCTTACACCTTGTTTTCTAGCGTCTCCCAGAAGAGAATTATATATATAGATATTACAATATAATAAGGAAAAATTAAGGTGATTTGCTGACTGCTTTAAATAAAATCATTTTAACAATTCCAACATCAGGTACTGCAGTTAAATATATTTTCATTCATGCCAGAATTCTGACATGGATTATTAGGATGGCTAAGAGCCTAACCAGCTTTAAAGAGTACCCAACAAAAATTGAAAAAAAAAAAATTGTCCAGCGACACAATTCCTTAGCATGTATAGCCCTGATAATTAAAGGTATTTTTAAAAATACAAAGTAAAGAAAAATGCCACATCCACCCTTGACCTCACCCATTTCATGTTTCTGAAGTAACACCTGGGCTAAAGTCCACCTGAGCCCAGATAACACAGAGGCTGTCATGACCAGTATAAAACCTTGCAGGTTAAACTGCGTAGAGTGATAGGTAAAGAGGAAGAGCCCGGTGAAGATGAGCAGGACAACAACCACCAAACTGAACCTCTGGGGAATTTGAAATAGAGTTGTTAATAACATCTTGTATGTTTGCATTGTTATGTTCAACTATTTTTATAAAGAACATTGGTTATAAAAAAAATTATCCAATTATTATGTTACATATTTTTAATGGGAAGTAGCTTGTGAATATAAAAAAAAACCAAAGTTGCTTATTTTCAACTATTTGTTAAAAAAAATGTTAACATGAAAAATGCATGTTAATATAAATATACCATACATTAGTTTTATAATTTAAAATTTTTAAATTACTTTTATGCCAAAAAAAAACTAAACTAAGATAACACAATAAATTAGACTATTGGTTTTTTAATATTTTATTGTACTTACAAACTTCTCAAGCCTAAAGACAAGAGAAAAAAATAAAATGAAGACCACTGCAGTTGACTTTGACATGGTGTATCTGAAGAAAGAAAAAACATAAGCCTTGTTATATTCAAAGACATCGTCAATTTCAATGGGTTCTAAAATAATTTAAAAAAAAAAACAGTGCATGGTATGAAAAAAAAAATCTTTTTTTTTTTAAGCAGAAGAAAATTTACCTACAGAGAAACTGAGATCATCTCAAAACTCCAGTTTGACAAACCAATATCAAGTGCTCCAACAGCACCTGTGGTTTAAGCAAATGAACTAAGTTAAATTTTACCTTTAATAGAGTTAGGAAAAAAATTCTTGCTGTATTGAAGAGTACTGTAAAAACCTTAATTTATAGCTAAGCAAATAATATCACTACAACATCTTAAAGTACAGTAAATTATTAGCAATATGTATAGGCAGTGGCAGACTTCCAGTGCAGATTTCAAAGAAAAATATGCCATTATAATTGGGGAAACAAAATGGGAAAAAAAATACAGATGATAAAAAATCAATCCACACCTTTGTAATATAATAAATGTAAAAAAAAGTTTCAATTTTATCTTAAGATTCAATTACATCTAAAAAAAAACTTTTTATAAAGTTAAATTATTTATACCATACTATTTAATATAATTAAACACAAAATACTTGTAAACTGTCTGAATTTTGAATGTATCTTAGATAACCAAGCCTGTCGTTTATATCATTAGCATAGCCCCTTAGTTATAATGAAATGACTATAATCATAATGACCAACTAAACACAAGGAGTAAACAAGCAAACAAACCAGCCAACGCCACTCGCTTCAGGTAGACTGGCCATGGCAAGACTATCCGGGGTTCTTTGGTTTTACATTCTAGAAACTGGCGAATGATAGTGGCCAACCAGAACTTAAATAACAAATGACACATGGTAATTGACAGTGCCAAGTGGCCATGCTGTGGATGAAAACAAAAAAAAAACAACAACATGAAAATGAAATTGAAAAATCCTACACCACACACAATCAAAAAGAGATATTACTAGAGAGTTTAAATGTTGACAAGATAGAATAGGGATAAAATATTTTTAACTTTCATTTTGGAATAAATCAATTAAATTATATATTTTCAGCCAGGCAATATCACATCATATATGACTACAGAAACAAACAAATGGACTTAAATACATCTGCAATGTAAATAAACGCTTAGGTCAGAAAGGATACATCTAGAAATGGCACACCCATGAGATGTAAATTCTGTTGTTTTTTTTTAATGCCGAATTTTAAGTATCAAAATTTAAAAACCATCAAAATAAAAAGGAAAAAATTTAATTTCCTTTTTTTTTCAAGATTGTAAAAACAAGGTAACCAACCATAAACAAATCAAAACTTGCAAGATTTTTCTCCTCTTGTTTTTCTTTCAAACCTACATATATATTTTCTATAAAAAGAAAAAAAATGTAACCAACCTTAAACATGTGCTGGTTGTAGAATGTAAGGCCTATGGAAAACACATAATAAAAACTGACTAAAGCTAGAGTCTTGGTGGCTGCAGCAAAAAACAATTTTGAGCAAATGGAGGCCTTGACCCTCTTCTCTTGCCTGATGACATCCTGCAGAAGGTGGTCGGGGGATGGCAGGAGGCTGTCCAATTTCTTATTGTTCCGCCTGGAGAATTTAGATAAGCTGAATGATTATTCAGAACTACTATGTTCTTTAGAGGGCAGTATGGAATAACAGTGATGATTTTATTTTATTTTAAGCCAGTATCACTCTCATGATTAAGGTTAGGATGATGACATCAAAACAAAAACTTTTGATTTAACCCTTAGGTGAACAGAAAACTAGTTTTTTTTTTAAATGACTAGTTACTCTTTGTTTTGTGAAAGTTAATACATAATATTTACTAAATAAAATGTTCTTTTTTAGTGTTAGCTTTTAAAAAAAGTAAAAAAAAAAAGTGCTCTTAAAAGATTTTATAGTTAATAAGGCATAATAATTCATGTATATTATATCATATTTTTAAGAGATAATGCAATTGGCTATTACATTGTCACAGAATCAGAGAAACATTATTTCATCTGCTTGGAGGGTAGCTAAGTTTAAGCAGCTAATAAGATATAAATCTTTAATAGAAGACAACATTGACATGTAACATTTAGACAGTATATTAAAAAAATTATTAAATCATCTAATGACAACATAATTAACTGGACAAAATACACCATATGAAAATAATCAGAAAATAAAAAGCTGCAAACATTCAAATTGTTTTCTAAGATTGCGTATTATTTTATTTTACTTCTCTGACACATCAAAGTTTTAAACTGTTAGCAGAAAAATGCTTAATATGTTAAATACCAATCTATGTTCCAAATAGACCCACTATATGAGTTAGCAGAACTTAATGGAAGATTTGTTTAAGTTTAAAATTAAGTATCCGTTAAAGTTTTAATTAGGTATCACAAACAGTATTATTTAGCAAATGTGTTAAATGGTATAAAATCAGAGAAGTTAAATTTTTATGTTTTTCTTGGTTAAATGAATTTAAAAAAAAAAAGAGAAATATGCTTAGCAATTTTTAAATTACATTTTCAAGCTCTGTGGTCTATACATGAATATACGTTATCAACATTATAACAGCAAAAACCAGGGGTGCCACTCATTTTTTAAGTGAATCCTGAAAATGAATCCCAAAATTTTACCAATCCTGAAACTAAAATTTGAAATTTTTGAAACCCTGAAACTTAATTCCGCGCGGAATTTCAAAATAAAATGGACTATTATTTCATTATTTTCTGAGACATTTGATTCATATTATGTTCAATTTACATTCCTTTAAAATGGATTTATTTTCTTTGTAACAAGCTTCAAATAAAATTTTATCTTTAAAGGATTGTGCTTACAATAAAATTAGTTTACAATGTTAGTCCCATCTCTAGGCCTACCCCATAATGTGCTATTGAACTTCCCTCTCTTCCCTCTCCCCCCCCCCCCCCCCCCCCCCAGCCAGCTTTTATAACATAACTATTTAATTTTTTAGAACTTCCTAGCTTGAGTTAAAGTGTGTAGTCAGCCAACTGTTAAGTAACAAATGTTTTGCTAACCTCTATGTCTTGTTATTGAATGATAAGCCCACTATATGCAGACCCTTAATAAGATTGTCACTGTATTAAAATACAGGGTTGACTTACTGTAGCTATTCAAGGCTTTAATTATTAGCAGCCACAACAAAAACCTTAAACCCTGTTTTGCCAATCAACCACCAATGGGGTCATCCATAAATGATGTCACGCTTTATTGACGATTTTTACCTCCCACCTCCCCTCGGTCACATATCGTCACAAAAAGCCAGACCCCGCCCTCTAAAATGACGTCACACCTCAGCCTACACCCCCCTCCCCTAAAAATTGCAGTCGAATGTTTCTTAAAATACGATATTTTTCCAAAAATCTTGCTTGACCTCTGTCAACATAAGAGTATTTTAATCAATTCTCAATTCCTATTACACTTTATTGAAACAATATTCTAAAACGCGAAATAACGGCTAAAATTCGTTTTCTAACATAGCTTTTGGTTAATGCAAAAGTGTGATGTCACACCATCTGAACCCCTCCCCCTCATGACAAAATTACGGACCCCCTTCCCCCTACGAGTGTGACGTCATTTATGAACGACCCCAATGCCCCCACCTTTGATATACATGATGACGTGAAGAAATATCGTGGAAGTTTTAAGTTCATGTCGCGGAATAACAGAATTAAGTTAATTTTAAAAATGATTTTAGAAGTAACTACGCTAGTAATACGTCAGAGATGTAGCCGCCCGACTAAGTGAAAAGCTGATTTTTTTTTACAAGCGGTTGTGAGGGGGCAGTGATAGCGGCTATTTTCTCAGACGCGGTACTTCAAGGTTTTTTAAACATTTCAATGACGTTTTACCAAAGTAAAAAAAAAAAAAATTAGATGTAGACCCTGCTAGATTGTGTAACTAAATTATAGCAGGCCTACATATTTTGTTTAATGATATAAAACGATGCAGTTCTAGTTTTTTTTCTTGAATCTAGAAGAAGTCCCTTATTAAAAAAATAACCACGTTAAAATTAAACAGCGCTTGTATTCGTAGAACTGCCTCGACCGAGAGACACGACTCAGACTGTGCTTGCGTGGTCTCGTGACGTAGGTCTTACGGTCAGCGCGACCTTGAAGAAGCGGGTAAGAGGTGGTAAAAAAGTGATGACATCACGTAAATAATGCGAGTTTTACCCCCAACCCATATGGTCATAAATAGCCAGACAACCACACCACGAATGACATCAAAAAGTTCCGTCTACAGCCTCACCCATCTGATACAGCCCATTTGTATTTGGTCCTTGGCGCACGCGTGAGATTGTTGCTGACGTCATTTACTATTCATTTTTTTCGGAAAAGGTCATTAGCGGGAGTGTTGACGATAAAAACGATTTTTACAATGCCAAAATTTTCAAGCTTAAAACGATCTAAATTTTTTTTTTAAACTGCAAACCCGGAAATTTTCAAACTCAAATCTTGCGAATCCGGAAAGGGAAAAAAATATGATTCTCGAATCCGGAAATCCGGGATATCCCGGAAAAGTGGCACCCCTGGCAAAAACTATACCAACCAACACCTTAGCTCTTGTGTGATCCAGTGCTCTTAAATAGTTTCCTCAATAGAAAGTATACAATAATTTAATGTAATTTCTACTGTTTGCAAAAGCCATAATTCGAAACCAACAGGGGAAAAAAAACCAGGATATTAAAATCATGCAAAAAATGCACAATTAATGACAAATTATCTTCCAGTATTTCATGCTTGCCATGCACTTTTGTGATGGAACTCTTACCCCATTGGAAACCTCCACAATTTTTTGCTCAAAATACTTTGAACATTTTTCCTGTTATAAAATTGTCTCCATGACTTTTTGCCAGCTGACATTATAGCCTACAGATGGAAAAAGCTGAAATAGAAAGTTTGCATTAAATTTTTTTTGCACCAGAATCAGAGCTGCAGATTCTCAGTCTGAGAGTCAGAGATAGCTTAAACGGTCTAAATGTGTAGGAGATATAGAGAATAGATCAATGTACCTCAACTAATCAATGGATTTTGTTGGAGACTATTAAAGGTTCATGGAATGTTGAGTCAAAAACAACATGTGTGCATACATTATTGTACAGCTATTTGCTTTGAACCAATGTATAGTTTCCAAAAATTGGAAAAGCTGAAATATGTATTTACTTACTAGTTATGTGGATTTTTTATACACTTTAATAATTTGTGTTTCCATTATCATAAAAAAATCATAGAGGGTCATATGAAATCTATTTCTTATTTTAAAATTGTTTAAAAGCTAATCTGATGTTGTAAAAATGTAGCTGTATATTTCTTACGAGCCGACCCGTGACATAGCATACGCCACTTTTTAGTTGTTTTATTTTCTACTGTCAGTAATTCATAATTTGTGAATTCGACAGTACCAACGCTGACACTGAAAATATTTCTTTAAAACACTATAAGTAGCTCGTTAAGGACATAACCCCCCCCCATCCCCCCCCCCCCCCCAGTTTAAAATCGTTTCAAACTAAATTATCTGCCCCTAATAGCCGTCACTAAACCCGATGGTAGGGAGCGCGTTTACAGCTTGTTTTCTAGCGTCTCCCAGAAGAGAATTATATATATATATATATATATATATATATATATATATATATATATATATATATATATATATATATATACTGTTATGGTAATTAGCGTCATGTCAGTTCTTTAATTCAGTTCTTGTCTTTAAAAAATGCAATTATGCATTGCTCTGCAGCTCTGTTAAGAAATATGACAATAATGGAAGATAAAGCATTGTGTTAAAAAAAACTAAAATGGTAGGAAGCTTGATTTTTATATAATGGCCATTCCTAAATTACAGTAGAAAAAGACATGAATTAATAAATAAGGATTATTTTAAAATTATCATATTGCTCTGATTAAAACAATAGCAATGTTGTTATAGAGATTTTAATAATAAAGCTTAATAAAATTTTGATACAGGCCTAGGCACTAAATAATACATAGAGGAATGGCCATTTATAAAAGATTAAAAACATTTATAATGAAAACAGAAATGTTAAAATGGTAAGCATATATACACTGGGTTAGTCAAGCCAAGCTGAACTTTATTAAACATATTATAACAACATACTGGGGTCGTAGATAAATAACATCACGTTTTTGATTATTTGTACCCAACTTCTCAAAAATGACATAATACCCCCAATGTAATGGTATTTTTTAACAATATTAATTTAACTGTGTCAAAATCAGATATATTCTTTACATTGATGAATTGTTATTATAGTTTACAAAAAGTTTAACAAAAATTTGATGTCAGGAATTTTTTTTTTTTTAATGGCAAAAGAGTGGCAACAAACTTTTTGATCAACCCTCTCCACCCCCCCCCCCCCCCCCCCCAAAATCACAAAAGTCAGAACCCCCACTTTTCCCCTAGAAATGTGATGCCATTTATGGACAACCCCTTTGAAAGAGAGAAAGAAATGTTGGTGAATAATCACATCACCACATAATAGTGCATTTGCCTACTTGATGATTTGAGCGTTAAAAGCTATCTAGGGAGGTTTTTTTTTTAAAGTTTAGTGTATTTTTATAGCATAGGTCTACTCTTATATTAATTATAGCTGACACAATACACAAGATGTCCCAATTATTATTTTGTAATTGTTAGGCCTATATAAAAAATACTACCCCCCCCCCTCCCCCTCATGATCTTGTTTCAACTCATCATCTCACAGAAGGAAGCAAATAATATTTCTAACAAGGATGATATAAATCAATTAGAAATTATTAGGTAGATTTAAAAATAATTCCAATCCTGGGGGAAATAATTATGTTTGAGAATGAGGACAGTGAGACAATCCTACTCATTCGATTATTTTCTTTAATACTAATAATAGATTCCTCTTTTAGAGATGTAGAAGATCTTATCTTTAATTTTTTAGGCCTAATTTTAGCCAGACTAGTAGTAAATCTAGGTCCTGACTAGCACTGCCTAGCGCCTGAGTCTAGAGAGTGTCTAGTCTAGCTACTAACTAGCTAGAGCTAGACTCAAGAGTAGAGATTTAGAATCTAATAGTAAATTAGATCAGAGATCTAGAACTAGACTTTTAAGACTAGATCTGCTAGATAGTGTAGTACTAGTAGATAGTGCTAGATCTAAATAGTGAAATGTAGAACTAGATCTAGACTCTCTAGACTAGGACTAGGGTCTAGTCTTAGGTCTGGCTAGACCTTAGAAGAAGTTCAGAAGTAGGTAGAGTTAGACTAAGAGTAGAGTGAGTCTCTAGATCTAGAAATCTAGGCTACTTTTTTATTATTCATTTGTAAATTTTGGTGACATACTTTTTAAATGAAACTTAACTTAAAATCATTGCACTTGGAGATTTTATTTATGTAAAGGAAATATAGATCTATAATCTGTTAGCATTATGTCCATATGTTTGACGTGGAGACATAGGTGTTAGTAAAATTACTTTAAGTTTCAGTCATTGCCATAAGCGACTGCTTACAGCGGATAACAAATTTGTTGGACGTGTTTCCTGCATTAATAAAGCGCAATTCATATGAAGCAGCTGCAGGAAATAAGGGTAATAAGATAGAGTTTTGTAAATTTGTAAGACTTTTAAATATGGATTGGACTACATTAGACCAAATTATCAGATAATAATTGTATATAAACGGTTAATAACTTTAATCAAAACATTGTTTTAAGCCTAAGCAAAACAGCTTTTAATTTTAAAGCCTGATTGAGCGCGTAGAAAGCGCAAAGTGTATGCACATCGCTGTAAAGTCGGAAGTTGGTAGTAGGCTTGGTAAAAAAATATGGCGAACGTAAACAACTGTATCACTGAAGCAAGAAAAGCAAATGAAGAAAGTGATAAAGAAGTAGAGCATGCTTTGGCACAGTTTCTGAAGTCTGATGTATGTCAATCACTTTTGTCATGCTTAATTGTATGCCCGCTTGATACGAATGAAATTATGTAATAAATAATAATAAAACCAAGTCAAGTTGAAGTTGCAAGTACTCAGTCAGTAGTCATCAGTAGTGACAGTAGACTCTGAGAGTCTGAGTTCAGTCAGACTGATTAATAAAAAATTAATAATTAGGCCTAATATATTAATTATTAATATTAGGGCCTAATTAATAAAAATAATATTATTGACAGATTAATATTATTAATAAATAAATAATAAAACAATTAAAACTTGATAGGCCCTGAGATTTGTCTAGCTCGGCCTAGGCTAGGGCTCGGCTAGGCTTCGACTAGTGTAGTAGTGGGTACCACCAAAGAGTTGAAATTTTTAAAATATTTGGTAGTGGTAAAAATATGGCTAGCCTCAACACTCGAATCAACAGTCATTTTAATTTGTCGGGTCATCTATAAATATTAAATAACATCCTACACCAATTGGAGATGGGGGGGGGGGGGGGGGGTATAATTTTGATGGGGGAGAGAATTCAGACAGTTCAGAGTTAGTCCAGATTGAATGGCGTTACACTAATGATGACTTTTGCATTCCTAAAAAGTTATGTTAGAAACTGAATTATTGCATGTTGTGTATTTTTGTAAATTGAAATTGATTAATATACTTAATGCTGACTGAGTTCAGTCAATTACATAGGAAGAAATAGTTGCTTAAACAAAAATTAAACAGCAGTTTTAGGAGGCTGTAGGCTGAGTTGTGATGTCATTTTAGATGGGTAGGGGGGGGGGGTGGGTCTGGCCTTTTGTTACTATGTGTGACGGAGGGGAGTGGGGTAGTAAACAAGTTATTAAAAAGTCTAGTGACAATTTAAGCGCAATTTCCTTATGTTATCTAAAAATAGCTCTGTCGTAGCGTAAAGCACACACGGGAACAAAGCCAGGTCACATGAATCCTCCTCCTTCGCCTGCGTTTCGCGCAGTTCGCTGCTAAGCCAGCCCGCGCAGTTCGCTGCTAGCCAGGTCACATATCCAGGTCACATGATTTACCCTCATTCTCCTTCGCCTTCCACTGCCGATTTTGCTATATAGTACTGTAATGTATTATGTATAATGTAATTTTTAAAAAAAAATTTTGTGACCGAAAAGGATATTTTTGAAAACTTTCTTTGGCAATATTGTTCTAAATTATGGCAGGAATCGATTGGTAAATGTTTCAAGTCGCTAAGTGGTCTGGTTGCCGAGATATGGGCAGAAAATCGGAATTTTTTTGAGGTTTTTTGGCTTTTCCGGGAAATCCAGGAAGGAATTCCGGGAATTTTTTTTGGCCCACAATCATCCTTGGAACTTGCTTAACATATTTGCTTTTGGAACTAGTCCTCGATATTGCTTCGTTGAGGAGGAGATACGACTTAAAGCTGCGGACATTCCCAGAAATGACAAGTTAATAAACGCAATTCTCCAGAATGGAAATTGCGCTAAAAAGTCATAGGAATCGTGATCTCATAGATGTATGAATTGGATGACCCCTAATTAATAGGTCAATTAGTTAATTATGAGATTATACATTTTAATTTCATAGGCTTATATGATTGTATTATGTATTGCAGCAGTAAAAAGTTATATTTTAAAAATTACATTTATCTTTTAATAAATTACTAATTAGTAGGCCTAATGTATGAGATTATACATTTCATATATTATATGACTCTGTTGCAGCATTTAAAAAAAATTACATTTATCTTTTAATAAGTAGATACTGCTATTTAAAAAACCTTATATACTTATTGAAATGTAGCAATAAAAATAAATCACAGATGTAATTGACCATGAAAGATATTGTTGCTGCATGCTTTCCCTTGAAATAATAAGGTAGTAATGATATTAATGGTAGAGGACTGTGTTGTCAGAAGCTCTGCTTTAATGAGATTATTTACTATTTAAGTCTCTTCAAACCCAGATTACAGGGATTTATTGAAACTTTTTTAATATACAGTGTAAAAGACACTTATAGTAAAATGTTTAATATTAACAGCACTTGGCTTAACATTTAAAGGGAATTTTTTCACAACAGAAGTTATAAATTGACCTAATTACTAATTTGTTTTGACACTTTATCTAATCAGTCTCATCTTAATGATACTTAAAAACATTTTAAAAATGTCTTTATTTTGTTTTGGTTATAATATAGCAACAAAAAGATCCTAATTGTTTTACTTTTTACCAAACACTATTTACTTATCTCTCATTGAATACAAAATGTACAAAAAATAGTGTTTGCATTTTTCAAAATTCAAATGTTTAATTAATGCAGCAAAACAATTATTCAGAGCATTACTGAAGATCACAAGTAAATTAAACTCATTGTCAGTTGCTGATTAATACCAATTCATTGTATCAAATTTCATTAGGGATTTTTCTTCTTATATTAACTAAAAATGTGTGGCTTTTTTCATAGTAAACTAAAAAATTGTTGTTTTTCATTTTCAGTATGAAAATTGTATGATGTGTACTGGATTTTATGGTGGCAACTTTGGACAGCCAGTTTGCAGTACATGTCATCTCTTTTTGTTTTCGTCTCAGCTGAAAGAGGAGGGGGATGATGGAGACAGAGTCTATAATCAGGTAAACACAAGCGGGGCATGGGCTATTTAGTGTTTACATCATATTGCATTTGTTTCAAATAAACTTTTTAAATGGATATTGTTTTTTAATTATAATAAACTTTTTATGTTCACATTCTTAGCTTTCTTTTGAAAAAAAAACCGAATACAATTGAAATTGTTAGTAAAAGAATAATGAATATCGCAGCTAATTAACTTTTAATTAATTTAAAAATGGAACTTTATATATGTATAAAAAAATTAATGTATATAAAACATGAGGGCTAAAGATGTAAGCATCTTGTTCATATAGTTAGTAAACAGATACAATATTTCATGTAGAAAGTTGATTCTGATGACTCTGGAACAGAAGAGCCAGGAGTGGAGACAGATTTTTATGCTAGTCGAGATATTCAGGAGAGAGAGGTTTGACTCATTACATTTTTTTAATCATAAAAATTCTTGTAGTTTTAGTTGGTGAGACAGCAAAAAATCTTCTAAAAATGTATTATAGTTATAGTTTATTATTGTCTTTTTTTTTCAGTTTTAAATTTTATGTTTTGTTTTAGTAGTTTAGTATAGTTAAAGAAACTGGTTCCATTTGTCAACTACGATTCTTTGTTGTAAATTTTTTTTTTAAATTAATGACATTATGAAATGAAATTATTTGTTTACATTCATTTATTACTTAATATTCAGGTTTATCACCAAGCTAAGAGGCCAGCCCGACATAAACCTGATAAATTAACTGAAAGAATAAATGCTTTGACTTCACCCCGAGAAATTGACCGCATCCCTGCTGGGTTGATTGACTCACTACCACCTGAAGGTAAAATCTAGATTTACTTGTAGTCATTTTGCCCCTTTTTGGTTATTTTGAGTTCTTCATTCTTAAAGCGTTATTAATGTGGATTTAATTGTTGAAATATATTTTGAAAAACTGAAAAATAGTTATCTTGTTATAGCTTTTTTGATAAGCCTAAAAACACAATTCTAGAATAAACCAAAAAAATCTAAAATAAAATCTGCTTATTAAAGGATTACTTTAAAAAGATATTTTAAGTAATTTATGCAGATATAAAATCTGGATGAAATCTCTTTTCAGTTTTGTTGCTTGTGTTTAAAAATCTGGAAGAAATCTCTTTTCAGTTTTGTTGCTTGTGTTTAAAATCTGGATGAAATCTCTTTTCAGTTTTGTTACTTGTGTTTAAAAATCTGGATGAAATCTCTTTTCAGTTTTGTTGCTTGTGTTTAAAAATCTGGATGACATATCGCTCTGGGTGGCTGGCAATGTCTGCACCAGGTGGAGACAGATACTGGACGGGGAAATTTCCCAGTCAAAATGGAAACACTTCATTCAGCTCCGCTGGCCATTGTTTCAACTCCAGTACAAAGTTCGCTGCTGGAAAACAATTTACAGCCAGTTGTAAGTATTATAATTTTGTGCTTTCTACTCACTGGTTTGTGTAGCCTCATTTACCCCCTTTCCTGGTCTAGATTTCCTCATTCTATTCAGTGTTTAACACAATCATATTTGATATTTAATCTCATCGTTTGTGATTACATAATTTTTCTCAGTGTTTTATTAATGACTTTTGTACTACTCTTTTTCTTCAGCATGTTATTTTTATTATTTGGGTTAAAAACAAAGTATGTTTAAGTTGCTTATCTTTCTTTTGTCCAGGCTGCTGAGCTCCCCATGTCGATATTGTTTAGAGAGTATGATGCTGCAGGTAAATAGACAACTAACACTACAGTTTTTAAAAGTCTTTTTGTCCAGCTCTGTTACATGTTGGCATTTCTATGCTTACATTTCTGATGTAGTTTTATCTTTCGTCTTTGTTTATAGAGCACTCCACCCATAGAAGAAAACTCCTGGAGGCATCGTAGACTACGCAGTGAGTTAAAGACTTTAAAAACTGATCCGCCTGAGGGCATTCAAGCTACGCCTTTAGATCGTCATTGTTGTCACTGGCAAGCCTCTATAACAGGTCCTCAGGGTAGTCCCTATGAAGGAGGATTGTTTCTTTTGTATCTTCAAATTCCACAAAGGTTGGTATTTTACTCATTTGTTTAAATATGATATAATTTAAATTGAAGGGGTAAAATTTATCATAAGTTCCTGTAAAACAGATTGTGACTCAAGAATATTGGCCCTTAATAAAGGAAAACAACTTGCTGTGTTGTTTTTTTTTAAAAGGGAAGGAACTTCCAATGGTTTTTATTAAGGGAAGCAACTGTCAGGGATGTGACCAGACCAGGAAAAAAATTAGGAAATTTTCTTCGGACAAGAACTCAATATGTTTTATCTATTTTTTATCGCAGTTAAAACAGTCTCACGCCATTACTGTTCTAATTAATCATTTAATATAGCTAATATTATAAATAAAAGTAGTTTATGTTACTCTAAAATAACTTTGAAAGTCATGTCTATTTGCAATTTAATGTTTACCTTAAAACAACTTTTAAAAAAAATTCTTCATTCAAATACAAATATATGGAATGCGCAAGTTGGTCGTTTCCGTAGAGGTCATTTGTGTTTTTTTTCCTAATTTTTAAAACTTCGGCAAAAATCGAAGATCAGCAGGAAAATTCGTCAAAAATGAAATCAGCGGAGGAAAATTGCAGCTGAAGCGGAAAAATCGGATTTCTGCTAAAATTCGGAAAAGTCACATCCCTGAACTGTGTAATCTGAAAGAATAAACTCTTGGTGTGTTGATTTTCATTCTTTTATATCATTCTCCCTCAGCTATCCCATGAGACCACCCAAAGTCAGGTTCATCACCAAAATTTTCCACCCAAACATTTCTCGTCACGGAGATGTGGGCCTAGACTCCATCCATCACAACTGGAGCCTAGCTCTGACCATCTCCAAAGTGTTAATCAGCATTCAGTCACTTCTCACAGACCCGTATTGCAATATCTGCATGGAACCAGCCATAGGGAGGCTTTTCAAACACAACAGAAACCAGTTTGACAGAATGGCCAGGCTCTGTACGTGGAAATTTGCAATGCATGACTACGTCATGGCCTTTCCAATAGACCCAAACAGTGTTTAAGTTATTGTTCCTATTTGAAAAATTCGAAATAGGGAGTATTGTTTTAAAATGGGGACTGATTTAACATGTGATTTATTAAATTAATTAAAACATGGCACCATACGTGTAAAGCTATTTTAAAAACTTTTAAAAACAAAATATTTCTTGAATGCAAATAAAATGTGTCAACATCTTTTTTTGTGATTTTATTGCTTAAACTAACTTAATAACGTGGGGACCAGAAGCTGAACTAATTATATTGCATATTGTTAGACAGAGTAAAAAAATTAATGTTTTATTCTTCCGAACAATTTCTTTTTGAAAAGATAATATTGTTTATGCACTATGTCCATAAAAGTGAGTAGGTTTTGCTTTACACGTAAACTATTTTCTTCCATCTTTGCATACAATTTTTAAAGAAATAACCAGAACATAAAATAAATTATTGATAAAATGAACGCTTGTTGATCAAAATATTATTAAATTTACATCTCCTTTTTTTTCTGATTAAGCATTGAGTTCTTATTATAAGATGCTGATCTAAAAAATATGTCTGCTCATATAAAAACTTTAAGCCAGCAATTAAGTGAAGACAAAGCTGAAGAGGAAAATATTTACTTTTGTTTAGCCCATGTGGTACCAAATGCAGTCATGAAGTTTGGGTAAATAACTAAATTAGTAAATATGGTCATTTTAATATAGTGCTTTGACTGGTCCATTAGATGCTGGACTACAGCAAACTCTTGTCCATCATCATGACACAAATTGAAGTCCTTGCCAGCAAATAACTCAAATGTACTAGAGTACAATTCCAAATCAAGCATACCTTGTATTTGGCATGGACTTGCATAGATGACATGCTTTTTTTCAATCATGGAGATATTTTGCAAGGACGTTGTATCCTATCTTACTCCAAGGATCAAAATTATCTTCACCTCTCAGTTCTCAAATTATTCAGATGCAGCAATCAAAATATTAGAAAAAAGGTGTTGCAAAAAAGTGTAAAACCAAGTGTTAATAATTACAAATTTTATTTTCATTTTAAAACAATAATACAAAAAAAACAAGGTGAAATTAACAATCATTGATGGCTGTGTCTAAGAACACAATACATTTCTCAATTATAAACAAATGCTAGGTGTAAAATACTCCTCAGGTGTGGAAATATTTTTACAATAAAATTTAAGATTTTTTTTATAGCCCTTTGAATTGATTATCCTAAATACTGTTTGGCCAAAGCTCGTAAAAATTTAGTTTTTCTAATATGCACAGCTCGCCTTTGTATCTGATCAGGGTTATTAGAATTGAGGTCCATTTGCGTGAGCGCCTGCATAGCTGTCTGGCGCTTTTCCACCTCACCCTTCCTTGTGTGCAGGTGGACAAGAAACTCTAGAATACTCACATCCCATATACAGCAGTAGTAAGCGTCCATTGCATCGTAGACATTTCTCTCATGCAAGGCCTTGAAGGCGGTGTTGTAGTCTACTTCCTCGAGGAACTGGCACAGAACAGCTACCTGTGTGTGGCACTGCAGGTACGAACAGCACTTTATCATCCGGCGGAACACGACATCATCGTATATTGAACGGGGAACGGGGCAGGTGAAAAAGTCTGTCGCAACAACCCCCGCCTCCAGATAGAATTTCAAAGCCATAGAAAACTGGTCCTGGATGAAATGTAGATCTGCTTTTATGCGCAACCAGGAGGGCTGTGTGGGATCCACCAGCAAACTGTAAGAGAGCAGGATCTTTAAACTTTCCTCCACCACTCCTGCTGTTAGAGATGACTGTATAGCGGCTGGCCAGAGGTAAATGTAATCAGTGACCAGTTCGCTGGATGACAGGAGCGTGTACAGCTTACAGAACAAGGAAATCAGAACGGAAAGAGCACACTGGTCTTTCATTTTATGCATGAAGTTGTTGAGTTCATTTTTTGAGAGGATTCCCCACTGTTGTCTGGAATCATGTTGCCGCTTCCCATTTCCTGACACAAGATAAGAACATAGAGTGAGGAAATCTTTCTGAGATAATGGCCACAGTTTGATAATTGAAGCTTTAAATTAGATTTTAAGTGTATAGAATGGTTTATTTGGTGCATACATAACAAGAATATGATTACAATAATTACATCAGTAATAATAATAAAGTATCTTCCATGTTTTTGTTCTGTGATAAAAATGAAAAAATGCTTTTACATCCTTAAAATCATTACAACATACTAGTTGAGAGTATTATAGCTAACATGACAATCTCTTCAAAGGCTGTGGTCAAAGAGCTATTAATTATTCTGCCTTTTAGATCTAAAAGGGAAGTGTTTTAATGACTCGTGACTGCTAACATTAGCCAGGTTTTCTTCTAAGATGTCTCACTAACCTGCTTGATAAATGACTAAAACAGCATCCCATAAGTCCCTGGCTTGTTTTCTGACATTTTTCTTTTCTTGGATATCTCGAATCAAAAGACCCAGCAGATGTGAAAACTGGGTAGAAATAGTTTAGAACAATTAGCTAAAATCTATCAGGGCTGAACTAAAATTTGACTTAATAAAATAACATAAATGCTGTTGAAATATCATTGTTGAAAGACAAATGATAAGTTGTAATCAGGGTGTTATGAAACTGCATGGTGATGTCTAAAGCACAAGATTACTATGCCAAGACTTCCAAGTTTGATTCATGGCCTTGAGTGTTAAGTTGTGATAGGTACTTGAGCTAAGTGGGTGAAAGTAATAGGGGCTGGGTATGTTGCTTACTACCCAACCCCAAAAAAAAAACAGGGTAATTTACAATATTTACTGAAGAGGCGGTTTATTAAAATAATTGCTCTTGCAAGAAATACTTAAATTTTAAAATTATATAAGATAGATACGTTAGAGTGATGGGACGCATTCTCGGGTGGTAGAGCAAATAACTGCTAGCACAAAAGTCTCAAATTCAAATCTGGATTCATATAACATCTTTGAGTCCACCCAGCTATGATGGGTACCTGAATCACATTAGGGAAAGTAAAGCCAGCAGGGCATAGTGCTGACCACATTATCCCTTCATGTGCCAAGGTCAGAAAACAGGTGAGATTAACTCTACTTCAATGGAACTTTAATTTTTTTATATGTAAGAGTTTTTTGTATTATAAAAAAAGACTATTAATAGTTACTAACAGCATTGCTGGACAAAGTTATTTACCTCAACAAAACCATTTCCTGTGTTGCTACAGTCAGATAGATACTGCCATTCTCCAGAGTTACATAAAAAAGCTGTACACTCTTCTATTATTTCTCTACTTGGCTGAAGATCTGGAGAATAATTTATAAACAATGCCCATTCACAATCACACATGAAATTTATTTTGAAAAACAATATAAACATATGAGTCCCCTTAGAACTTCAGTCTGCACATATGCAGAATTCAGGTATATCAGTTTAATGGATTGTACACATATTAAAAAAAGAAATTACTTTATACTGCAGGAATTTTTTTTAAACAAGCTAAAATTTCTCCCTTATGTTAGAAAACATTCTAAATCTTTAATAACATGACAACATAGTCCCAACCTACACCCAGCAAATATACATTTATAATACAATCCCTTAACCCAACCACATGAAATACTACACACTGATGACTCCCATAACCCTTGACCTAGCCACCTACCAATACAAAAAGATCACATGAACTTTGACCCACCTTGACCCAGCCTGATGGCTGTGAGACACTGCTTACACTGCACCACCAGCTCCTGCACATTCATCTGTGGCCTGTCATTCAGCTTGTACTGATGCAGCTGGGTAAACAACATTTGCCACCTGACATGCTTGGCGGCCATTATGGATGTATTGGCCAGGATGGACTCAGCCACTGGCAGGAGCTGCAGAGCTCTGTCATAAATCTGTGGTTCATTACATTAAAAAAAACTTTTATGTTGGGATGAGTTCATGCTGTTTGGTAATATAATTTTAAATTATCGTATAATTATAAATTAACTCTACTAAATATGAAAGTCGCCAACCTTTGATCTTTTTTCAAAAAATTATTATATAATTATATATTAGCTCTACTAAATGAGTAAAAGTCTTTCAAGTAGCCAACCCTTGGACTTTACAAAACAAAACATAACCTTGTCATATGTTCTCAAATACAATTAAACATCCAAGGATTAGAAAATAATTTTAAAACAGTTAATCTTTTATAGTTAAACCCTTAAAAAAAATTTAAAAATTTCTGTTTTAAAAGCACACTCTATTAAACACTGCACACCCCTTGTTGACTTAAAAAGAGCATCTTAATTAAAAAGTGATTAAAAAACTTAGTATTACCTTCAGTTCAATGCAGTGTTTGGCTTTGGCAATCAGAAGATAAACATAGATTTGATCAAATTCTTTCAGCTTATCTGAACAAGCTAGATCCAGGACTTGTTTTAACTCTTTGGGTACTTTCCACTGTGGAATAGACAAGCACATTTAGGACATGAAAACAATAGTATATTAAATTATTTGCATTTATATAACATCTTTCCTATGGATTTTTAGGTCTGAAAGGGGAACTTTACTTATTTTTTTACTCATTTGAGTGGAAAAAATATAACAGATTTACAACAGAATAAATTGCATGTATTTGTATTTAGGAGCAACACAAGCACATTTCATTGAGCTGGTTAAAACTCTCCAAGAGATTATGGTACATAATTCATTTATTCCCTTTGTGGCAAAAAGAGGGATATTGTTGTATTAAATAGTTAAAAAATATAACAGCATGACATACTAATGCTATTCAAGATAATTATTTGTTCTGTCTCAAGGTGTTATTCTAAAAAAATAATAACAATAGTGTAGTTAGCAGTGCTAGTTTTATCGAGGAAGACAAATGTGGTTAGAAAAATTCTGACAGCCTACCTTGTCATTGAGAGAAAGAATTTGAGCAGCATTGAGTCGCCTGTGTTCATAGAGCTCAGTGAGAATGTCTTTGATTACCCTGGGGTCATACACAGAGAGCAGCTGGCCTTCAACGTCACTCATGTTGTATGATGACTCTATGTTGTAAATAAAAATAACATTTTACTTGATCGAAAAAAATTAACCATAATGTTGTTAATGGGATGGCGTAGTTGAATGGTAGAGCATCCAACAGCTAGCCCTAAAGTCTTGATTTTGATTCTGAGTTCAAATCCATAAAACGTCCTTGAGTTCACTCAGGTCTGATGGTTACTGACTCATGTTAGGGAAAGTAAAGGCAGCTGTATGCGCTAGGTTCAAAGAATGGCCGAACGCCCCCCACGATCAAGCTGGGTACCAGGCGGTAGGACGACGTCCCGCGTCTGGTGGGTGGGGAAGGAAAGCCCGGTGAGAGCCGACGGAAGTAGTGACCGATGTGTGGGAAAATCTTCTGGTCGGAGTTTGCTACACTGAGGCCTGCCTGGCTAATGGAAGTCAACCTTCTGAGCCGGTTTCGTATAAGGAAGGAAGGTCATAGTGCTGTCACTTTATCCCTCCATACAAACTCCAATAATTTGCCCCATGGACCATCAGGTTCAAAAGGGAACTTTACTTTTACTTATGTTGTTAATAAAGCAATATTAGTGACTAATGTTTAAAATGCTGTACCATGTAACTAAACTTTTTTAAAAAGTCATTATTTATTGATAGCCAAATCTGGCAGATTTTTGAAAAATTACACTATTTATTTATTTTGCTAATATAACATTACTGAACAAAATTAAATTGTGTTGCATATAAATAAACCATCTAAATTGTAAAAAAATCATTAGTGTTTTACTGAACCAGTTGTTTATTGATTTTTTATTTAATGTACTATGAACCCAATGTCAACAAAAAAAAAAACAGCCCCGCTGTCCTTAAATGGACCATAATATTTTCTTATACATGTAAAAACAAAACAAAAAAAACACCAATTATGTATCCCACCTCGAGTATTCGGATTGATGCTGGTCATAGATGCTGGGTCATCCATGGCTATCTCTAACAAGTAGGAATTGTTCCTGACATCTTCATCAACTGACAGCTCTGCCACCTCAGCTGCATCAAAATAACTGACCAGCTCGGAGGTCAAGACTTGGCGGGAGAATCTGCTATCTGGAGGTAGAAGTTCTATGACATTCCTGTTGATAAAATAAGTTTTTCTTTCTGACACTGTGATTCAATAAACTGTTGTTTGATCATTTAAATAAGTTGTGCTAAATAGGAAGACTGTATGTTTGAGTGAAAGAGTGCACTGTTAAACTCAAGTGGACAGGAAGGGGGGTGGGGGTCCTGTCCTCCCCATATGTTGCATTTAACATCATAATGTTTAAATGCTACAACAGCACTAAATGTAGTCTGCATACAAAAACATATAATTGAAAGGTAGTGAGTGTGTATAAAAACAGCCCAGCCGATGAGTCACTTATATTATCTAAATCTGTAAAATAGAAAATGGGAGGGCCATGAACCTGAGGTGGCCTTATTGTAATGATGCCTTTGTTTACTTTTAAAATATATCTTATCATACAAGGCATAAATGCTAAATACACTGATTTTGGTTGATACAAAGAGAATTACTTAATATAAATCAACTACTCATCCTATATTTTCAGCTGACACATTTTACTTTATTTTTTTAATTTATTTATATTATTTTAATTTATTTTATTGGTCTTTTATTATTTCTTTCGTCCATCATAAAATTAAGCAGTGCGTGCCAGCATGTTATGCGCCATACTAGATGGCCCGTTGACTCCGACTTCAGCCTGCTTTTCTTTCTGGATTTGCTTCCATAGCCTTTGATCACCCAAGAACAAACTACAAGGCAGTAGCTGTTTGATTTTGGAGTTGTCTCTCCTAGATGGGTTGCTGTCCCCAGCTAACGAGCCCCATCTGCCCGGGTTTGGAGTTATAGCGCCCCATGCTCGCCGTTGAAGTCATTTCCTTGGATTTATGAGATGTTTTTTATTAGATATCCTATGAATGTACTCCAGGAATGTACTCTGTATGGCCAGGCAAGAGTCAGACACTGGCCCCAGCCCACCCCACTCAGGGAAAAATTATATGGGACACCTGACAAACTGGAAACCACAGTCCGGTTTGTCCACGAAGTTGGACTTGTCGTCTGAATCCTCCACCATATTCAAAATTTAAGAACGAAGAAGAAGAAAGGTCTTTTATTCTAAAATTAATATTTAACAACAGATATTACAAAAGAATAAATCACTATATCAATAATTAGCATCACAAGGTACACATACTCAATACATATTACTGAATTAGTATAAATTTTGGAAACTATAAATGGAAGACTACTTGCATTAAATACTAATACAAAAGATGTTGAAAAACTGGAAACAAATCAAAATAATTTTTATCATCTTTTATAAGTTTTAGTCTCTGGGTATTGAAAATCTTGATGTGCCACAGAGAACAAGAAAACATAACTCATCAGAGTTACAATATTATTTTAGTACCAGTTAGCCTTCCTATACAACTTAGGAATTGGCTCGGAAGAAGGTGACTGCATCAAGACAGGATACTTATCTAATCAATGTACTACTTAAATAAGTGCATAGAAAAACTACAAATGTAAGCTGAACTTACCAAACAAAACACTTTAAGTTTGACTTTTGGTTAGCAGTTGATCCTCTAAGCACATCTTTTAGAAGCTAAAAAAATATTTTGTACAGTTCCATGAATATGAAACAATGTGTAACAATAGACTTTCCTGATATTGTATAAAGAATATAAGATATTTGACTAAATCTTCTGTCATCTGAGATACAATATGATGCAATAAAACAAACATAATATTTAATGCTTGTATTTGTATCATGTAGTACAGTGTATAATCACCTGAATAGTGAAAGCCAAAACATCTTGCTGAGCATTTTTCAGTGTTTCCAAGATAGGTGAGACGAGAGCTTTACCTTGTAAAGCTGACCTGATCACATTAGACAGGTAAACTCTGATGTGGAGGTCAGACAACCTAATAAAAGAACATTAAATATATTTTTTTTTAAATCAATTTTAATATTTTGACTAGCGTCCTGTCTTGACAAGCGGTATAATATGATACACAAAGCTGTTGACTGACAAAATTATATTCTTATCTACAGGCAGCGCTAAGTACAAATGTACAGGCAGGGCTAAGTTAACTGTAGAGGCAGGGCAAACTGTACAAGTAGAGAAACAACAAGTATTCTCACCCTTTTTTAAAAATCTCATCCTGCAGATTCCCACGGTACGCCATGTCCAATTCTTGTTTAAGATTGTCTTCATTCAGGATCTCAACAATTCCCTTAAAAAAAAGGTATGGTGTTAAACAACAGAAATGCACACAGGACAAAAAAGCCTTCAAAATCATGCACAAACAGCAAATCACTAAGACCAATACAATCTTATATGTGATACAACATAACAGCCCAGACCCAGGTTACGTGTCTCATGTTGATATTACTGAAACACACAAACAACTGACTTGGAAATTTCTCCTCCTAGCCAGCTCAGCCCTGTCAAACAAGGACGTAGTTTTCAGGTCGGCTGTGACACCTAGCAGACTGCTGCAGCTGGTCATGTAGCCGTGGAGCCTCTTCAGATCAATGTAACAGTAGACTGGATCTGTAAGCTGCAAATTGCATTAGATTAGGGTGGATGTTAAAGAGTTTCATTAGCTTAGTGATGACGTTAAAAGTTTCATTAGATTAGCATGGATGGATGTTAAAAGTTTCATTAGATTAGCGTGGATGTTAAAAGTTTCATTAGATTAGCATGGATGGATGTTAAAGTTTCATTAGATTAGTGTGGATGTTAAAAGTTTCATAAGATTAGCATGGATGTTAAGAGTTTCATTAGCTTAGTGTGGATGTTAAGTCAAAATATATCAATAAGGACAGTAGCTACTGCTGCAAATAATCTCAAGGTGTTTAACCAGCCTTGATAGAACCTGACTTTAGGAGAAAGTAAAGACAAAAGGACATTGTAGAGGCAGCACAAGGTTCTGTTTTGTAATCAATATTACCTTGGACAGAAAATTTATTGAATTTCATTTAATGTTAGACAATTTCTTTTTCACAGATAATATTTATTTGGATGTTTGTAAAAAAAAAAAACATCTTGCCACAAACTGTAAAAAATTCTTTCTACTGGTAAACATATTTCCATATGCTTATATAGTCAAATCAAAGGGACGGCATGGCCTAGAAGTAAAGTGTTAAGACTGCTAACCCGAAAGTCTTGAGTTCAAATCTAAGTTCAAGTCAGTAGAGTCTACCTGACTCTACCCAGCTCTAATGGATACCTAACTCACGTTAGGGAAAGTAAAAGTGTTCACAGAAACAGGTGACCTCTACTTCACTTTTCCCATGGACTATGTGGTTCGAAAAGGGAACTATACAGTCAAATCAGTGAAGAGCATTCTGAAAGATTATTTGATCCCACTGACCTGGTTGTACAGAATGTTGGACAGTCTGAACTTCTCATAAGATTTCCTGTAATCAGACTTGTAGAAATACACCGCTCCAATATCAAAGCAGATCTGTGGATCAAGTCATTTCAGTTCTTTTACATTTATCTACATTATGTGGGTCACTTAATTATGCTAATATAGATAGAGATGAATAAACAGAGATCTAATTTTTTAAAAACTAAAGGTATACAGTTGAACAAGTCAAAGAAATATATTTATAACCAGAAAGATAATAATTTGAAAAAAAGCAATAAATCAATGCTTACAAATGAATTTATGATTACAATATGATGAGTTAACATACAAAAATTAAAAAAATGACAATGTAACAGGAGAGAAAGAAGGCCTAACAAGAAATTTTTTTAACAGCAAGTCTCTACTAGTACCTGGCATATCATCTCCTCAGCTACCACCTGTTTAGTGTTCCCCCAGTTCAGCTGTTCATCTCTGTCCTCTTGTGGCAACTGAAAACAATCTGATGTGGGCATCTGGGCTCTGGTTGAGTCCAAGACATTCAGGCAATTTTCTAACAAGATGATGGATGCCTCCAGCTCCTCTTTAAACTGAATAAAAAATTGTGTTGCAGAATATGGCAGTAGCTTCTGGTCTATATACAATTGGTATTAAGACAAATATCAATAAAAACATATGGAAAATAATTGTTAGATTTAAGTCCATAGAAACTTAAATTTCTACAATTGAAAGAAAATTGCTTTTCAGTAGTACCGTATCAAATTGCAAAAAAAAAAAAATTTAATTATATAGGCCTAATCAGTATATTTTAAAAATAAATTTTGTTTTTACAACATTGTAAAAAATTATGTATTTTTAAACGGTATTACAAGTGCATAATATTCTAAAGGAAATATTACCTTTCTAATAATTGTATCGGTAGCTTGCGCCATTACAATATTTGGATCTATTTGACCAGGTCTGTAGAAGTTAATAAAATTAGTACGGAAAATACTTCAAGGTATAAAACTCAGAAAATACTTCAAGGTATAAAATAAACCAAAAACATATTTGGCATTAAAAGTTCATTCTGAGGTGGGAATATAAAATCTAAAAATTGTTTTTAGTTTAAAGGAAAAAAATAAGAACAAGAATGATTTAGGAAACTGCAATACAGGAAGCTAAATTATAAAATAACTGTTGGATCAATGCTGTAATGTAACCAATAACAGGATGTACACTTACAAGGCCATGTAGCTCTGTTTGGTGGGTTTGCTGGGGAAACTGTCTCTTACAACACTCCTCACACACCTGTGATACAAATTGTCAAGAGAATGTCAGTGTTATTGAAACAATTAGTTAAAGCTATGGTCCTTTATAGTGAATTGGGCTCAGTCACACATCAACTATAAACTCAAAAGTTGTACATTATGTTTCTTAGCCAACATTGAATTGCATCTTTCTTACTAATCACAGTATATGATATTCAAATTAATTTATAGACTTGAAAAATCAAATATGCTGATTTATAAGTGCCCTATAATGTTCAAATGGTCAATTCTGTAGGATGTCCCTAAGTTTAGCCAGCTCTGGTGGGTATCTGACTCATGTTAGGGAAAGTGAAAGTGGATTGGCTTGCGTTGACAATGCTATCGCTTTATGTCGAATTAAAAGAGATGAACTCTACTTCACCTCTTATATTAACAGTCAGGTCTAAACAGGTATCTATGATGTTCTGGTTTCAACACTTATACAGCTAAGTTATTTGTAAGATGCATTGAGCCAATAAAATAAGGTTTGAGTCTTACCATCGGTGAAACAAATGGACAACAAACAACCCCAGTGGAGACAAGGTGCTCACATCAAGGTCAGGGTTGTGGATATTATCAATCACGCTAGGGACACAAGTTTGTAGCAGTAGTATCAGCAGAGCCTGGAGGATTGGCGTTGGGATGCTGGAGTTAAAATACATGAGCAACAGTTTTAGTGAAACAACGTTATTGTGCAATATATATAGTTCAGTTAAAATAGTAGTAGTTGTTTTAGCCAATGGAAATATAAAAAGCGATACTAGACAAATGGTGCTGAATGACTATTTGTTTTTACTTCACAGCATAACTCTAAATCAAAGTTTCTACAAAAAATCTGTTAAATTCAATCCTGAGCCTTCTCTCCAAATGTCCACTGTGGTATTCCATTAATTAAAATAAATTCATGATAGGCTACTGTGTACAGCATAACTATGAATATTAGTTTAACAAAATCTATATTGTTATTTTAATAATAACATCATATTTTATATTATAACTTTTAAAATTAATTTATTAAAATGGCTATATTAAATGTCATTTAACTTATTCAAATAAGTTACATATTGACATACCTTTTCTCCATATTAATAAGATTCCATTTTAGATGGCAGCCTACTTTCAGCGCAAGGAGACGAAGTGCTCTAACCTTTTTTGTAGGCTCAATTACTTTTGATTCTACAATTGAACACAATAGTTTTTAGAAACTTACATTTAATTTGAAAAAAAAAAAAACTTTTTAATATTCAATCATGTTATTTTCAAAATATAAAAACCAAAACTTAAACAAGTATGGAAAAAAGACTTGCCTTCATTTTTGTTTACAGATAAAGGAGAAATGTTGTTGGATGCCTGAACAACTGCAGCCATTTCTATTTCAGCTTGTTGCAAGAATTGAATTATCAGCTGACACGGAGTTGGGTCTGGAATTACATTTATCATAAATTCTATTGTAGCTGAAGTATCTCATACCTTGTTAATTGTTATATTAAAATTACTATTAATTTCAAAGGAATTTCTATGTATATACATTTAAGGTTTTTTGTTCTTATCACTGCCTCATCCCACACCCTAAAAGTGTGGTGGAAAGATACAATTTTTCTATGATAGATGAGATGTAATATTTGTTTTTAAGAATGATTTAGCAAAATAATTACCTGGGTTTTCTTGACTCAAATGCTCCTTTAGCAGTTTCTCATTCAAAATAAATTCAAACCAAGCTATATTTGGTAATGATGTTGGAGTCATTGATTGACTCCCTTTTGGAATTTGGGCATCCATTATAAACTGTGGTACAACTTAGGATTCTAGAATTTAAAAAAGTTATAAAAAGGTTGCAGTAAAAAAAATGTAATTTTTTATATCTGAACTAAATTTTTATATTTAAATGAAAGCAGTATTTCATTAAAGAAGAAAAAGCTAAGTCTAACAAGATTAACAGAATAGGCTTATAATATATAATTTATAAATGCTTATTTATTTACTGAAGGAACCATAGTCAATTTGACTTTCTTCTTCTTCGTTCTTAATTGTAATGTTGGAAGGGATTTCCTCCAATACAATTAAGGATTATGTGTTAACTTGTTATGTGCCATATGAGCACAGTCTGATTTCAGACTGCTTTTCTTTCTGGATTTGCTTCCAACCAAGAACAAACTACAAGGCAGCAGTTGTTTGATTTTGGAGTTTTTCTCTCCTAGATGCGTTGTGCCCCCAGAGGCAGCTAATGAACCTCATCTGCCTGGGGGCTCAAACTCTGTACTTTTGGGTTTAACAACCAAGAGCTTTACCAACCCAACCACACCAACCCCTGTCAATCACTGTGACTGATTTTGTCAATATTTTAAAATAACCTTAAAATATTAAAAATAAATATAAACTTAAAACTATAGGCCAAATTATCTTTCTTGTTATCTTACTTAACTTAAACTTAAGTTCTAAGTCTAAAGCCTAAAGTTAAACAGTAAACTAAACAGCGGAGTGTAAACCTTGTAGGTTCAACCAAGAAGGGAAGATCTGCATGGGTAGGGATCAGACCAAAGCTAACACCCTGGTCCTCCAGGTTGGGGGTTGAAACATAAGGCTAGCAACCTTATATCGTAAAAAATATACCGCTACAGAAACTGCAAGTACACAAACCCAACACCAACTTGGTCGAGGAGGTTCCTCTCTAAAGGGAGCAGCCCAAAACCAAGTCAGCTGGAAATGTGTAGTTGCAGCCTTTTGCTCCCCAGGGGCCACAAAGGAATGATGATGATGATGTAGGCTTAGTAAATGTAACTAAGAGTAATGGGTGAATGAGTCACTAATTAATGACTTATGTAATGAATTATAAATGTAGACCCTAATAATGATTTAATTAAAGGGTAATCTATCGTTTTAGGTACATAAAATCGCCCGCGACTAGTAATGTGAAAAACAGGCGACTCCTTAAATTTTAATAATTATTTCACGTTTTGAGGAGGATTTTATGTTTTGAAAAATACAAAAATGTTTCCCTGTTTCATTTAGCCTATGTACCTGTTTTTAAACAATTGAATTAAAACTTTTCAATAATAAATGAAAACTAGCGATGTTTACAACAGATGCAACATTGCCTATTTACTATAACTATAATAGCCATCTTGTTGAAGTTTTTTTTATAAACTTATAGCGCGAG
This sequence comes from Physella acuta, assembly GCF_028476545.2. Taxonomy (NCBI): domain Eukaryota; kingdom Metazoa; phylum Mollusca; class Gastropoda; family Physidae; genus Physella; species Physella acuta. The sequence continues at coordinate 435,291 of NW_026732085.1, forward strand.
ATTCAGGGGAAGCCACTCTAACTTACAGATGGCCGCTTTTTATATAGCAAATCCTGCTCGCAAACACTGCTGTTTAAAGTTAATTTCTTGCCTATATTGATATATTATTATTATAATTATATTTAGCCATTGATTTAGGTTTAGGGCAATGCTAGCCGGAAAAAGATGCGCATGCGCAATGGAGAGAAACTACTACTTGCCATCGCGGAGATGTTTTTGATGGTACTGTGCATGCGTGTGTTTACAACAGCAGAACCCTAACACCAACCCTAATCCTATCCCTAACCCTAGGTCACTGCGCATCAAACCCTAGCCATAGGTCACTGCGCATGCGCAGAGCTATCTTTTGCAGACTAAGTGGAGACGTTGGGGAGAAAAATCTTCTTCCGAGTAGTCACTTCGTTAGGTTTATTAAATTATTATTATTCATATATATCTTTATTAGGTAATCTATCGTTTTGGGTACGTAAAATCGCCCGCGGCTATTAATGTACGAAAACGTTACCTCATTGTCAAGGCTGTAATAGAAGTATATTGTGATATGTTTGTGTCAAATATTATAGATAAATGAATAATAAACCTAAATCAATGGCTAAATATATCAATATAGGCCAGAAATTAACTTTAAACAGCTGTGTCTGCAAGCAAGATTTGCTATATAAACAGCAGCCATTTGTAAAATAGAGTGACTTCCGCCTGAATCTTGCGCTATATGTCTATAAAAATAAAACTTTAACAAGATGGCTGCTATAGTAAATGAGCGTGGTTGCATCTGTTGGAAATATCGCTGGTGTTCATTTATTACTGAAAAGTTTTAATTCAATTGTTTAAAAACAGGTACATAAATGAAACAAGGAAACATTTTTGTATTTTTCAAAACATAAATCCTCCTCAAAATGTGAAATAATTATTAAAATGTAAGGAGTCACCTGTTTTTCACATTACTAGTCGCGGCCGATTTTACGTACCTAAAACGATAGATTACCCTTTATTATTATTATCTACTACTAGGCCTATAAGTATAATAATATCTACTAAAATTTTAAGCCTAAACAATGAGGTAACTTCTTCGTATATCACTAGATCTAACTAGCCGCGGGCGATTGTACGTACCAAAACTTCTTCTGTCTTCTGAACTTCATGTTTTTTGGGTAATCTATCGTTTTGGGTACGTAAAATCGCCCGCGGCTATTAATGTACGAAAACGTTACCTCATTGTCAAGGCTGTAATAGAAGTATATTGTGATATGTTTGTGTCAAATATTATAGATAAATGAATAATAAACCTAAATCAATGGCTAAATATATCAATATAGGCCCGAAATTAACTTTAAACAGCAGTGTCTGCAAGCAAGATTTGCTATATAAACAGCAGCCATTTGTAAAATAGAGTGACTTCCGCCTGAATCTTGCGCTATAAGTCTATAAAAATAAAACTTTAACAAGATGGCTGCTATAGTAAATGAGCGTGGTTGCATCTGTTGGAAATATCGCTGGTGTTCATTTATTACTGAAAAGTTTTAATTCAATTGTTTTTAAAAACAGGTACACAAATGAAACAAGGAAACATTTTTGTATTTTTCAAAACATAAATCCTCCTCAAAATGTGAAATAATTATTAAAATGTAAGGAGTCACCTGTTTTTCACATTACTAGTCGCGGCCGATTTTACGTACCTAAAACGATAGATTACCTTTTTTGTGCCCCATGAACATGGACGGCAGGCTTCAAACTTCAAGAATCAAATGACAAAAGCCGGCCGAAAACTATAACTAATATATACTATAACACTTACCCCACCACAGGAATACACAATGAAAATAATTAATTATCCTCTAGATCTACTACTACTAAATTATTATTAGTAGTAGACTAGTAATTTGTAGCCCAGCAAAATCTTAACTATAACAACAATATCACTAGGCTAGATTGTTTTAAATTAAAAACGGCCATACTATTTATCGAAAACTTTAAAATCTATCTGCAACATGCAGAAATGAATATCTTTATTCAAGTGCATTAAAATTTAAATATATGTTATATAAGACAGATCTAGATCTACAAGTTAGTGTTAAATGAGCAGAAGTAATAGTAATTTATCATGAATAATTAATCCAAATCTATCAAGGATATTTTTATTAGTAGTATACAAATTTTCGTCTCGGTGTCACGCCCCCCCCCCCCCCCCCAATCCAACCGGTGGTGTAAACTTGTATTTAAAAGTCCATTTAACTCTAGCTGTTAATTAAACTGGAATATTTTTTATTTTATTTTCCATTTTTGCTATTATATCACTCCCCCCACCCCAAAGCGATGTCACTCGGTGCAGTTCGTGTCGGCCCGCACCCCCCATTGTGGCACCTCTGCCTATAGGTCATTATGTCTAAAAGGGGAGCTTCACTTTTTATGATAAAAGATAAGCACCCAACAGAGCAGATTAAAATAAAGTACAATTAATCACTAGTGAGACTCTTAATCAAAATCATTAATGTGATTAATGAGCTTAATATAGAAGAACAAAGAATTAATCTTTTACAAAATCAAGACAAAAGTTGAAGGCCAATATTGACGCAAGCAGAGAGAAATGAGTAAGGGCATAATGTGCTGTGAAAAACGACGATTAAACTTAGCTGGTCGCTTAGATTGTCTTAGTGAAGCAGTACGAACAGAATCTTTGGAAACGATGGGCCCTATATAAATATTGCACTATATCAAAACAAAAATATCGTTCGATCAAAAAGCTGTGTTGACTTCCTACTAGTAATATAATACTTGAAAATTTACAACAAATCATTTTTCCTAGAAAGCATGTTCTTAGTAATGTGCCTATGTGCAGTGGCGTCGCTAGGTTGGGTGTCACCCGGTGCGACAACTCATGGTGTAACCCCCCCCCCCCCATCCCCAGAAAAGTATATATATATATATATATATATATATATATATATATATATATATATATATATATATATATATATATATATATATATATATATATATATATAGCTGTGATTGCTTATTAATTCATGGGGAAAAAGCAACGTTTTCAATGCAAGTTATTATATTTTGATGTCACCCCATCCCCGGTCACTGATTGACTTATTAGGTAGGCCTATTCAAAATACTCAACACATTTTTTTCTTATGTTCATTTTGCAGTTAGTGTCACACCAACCCCTCCCCGGTGATAATTTTAAAATGTGCACGGTTATGTATTTCTATATTCAGTTATTAATACATGTGGATTAACTCTTATTAATCATTATTTGAACTGCCAAACGAATATTTCTTCTATATATTTTGCTATTTTTCGCCATTGTGTCACCCCCTTAATTAGTGTCGCCTGGTGCTGTCTGCACCACCCGCGCCCGCCTCGCGACGCCTCTGCCTATGTGTTTGGCTTAAATTATCTAAGTTTTTCAAACGTACAAGCTTCCCCTGATTAGCGTTATCAATTTGTAGCTCTCTCCAAAAGAAAGATTGAAATTATTGGTATTACAACACTTTTTAAAAAAACCCAATGAAAACATTAAACTTATTTAATTTGGTTTCATACTAGTCTATTACTTCTGTCTTTTCTTTGTTGACCTTTTCTTGCAGTTGCAGCCGCTGTGAGAGTAGGGCAAGATCATCCGCGAACTCCAGATCCTCTAGTTTCTCAGTGAGTGTCTTATGTATACCTTTACCAAAACTGGCATAGGCTGTGGGCGTCACCACAGGGAACAGAAGGGGCGACAATAGACATTCTTGTCTAACACATTCAGCATTTCTTCCAGGCATCTCTTCGGGGGGAGGGGGGGGGGGGGTAGCAGAAATAAACTGGGGCTTGCTATTCTGTTGTACAATGATGCTAAAGGATGGCCCTCTGGTCTATACAATATCTTTCCTTCCTAAACCCTGCTTTTTTATCTCTTAGCAAAAGGCCAACTGCTTCCTTCATTCTGTCTTAGATGACTATGGTAATGACTTTACATGGGATGGACAACAAGGTAATACCCCTACATTTTCCACACTGATGTAAATCACAGCTCTTTGGCAACTTCTCCGAGTTGAGTAATTTATTGTTGCTTTGTTACTTCTCCACATTACTTGAATGCCTTTTCTTAGACGTTGACTGTCCCCTATGAATGCCATTCTTAAAATTTTTAAGGCCTTGAGAATTAACTGCCTGGTGATTCCCTCAGTATTACTGTTAGAGGGTAAGACGTTTGCTCCAGGTCTGGTGGGTCTTGTGGTGTTGGGTGTTGAGGTCGACTTTCGTTCGAGTTGGTCTTCTACTTGTTTATACTGGCCGCAGAGGCGTAGCGACACTTCCCGGCGCCCGGGGACAAACTTTTCGATTTGCACCCCCCTCGAGATTTCGATTTGCACCCCCCCCCCCCTCAAACTTTCGATTTGCACCCCCCTCAACCTTTCAATTTATTTTTCCAACCCATTTTGGCGCCCCCTAAGGTCGGCGCCCGGGGACATATGTCCCCCCCCCCCCTCGCTACGCTACTGACTGGCCGCTATTTTTTGAAGTCGGCTTTCATTCACTGCTTACTGGCGAAAGTGTACCAAAACACAACACTCCATAGTTTCTAGCGTGTTTATTCGTCTCCTTTACATTCTTGCAATCAACCGTACACCCCGTCGTCCTATCAGCTGTACATAATCTCCACCAACCAACTAACTCAGGGGTCGGCAACCTGCGGCTCGCGAGCCGCATGCGGCTCTTTTGACGTCCAGATGCGGCTCTCCAGCTCCTTGCACAAATAGTAACGGTTAGATCTAGATCTAGATCTATATAATTCATTTTTACTGGATGGTGGGGTACGACGTTACCCTGCGTTCAGTGGGATGGAAGATAAGCCTGGTGAGAACCAAAGAATAGAAGCGAACGATGCAAGTTATTTAAACTAATATTATTTCATATTTGAAGCTATTCATTTAAAATAACAAATCCACTTTATTTAGCCTACCTAATCCTAATCAAATACCGAATATTGAACTAAAAATGTTGCGGCTCTTTAAAAACTGGGTAAAGTTTGTAAATTGTAACTTTTGGCTCTTGCATTTCAAAAGGTTGCCGACCCCTGAACTAACCACATACCGCCCCCTCACAATCGTTCACAAAGTTTCTTCCAGGCATCTCTTCGGGGGGGGGGGGGGGGCAAAGCCCCCCCCCGAAATTTTTTTACCGCCCCCCCCCCCGAACGGAATTGAATTTATATAATTTATATAGAAAATATATACTTTTAACAGTGTCATCCCCCCCCCCCCCGAAGAAAGTCTACCGCCCCCCCCCCCCCGAAAATTTCAAGTGCCCCCCCCCCCCCCCGGAGAAAAAAGTCTGGAAGAAACACTGAATTCGTTCACTCCCCTTAATCCACGCACACACAGAGCTCGACCTTGGGGAAACAAAACATAACACACCCCGAGGTTAACTCAACTCGCGCACACTCTCCTAAGTTCTAGACTGTAATAGATTGAAATAATTGTGAGGTCAAGGGAACTCACTCTTCTGTATTAGTATTATATTTATATTGTTATCTTGAGTGATGTCCCTTGCATGTTGTTATGTATATAAGTCTCTCGCCACTTCCCTCTCTCCCTCTCTTACCAACATGGCGTCTGTACATAATAAAGATTGTTAACAACCAACGCGGCTTCTCGTCAGTCATTACAATCCACTTCATTTGGCGACGAAGGATAAACATCTACTAGAAAGAGCACCTACTTACGCAAAAAAGAGGTTTGCTAGAGCTTATTAGCTAATTATTTCTAGAATTATGGCGCTGTATGGCCAAATAAAAGAATTTGATGCGAATGATGAAATCATTCAAGATTACCTAGAGAGGTTAAGCTTTTACCTAGAAGCTAACGACGTGACGATAGAAGCCAAAAAGAGAGCTGTTTTGTTAACAGTCATAGGGCCTCAACAATTCAGGCTACTAAAGGACTTATGCGCACCAGCTAGTCCAGATACCAAGAGCTTTAACGAGCTGAGCAAATTGCTAACAGACCACCATGCGCCTACCCCATCAAAGTTTCTATGTCGAGCTAGATTTGACAGTAGGACTCGTCAACCAAACGAGTCAATATCAGAATATGTTGCTGCTTTATGTCATCTAAGTAGATTTTGTGAATTCGGCGACACGCTGTCTGATAGACTATGTGAAAAGTTTGTGACAGGTGTAAACAGCCCTGATATTCAAAGAAAGTTGCTGCTCGAGTCAGATCTAAAATTAGAAAAAGCAATACAACTTGCAACTTCAATCCAGCAGTCATCAGATGCGGCGAAATCTCTAACGCCTTCAGGGATCCATGCAGTAAACAGCAGGTTAGTCAATAAACATCAACCCCATCAGAGCATTCCAACTTATGCTAAACAGCCTGCTCGTTCAAATCCTAGATCTAAATCTAGTAATAATTATCAAAAATGTCATCGATGCAAAGGTCCCCATGCATCTCATCGGTGCAAGTTCAAGTCTGCAACTTGTTATAAGTGCGGTAAGCAAGGTCACATTGCCAAGGCCTGCTTCGCAAAGTCTTCGTCTGTTGCTAAATCTAGCCAGTCAAGACAGTACCGCAACCAAAAGCAGCACTATGTTAACTCTCACCAAGACTACCTAACCCAACCAATGAACCACTCTACCTGTGAAAATGCTCAAACTGATTCGCAGCCGGATTTCAACCTATTCTCTGTGAAATCAATAAGTCATGCTCCCATCAATGTACTAGTTAATATCAACGGTAAGAGCATCAGCTTCCAACTTGACACTGGAGCATCTCTAACAGTCATAACAAAGAAAGAGTTTGACGCTGTCACAGGAGGATCAGTGCCTCTACAGCCGTGTCACAAGTGTCTAACAACATACACTGGTGACAATGTTCCGGTAATAGGAGAGTGTATGGTTCATGTAAGTTATAATGGTCAAAGTGTTAAACTTCCTCTTCTTGTGGTTGAAGGAAATGGACCGCCATTACTAGGTAGGAACTGGTTAAGTGATCTTAAGTTAAATTGGGAGAGTATTTGTTCATTGAAGAATGTAAAAGAATCTAGTCTTACTTCACTAGATAAAGTTATATCTGAAAATAAATGTGTTTTTAGTAATCCAGGATTACTAAATGATAGAACAGTGAAGTTAAGCATTAAAGATACAAATCCAAGATACTGCAAAGCTAGAGTTCCACCTTATGCAATGAGGAATAAAATTGAAAATGAGCTAAGTAGATTGGAATCTAATGGCATTATAAAGAAGGTAGACTATTCCGATTGGGCGACACCCATTGTGCCAGTGTTAAAGAAGGATGGTTCTATAAGAATTTGTGGAGATTATAAAACTACACTGAATAAGCAAATAGAGCTAAATAGGTACCCTATACCTAACATTGAGGAAATTTCTTTGAATTTGGCAGGAGGAGACAAATTCACTGAATTAGACTTTAGTCATGCTTACACTCAACTAGAACTGCATCCAGATTCAAAAGTCTATACGACAATAAACACACATAAAGGACTCTACCAATATGAAAGACTATGTTTTGGCATATCATCTAGCCCTGGAATTTTCCAAGCTGTCATGGACAGTATTTTTAAGGATATTCCAAATGTTTGTGTGTACTTTGACAATGTGTACATAACTGGTAAGAATGACACTGAACATCTTAAAACACTTGATAAAGTCTTGAAAATTGTTGGTGAAAAAGGTTTAAAGATAAACAAAGATAAATGTCAATTCATGTTGACAGAAAGTAGTTTTCTTGGTTATATATTAAGCAAGCAAGGTATCAGACCTCAACCTGAGAAAACAAAAGCCATTAAAGAAGCACCCAAACCTGAAAATACCCAACAACTAAGAGCTTTTTTGGGCTTGATAAATTACTATGCAAAGTTCATAGGGAATCTGTCTGGTAAACTATCACCACTGTACAAGCTGCTACAGAAAAATGCAACTTGGCACTGGGGTAAACAACAAGAAGCTGCTTTTAATACAGCAAAAGAGGCTTTGTCTACTGACACCTTACTAACTCACTATGACCCAGGGAAAAGACTTATATTAACATGTGATGCTTCACCAGATGGTGTAGGAGCAGTCTTGTCCCACATGGATGAGAAGGGTGACAGACCCATTGCTTTTGCCAGTAGATCTTTGAACCAGGCTGAGAAAAATTATTCTCAGTTAGATAGGGAAGGCTTAGGCATCATTTTTGGTGTTAAGAAATTTCATAAGTTTCTGTTTGGTAGGAAGTTCACCATCTTTACAGATCATAAACCATTGCTAGGTTTATTTGGAGAAAACAAAACCCTACCTGAGCATGCCTCACCAAGAATTCAAAGATGGGCTATCACACTAACTGCATACAATTATGAATTGAAATACAAACCTGGATCTGAGAATAGTGCAGATAGTCTTAGTAGATTACCTTTAAAAAACCAAAGCCTGAGCTATGTACCAGAAGATGTATTTGTTCTCTTCACTATCATGGATAACTCCAATATAAATGTGAATGATATTAAGAGAGAAACACAAAAGATGAGTGCTTAATAAAAGTATATGAGCACTGTATGAATGGTTGGCCTGAAGAGTCTGTGAATGATGACTTAAGGCCATATAAAATAAGAAATAAAACCCTTTGTGAAGATAATATAAAAGATGGAGAAGATGCAGTCCATTACCAGTCAGAGTTGCCTAAACAAGGTACTTGTAACTTGATAAATGATTATGGTGATATGGCAATTTCAAATGTTTTAAAGAGAATACATTAGTAAGAAGGAATGTGATCATCAAACAACTTTGCTAACATCATTAGCACTTACAGAAACTAAAAGGGTAACATCAAAAGAAAAGAGCAAAGATTTTTGCCATTGAATACACCCACTTCAAATACTGGATCACAGTTGCAAAGTGATATTGTCCAGGATATTACTTTTAAACAGTATGTTTGGTTACGAAAAAGCACTATCAGATTACCTGAGGAAATTGATCAATCAAAGAAATCTATGCCAGTTAAGGATCTGAATAATAGCATAATACTTTCAGATGCCAATTAAAAAATTAAATCATGACAAACATTCATTGAAAGAGAATTTGGTGTTAATGAGAATGTGTATCTAAGAAATTATGGGAGAAAGGAAAAATGGATACCAGGTCAAATTGTTCAATGTACAGGACCTGTGTCTTATAAAGTTAAAAATAACTTGTGCAGATAATAAGTGTGAATCTGTCAATCCCACCAAATCTGATCAGTTCACACCAACTCAGTTTGTTTCACAACCAAGTTCTGTTGATATGAGTGAACCAAGTTGTCTGGAGTCAGAAAATGTAAATTCTGGAGTTAATGATTTAAATCCTAGACCTCCTGAGATAGAGAATCCAGATGGTCAGAATATTGAGTCACCAAATCAAAAGCCACTGAGAAGGTCAAGCAGGACAATCAAAGTCCCAAATAAGTTAGACCTATGATTCTAAAGGTCAAAAGGACTTTGACATTATTGTTTTGTATTTTGATTATGTTGTGGCATATTGTGCATTGTTTGTAAGGATGTAATCTACCATAGTGTTCATGTTACAATATAATTGGTGATTTCAGGATACTATCAATTGTTCTATTGAGAGATGTGTTATTGTGTTCTAAGGGTAAAGGGATGTAATAGATTGAAATAATTGTGAGGTCAAGGGAACTCACTCTTCTGTATTAGTATTATATTTATATTGTTATCTTGAGTGATGTCCCTTGCATGTTGTTATGTATATAAGTCTCTCGCCACTTCCCTCTCTCCCTCTCTTACCAACATGGCGTCTGTACATAATAAAGATTGTTAACAACCAACGCGGCTTCTCGTCAGTCATTACAATCCACTTCATAGACTATTCTAACTTCCAGATGACCAGTAACACTGTTAGTACATTCTGGAAGTGCTCTCAATCGTTCCCAATCGTTCTTCAATTGACTTTAGAAATTTGCCATTTTTGTCCATCACCGGCCTAAATTTGTACATATAAATATAATACAAACTTATAAAATTTATATTTGAATTTTTGTTTCAACTTTAAAGTTAAATAATACATTAAGGGGTCATCCATAAATGACGTCAAGCTATTTTTTTGACGATTTTACCTCCCCCTCCCCTCCATCACACTTCGTTACAAAAAGCCTGACCCGCCCCCTAAAATGACATCACGCCTCAACCTACAACCCCCCCCCCCCTCAAAATTGCAGTTGAATTTTTCTTAAAACATCGACGTTTCTCCAAAATCTGAACTCTGTCAACATAAAGTATTGAAATAAATTTCTATTACAATCTATTAAAACAGTTTTTTAAAACGCGAAATAACGGCTAAAATTAGTTTTCTAGCATTGCTTTTTTATAATGCAAAAGTGGGACGTCCACACTATCTGACCCCCGCCCCTAATCACACACCAACTAAGAGCGTAACGTCATTAATTGATTTAATTTCTTAGTCGTAGGTCATAATACTTTTAATTTTATTCAGTATCTAATGTAGGGACTTTTGCAGACCCTAAATTTATCTTTTCATTATTTCGTTTTCTGACATTCGTTGGCCCTAGACGCAGTTATAAAGTGTTTCTTTCAGGCATCTCTTCTTCCCCCCCCCCCACCCCCGAAGCACGTCTACTGTCCCGTCCCCCCAAACGAAGTAGAATTTATATAGGAAATATTTAATATATACTTTTTCCAGTGTCCAGCCCCCCGTACAGTGTTTCTTCTTGACTTTTTTCTCCGGTGGTAGGGGTACTTGATATTTTCGGGGGGGGGGGGGGGTTCTACAATTTTCGGGGAGGGGGTGGACATTAGTAAAAGTGTATGTTTACTTTATAAATTCCATCTCGTTGGGGGGAGGGGACGATAGACTTTCTTCGGTAGACTTTCTACTCTGCCCCCGTAGAAAAAAAAAGAAACACCTATTGTGCCTAATGAATAAGACGGTCTTTTTACAACCTACTGACCCTTTGGCTTTAGCCTACCCCACTCAAGTAGTTTACTATGAACCGAGACATTTTTTTGTCGATATTTTTACTGCTAGAACTACACACACTATAGGTGTCAAGATTCTATAAATAGCCTATACATACGGTTTACGATCGCATGCTTTCCAAACAAATGAAACATTTAAACATGAATGAAAATATCGATAAAGATCTCCCAGAAGCTTTTTCTGTGTTGAGGGAAATAAAGAAAAGTAGCGGAGAATGCCTCCTACTTGTGCGTGGACTAATAGGAAAGATTAAATCCAATGGCATTTCGGATGGCTCATCTCACCTGCAGGTAGGCTACTCCACTCCAGTCAGTCAGTTGGGTAATCTATCGTTTTGGGTACGTAAAATCGCCCGCGGCTATTAATGTACGAAAACGTTACCTCATTGTCAAGGCTGTAATAGAAGTATATTGTGATATGTTTGTGTCAAATATTATAGATAAATGAATAATAAACCTAAATCAATGGCTAAATATATCGGTAATCTATCGTTTTGGGTACGTAAAATCGCCCGCGGCTATTTATGTACGAAAACGTTACCTCATTGTCAAGGCTTTAATAGAGGTATATTGTCATACTTTTGTGTCAAATATTATAGATAAATGAATAATAAACCTAAATCAATGACTAAATATATCGATATAGGCCAGAAATTAACTTTAAACAGCAGTGTCTGAGAGCAAGATTTGCTATATAAACAGCAGCCATTTGTAAAATAGAGTGGCTTCCCCCTGAATCTGGCGCTAAAGGCTTATAAAAATAAAACTTAGACAAGATGGCTGCTATCGTAAATGAGCATGGTTGCATCTGTTAGAAACATCGCTAGTATTCATTTATTACGGAAAAGTTTTAATTCAATTGTTTAAAAACAGGTACATAAATGAATCAAGGAAACATTTTTGAATTTTTTAAAACATAAATCCTCCTCAAAATGTGAAATAATTATTAAAATTTAAGGAGTCACCTGTTTTTCACATTACAAATCGCGGGCGATTTTACGTACCCAAAACGATAGATTACCAATATATCAATATAGGCCAGAAATTAACTTTAAACAGCTGTGTCTGCAAGCAAGATTTGCTATATAAACAGCAGCCATTTGTAATATAGAGTGACTTCCGCCTGAATCTTGCGCTATGTCTATAAAAAAAAACTTTAACAAGATGGCTGCTATAGTAAATGAGCGTGGTTGCATCTGTTGGAAATATCGCTGGTGTTCATTTATTACTGAAAAGTTTTAATTCAATTGTTTAAAAACAGTTACATAAATGTACAAGGAAACATTTTTGTATTTTTCAAAACATAAATCCTCCTCAAAATGTGAAATAATTATTAAAATGTAAGGAGTCACCTGTTTTTCACATTACTAGTCGCGGCCGATTTTACGTACCTAAAACGATAGATTACCGTCAGTTGTCATCACAGACTCACTGACTGAGGAGTCTACCGGGGCAGTACCTGGGCATAACAACATTCAACATGACATATTTCAATTTCAATAAAACACTCATCTACTCTATACATAACTTCATTAACTTGTAACTTCATAAGGCTAGATCTGTAGTAGTCTTCAGTACAGTACATGACATCTCAGTACAGAGAGTAAAGAGAGAAGTAGCCGTCAGTTGATGAATTGAATCATAAAATTCTTAAATAATTTCAATATTACTAGATCTAGATCTAGATTCTATATCTACTATCTAGATCTATATAGGCTTTTCGATTGGTCAAGTCTAGTTCTCGCGGTTTCGTGGCTACCGTGTTTTGGGCGGCCATATAAAATATCGAATCATTTCTTTCTCATGAAGTACATGATAGTTAAAACTAAGGATTGTATCGTAATCGGATAGATTTTTACTCGAAACTGCCCATGTATTTACGGGGCGAATAATTAACATTTTAATAATGGCAGCTTGACCTAATTTCTATATTTGTCTTTAACGAGGCCATCGAGAGAAAGTCACGCTTACGTAGTTTGCATTTCAAGTCGAATTAACTAAAGCAGGTGCATTCTACAATAACTTTATTATAAGATACAATTTGTATAACATCTTTACTATCAAATAAAAATAGAATTGTTTAATATAATTAGGGTGAAAACAATGCTTTTGAGGGTGTAAGTAATTATGCCATTTTATTATATTCTTGTTTGGTGAAAACGAGGCGCGGGAAAATGTGTGCCGCGCAAGAATCCAATCATTTGGCTAGATTTATGACTGTTTTTTATGTCACACCTAAAAATAGAATGTTTACGCTTTCTTCGTTGATGATCGTTTTTATTATTTTTTAAATTGAAACTATATTTTGTAACTTGGTATACTTACCCTTTATCAATTTTAAAAACATAGCATGCTGATTGTGAACAAATATAGTCATAAAACACAGAAATATAAAGTTATAATTGTGATGTGCCACACCCCCTCAAGAAAGCATGTGTTTATTAAGCTGTTTATCTCACTTTACAACAGTAATTAAAATTAATTTTCAAATTTTTATCACTTATTGGGTAAGATTAAGCACATGTTTACTAAAAATAAAAAACAAACAAAAGCAAATTCTGTTTTAATGAAGGTCACGGGTCAAGTTTTTTTTTTTTCAGTCAAGTTCAGTGGAGGGTGCCACAGGTTGACCTGACTTTGGAATTTTTTTCAGTAATAATGACTTTGCACAGAAAGTTAAAATATGCTAAATTAGCTTAGTTTACTAGTGTTCTAGCTATTATTGATACATTTTTAATAAAAAAAATCATTCTGTAATTCTCATCAAAAAGCCTATTCTATATATTTAATTAGGCCTAATATGTAAAAATTTAAGATAGCCGTCATTCAAAATATTAAATTCAATAGAGAATACACTCTCAGTAAACTTGAGTAAACAAAATAAAAACTATTTGAATAGGATAATGAGTAATTTTATTATTTCAATTAGCCTATTTGTAGGCCTACATGAATTATCGCCAATATTTCAACTTAGATCTGATTTTTCAGAATAATAATTTTTCATAATAATAATGATTTTGAATTTTGATGTCATCGATACGTGATAATGAGACTAACATTACCACCTCATTTATTTGTCTAATCTTAAAAGGGGCAGAGCCCACTCCCTTTTGCCAAAGAACATCAGAACATCTACCCCCCCCCCCCCCCCCCCCCCCACAAACAAAATACAATTTATATACTATACTATAGAAAATATATAATTTTACCAGTGTGAGCCCCCCCCCCCGCCCAAATGTATAGTGCCCCCTAAGAAAAAAATGTTTGAAAGAAACACTATCTTTATAATTGAGGTTTAGCAGCCAAAAAGTAGGAAACAGGTCTATATTAATATAGAAGTAGCATCTACCATTAGTCTGTATGATCTATTGACCAGTGTTTTCGGGGGTGGGGGTGGACTAAATTTTCTGGGGAGGGGGCGGACACTGGTAAAAGTATATATTTACTATAAAAATTATATTTTGTTGAATGCGACGGTAGACGTACTCCAAAGTGGGGAGGGGGGGGGGGGGGGGGGGGGGCTCTGGCATTTAAAATGCAGATTCTGGATAAAAATCTGTTTTCAATGACATTTTTCGTTTCCTGTTGAATTTGAAGTTGAGGTAGTGATTTTGGTTTCGGTTTAGAGGAAAGAGGTATCAACCTAGTCCCCGTTGTATTTCTCCCTCAACGGGCCATTTATCTAGTATATATAATATAAGGGGAAGTTACTTTGATGTTGTGGGCGATTATGGTAAAATTTATTTGTGAAATCAGGTTTTATTATTTTTGGATAATTTCCTGTGCTCTTTTCAGGGTATAAGTTTTCTGGACCTTAAAAACCAACTAATGGCCAGTTACATGGCCAACCTTGGTTTGCTTATGGACAAAAAGACAAGTGGAAAAAGTGTGCAGCATGACCCAAGCATAGACAGGCTTATTGAGATCAGAACTGTAAGTCCACTGCAATTTGTCTCACTAAAAGTCTAAGCAGCTGTAACCCAAAGAGTTAGTGGCTGTACTATGTCCATTTGTAGTGTAACATATATATATGGGTTATTAACACAATTTTTAAAGGAATTTAAAATAAATGTTTAAGTAACTAGTGCAAATTGAAGTTGTGTCACAAACTTATTTATTTTGTTTTCATTGATATAGCAGTTAAACAAATTTTTGTTTTGTTTTCAGGTGTTGGAGAAAATGCGTCCAATTGAACATAAATTAAAATACCAAATCAATAAAGTTATCACAGCATACAAAGAGTGTAAATTGGGTAATATTGATTGTACAAAAGTTTTGTAGATTTGTGTTTTATCACTCATTTTAAGAGTACAGTAAAGCTCCATGTTATCAACACAACCCAGGTGTCTTAAAGTAAAATTATGCCTCACTGATAATGTTGGGATTTTATTTTGCTATTGCACCCAAAGATATTATCTGTGGTCAAATTTTATTGTAGGATTATTCATTTTTTTAAAAATCTTATAGATCCATCAGACCCTAGGAAGTTCAGGCCTAATTTTGGAGCATTTACTAACATGGTAAGGATTTTATTGAACACATTTTAATAAATTAAGCAGAGAAAAATAAACACAGTAGCACAGTGAGCATCAGGTACAAAGCAAACTTTGTATTGTAATTTGTTTGGGGGTCATACAGATCCACTTTAAGTTTAACATCAATACATTTTAATACATGCAAAATATTTTAATTCAACTACTAGTGCTTTTTTTTTTTTGAAAGAAAAGCAGCTCAATGATAAATTAAGTCATGATATTTATATTTATACAAAACAAAACATAAATTTAATTACCATATTGTAAATAAGTTTGAGATAACTATTATATTTTTGTATGTATCCACATCAGGATTGGGGAAGGGGATGTGTTTTAAATATTTATAAATTTAATTTTTCTTTAAGTTATTTGCTGTATTGACAGCGTTGAAAATCTACTTTAAAATGTTTTTTCAATGCTTTTCACATGTGTACCTTTTATTTTGTGTTAGCCGGAGGAGGCTGACAGTGATGCAGCCGAGGAGCAGGAAAAGGTAGAGAAGCCAAAGCTTTATGTTGCACCCAAAATGGCACCTGTTCATTACTGTAAGTAATGTCCTTTTATCTCACTGTTGTCCATATGTCATTGTTATTTCTGTAAGTAATGTCATTTTATCTCACTGTTGTCCATATGTCATTGTTATTTCTGTAAATAATGTCATTTTATCTCACTGTTGTCCATACTTCATTATGCGATCACTTACTGGTTTCACTGTTTTTTTTATGTCTGTTTATTGTGCTGACAGCTAAAGTTGCATATTTTTCATTATGTTTTGTCTCATACTGGTTTTACTATTGCTTTTTTATTTCTGTTTATTATTCTTATAGCTAATGTGTCCTTTTATTTGACAATTGTTTATACTTTTGGTTATCATAGTAGTTTTTTCTTTCTTTTTTAATTACAATTAAAAAAATATTTCATGCTGTTGGTTAATTGTTGTTGCTTATTTTTTTACTTATTTTATTACCTTAAAGAATTAAACATTTTTCTTTTAATCAGCTGATGATGAAACAATGGAGGAGAGGGAGAAGAAAATGGTTGAGAAAAAAACAAAGCGAGCTTTGAGCTCGGCCATGATTCGTGAGATGAGGGAACAGTACACAGATGCACCCATAGAGATTGTTGTAAGTTGTTAACACCATAAGCATCCATGATTTTACTTCAGAAACAACTGATAGCACAGTAATAATTATATGATCAAACTCGATAGATAATGCATGTCATATCTTTATATAGATCTAGTTGCTAAATTTATTAACAGCAAAATAGTAGGAAAAATACTGGAAGTGTATCTGTTATAGAGGACCACTTCTCTAGCCATATTTAAGAAAAACTCCCAGTGATAATTAAAAAAATAATAAATAATACTAACACCCTTGTTACACAATTTCATATCTTTTAGGAATCGCATGATCTTCACAGAATTTTGGAGAATCGTAAAATGAAAGAAAAAACAGAGTAAGTATCATCAGTTGTATAAGAAACAAAATGGGTTTCTTAACCATACGAATTATTATAAGATCGACACCGATACAGAGGGCTCATTTATGTTATCTTTTGTTTACAGATATGAAGAAGATAATTTTGTCAGGCTTACAGTGTCGAAGAAAGAAATGGTAGGCCAAATTTTTTTTTTTGGTGCATACATACTATACAAAGTAAATATCTTTAAAACTTGTATTTATGCTAAGTGAAGGTTTTATGTCTGTTGAACTAATATCAAGAACATTGTCTTTTAAAATTTTCTATTGTGAGTAACGTATTCTATTAATTCCAGGCTGGAAGAAGAAAGTTGGGTACCATGTCTGCACTCGGAGCGTTGGCTGACTTTGATGACTTTGGAGAGGGAGAAACTATGGTATGCTAATGATGGCACTAAAATGCCACACATGTACATTAATTTGTATTTTAGGGATTGAAAGTATTTATTTCTCATTATTTACTTTATTTTAAAATGTTTACCAGTGCTAAAAGTATTGCTTTATTTATCTAGGATGGTTCATCTAAGAAAAAGCGAAAGATATCTCAGAAGGTAAAATGTTTTTTAATGTTTTATTGTTTGTGCACATTCTGAATTAAATAAGTGTGTGATACTATTATTTTACAATTCTGTTATCAGATAATATATATTTATCAATTTTCTCTTAGTTTTAATATAAAGTTTGGTAATGATGATTTTAAAAAGTATTGCTTTAATTTACCTTCTCTTTCTATTTACAGAAACACAAAGGAAAGAAAGGTAACTACTATTTCAGTCTAGTTTTTCTTAATTTTAAAAAAATAAGACATACATTGAAAGACTAAATAAAATATATTCTGTCTTATTTTTTTAATCTAGGTAACAACAAAAGGAGGAGGAGATAAGAAAAATAAAATTGTTCGATCTTTTCAGCCCAAGTCTTTGTTGGCTTTATTATTGTGTTGTCCAAATAGTACATTAATAAATTAAAGAAATAATCCATTATTCAAAAAAGAGCCTTGTGCTTGGTTTTCCAAGGCGCAATCATCTATTAATGGGACTGCTATCAATCAAGTCAGACTTTAGCAATTCTCAGGTTTTGTCATTCTTTGGTTGCAGAGAAAGCCGTCCACATATTTATTTTCCACCATGCCAGTTATATAAACCATAAAACAAGTCAAACACCAGTTTGGGCTACATGATCTTTATTACAATTAGTCAACAACTAATTACACAACAAATTCTAACCATCTACTTCACTGAAGTACAGCCAGGTAGATAGCGATAGGTTGGTGCCCATCAAGGCACAGGACACAACCAACTGGTACAAACAATGCTCAACAAAATATTTTCATGGACAACTTGTACACATGGCACCCACACACAGCTGGAGAGTAGCAAGCAAATTAAAACCAAGTTAAATCTAGTAAGAGATGTTTCATCTAACATTTACCAAATTACTTCAAATTAAAAAAAAACATGGCTGCATGTGAATGATATACAATCCACACATACTTATAGATATATATCCATGCAAAATTAGACATTTAATTCTTCATTTCTAAAAAAATTAAAATAAATTTACTTGCTTATTTAAATACCAAAACCTACACGAAACAGCACACAAGTACTAAAGACTTACACATGCAACAGATTGAACTCAACAGCCCTGTTAGTTAACAGCCACAAAGACTACATATTGGAATGGAAACAACAGTATGAAACATCTGTACAATACTTAACTAGGAAAGGGGGGGGGGAAGGTAAAATATCAAGGTGACCATCTGTATATCCTATTAAATTACTTATACTTTGTGTAGTAACACTAGGAGTTTATAAATTACTTTACATAGTACATTACGTAGTAATACCACAGGGAGGTAGCACATTTTCACTGTAATGTAGCACATTAGAATTAGATGGCATATATCAATACAAATCTCAGTTAAGGAAAAGGTAACATCAAAATGAATTGATCATACCTCATTTAAAATATACAGATGGTCTGATGTAAAAGAATGCTTGTAGTTGGAATGTCAAACATTCATTCCTTTTTTCACTCATTATTCACTAGCTGGTCATGTATAAATTATTCACAACATGATAAATGTTAAAAATAATTTCAGTTTCTCTAGATAAATGCATATCACCCGTGCTCAAAATAAGTTATATAGGAATAGAAATCTGGAAGTAGAAATAAAAATCGGAACAAATTATTGCTGATACTAATGAGATAAAATACGAAAACATTAAAATATTGGTCCTGATGGCATAATACTAACATTAATACCTTCGAGTATTCTACTTTTTCATTTCACATATAATTGCTCGAGGCAATCACTCAATTATGCACAAATGATGCAGTGTTAAATTGGAATCGATGATTAAAACCTTCAAACAGGAGTTGCTCACATCCCATTACACTTTACAGTTGAGCTAGTTAAAAATAAACTACACTGTAAAAGACAGTTGTCTCCCTTGATTAAAATAATTGAAAGAATGGAACATTTACAACATGATTTCTGTGATGTACTTAGGATGTGTACGTGGAATTTATACTCCCTTGTGGGGAGGTACGTTTATTGTTTGTCATTGTGAGGTTCAGACGTGGAGAAGGAATGTTCAGACTTTGTATGTCATTTCAGATGTGAAGGAATGGTTTATATACTTATATAGTGCGTTGTTTTGAGGATCAGACACAATGCGGGAAGTATGAGATGCGTCGCCACTGTGTGGAGTCCACTTGATGAAATTTAGATGACAGGTCGTTTCACAAACAATTTAGTTGCTCATAGTTCAGGTGTAACCATGTATTTACCATTAGTTAAATTGATTACTGGAGACAAATCCATTGAAAACAAACCAGCATAGGCGAGAAGTACTACTAGTATGTATGCTGGTTGTATGTGTGATGTGTTCCAGGTATGGAATGTGGTTTAGAGGCCTGACTTGGGCTTGCAGTTTCCCGCAGAGGTATGTGATGCAGACAACTTGGCCAGAGACGATCTCGACGCCCTGATGATCTCTGTCACCATACCCTTACAGTCACAGCAGATGGCCATCAGGGGGCCTTTCATTGTGGTTTTGGTCGATTTGTGGCCAGGTACGAGCACAGACTGGGACCTTTCAATTGTTCGAATGTTTGTCACATCAAACTGGGCTAGGCAGGTTTCAGATTTGGGATCCTGGCTGTGATGGTCGTCCAAGGAGGGAATGATGTGTTTTCTGCTTGGGCTGGTATCCCTTGTTGGCGGAACTGAGCAGGGTGGAGGATTTCTGGAACACAAGAATAACGAGCCAATTAACAATTGTAAATGTTTATTGAACTACATTTGAAAATTTTTATTTTTTACATTTATTTTGGAACTACATATATAGTTTTTATACAAGTAAAAATATTTTGTCAACCAATTTTTTTCCTTTTTTTAAAAAAATACATTTTTTTTTGTTAAATGTAATTATTAAACCAATAAGTGGTTGATGGGAAAAACAAATCTTTCGTAAAACAAATAGTTTTTTAGGTACTCATCAGTTAGCCGTACTCATTTATTCATATAGCTACTTCAACCCTATAGCTAACCCTAAAGGTTAATGTGTTGGTTTAAGCACTCAAAAAAAAAGGTTTTCCCAGTTTATTTTCACTATTTTCCACCACTTACTTCTCTATAGTAAAAAAACCAATGGTATCAATACAAATATGCTAAAAGGATTACAATAACTTTGAGAAACAATCACATCTGTGCAATTGGATGAAGTGAAGATTCTCATGCCTGTTCTGAGCTAGGAAACATCAACATGGTCATGACCTACCTGATCATGTTCTGAATAAACTCTTCAGTTTCTAGAGAAAGTGGAGCTGGGCTTAGTGTATATACAGGTATGTTTCTGAAGTGATCTGTTGGAATATTCATCTGCACAAAACAATCAAAGATAAATATTTATTAAGATGTATAAACTATTCATTTTCTTAACAATGTGATGTACATGTTGTCACACCATTGAAAAATATTGTAAATGTGGATGGTAGTTGTTATAGTTATACAAAATACAAATAAATAAAACAATTCACTTTGTGTACAGTATATGTTTGAAGCAGGTGGTATATGTGAATGGGTTTTTTGTGTGTAGATATACAAATAAACACAACAATTCACTGTGTGCACAGTGTGATGTAAACAGCAGGTTGAAACAGGTGGGAAGTATGTGTGGGAGTTAAGCAAAGAGAAAGGTTTTAAGTCTAGTCACAAGCTTAACTGGGCCAACATTGTCACATAAGTACAGGAGGTGTCTCTCAAACATGCTGAGTGTTAGCTTGGACTTGGCAAGACAAAAGAAAGAGAAAAAAAACATCCGGCTACCTTTCTCACACACTTGGAACAGACAGTCCTTTTACAAAGTTTACATTTCGTCCCCCATTCACCAAACAATGTAAACCGACTTGTCTTGCACGTAAAACACAACTGGAAGGAAAAAGAAAACTTTATAAATGCACTCCTCAATTTAAAAAAAAAACAATCAACAAGACAAGTAACTGGCCAGTTTAATTCTCAATAATTCTAAACTTTACTATTAATACTGATTGTTCATTTACTAAATTTACTAATTACTAAATTGCAGTTTTTTTTAACAGTTCAAGTAAATCTCTTCACATTATTTCTTCCTCAAGTCTGTAACAAACTAGTAATATATAACTAGTGAGGATAATTTAAATTTTTTTTCCTTAGCATCCTGATCACAGTTTTTTATTGACTCCACTGACAATTTTTGTAACTCCAGCAACCTTGACCTACTTTATTTTTAGAGACTTGTTGGTACAATTCTGGATGAGAGATGAGAGATTCCAGTTCTGCTTTTGTTAAAACCTCCCTTATATGGGTCACTTCTTCCAAAGTCAGACTCAAGCACTCTACAGGGTTCTGCCAATCTTTCTGGAAACCAAGGAAAATTAACTCATGATCAAGTGAACTACACTGGGATTACCCAACATCCATAACACAACTGTTTAAATGTAAAATAATCAGCAGTTGCCAACACACTTTCAATGTGAAATTGTAATTTTAAAAAAAAATTCTCAGAATAGGAGAAAAAAAACAAATACGCTGCACACCTATTTGATGAAGTAGGCTAGTCTAAAAGATGAATATAAGCTAAAAGGTGAAAACACAACTAAAAACAAATAATACAGAGGGTAAACAGTTTTCTACAGCAAGGAATTGTAAGGAATAAATATTTAGTTATTTATGTATTGGGTAAAGTGTAAGGGAACCTAAAAATGTCATCACAAGTAGTAGCGAATACATACTTCGTCGGCCATAAATAGTTTCTATATATGCTGGTACAAGAATATCTTTAAAAAAACAATTTACTTCCATGATGACACAGATTTCATATAACCTACACAAGAAGGGGGAGAGGATGGTTGGAAAGTGATGTTTCTTACAATTTTACATTCGATTAAGTAGGGTACAAATCTTTTATATACCTAAAACCATTTTATGAGATAGAATTAGGTTTTAATCAGCATTGTATCACATTTAAAGTTGCTCATGAGATCTTTTAACTATTAACCAACAATAAACCAATTTAATTTTATCTAGTTTTAGACCAATAGAATGCAAACTTGTATGTTTTTTTAAAAACTGAACTCGATTTTTATAAAAAGCCTGTTAGAAGTCCACTAGAAAGTAAGACAACCATAAGAACTAAGGTGTGAGATCAAAACCATGCACAAACATTAGTCATTAGAAAAAAACAAAAAACAGTATTGAATGACCAAATTTAAAAATTATTCACAACACTATGCGCAATCATCAGGCATTAAAAGAAAAAAGGAACTTGTATTCCAATAGCTGTCATAAACAATGTAAACCAATGAATTTCCAAATTTAAAAAAAAAAAAAAGAAGAGATAATTGGTGGTACCACTTAGGATTTCTAGTAAAAATCGATATGTAAATAAAACATGTAAAAAAAAAACAGAAATAAAAAGATATGCAACAGCTGTTTTAGTCAATTAAAACAAATGGTGGAGAGAAAGAAGAGGACACAGTAGGGTTGTACATCTATGTAATGTAAATAGTTAATTTTAAAAAATGTAAACATTTTTGCCTTCTATTTTTCTAAAACTTGATGACTAATGGTTCAATACTATTGCTTTGTAATGAAAGTCAGATTAAAAGAGATAAAAAATTCTCAGCTTTGTATGACTTTGCTGATAAGAAAGGTTTCTATTGATTCTGGTCTTCAAGACTACAATCTATTAAGTGACAAGATAAGAGAGCTGTAGCCAATAAATACTGTCAAGACAAAGTTTTGAACAGTCAGTTCAGACAAAAAGAAAAATCTCTACTTACAGGGAGGGTGATGTTGCTGTGTTTCTTTGGATCGTGAAGGACTGGTATTTTTTTCAGAGATTGCGTGCTCGGAGTTTCTTTCTTATTTGCCGGCTCGGGCTCACCTACATCCATTCTGAGTTTTGTCTTTTCCCGGCTCCAACCGGGTTGTTCCAGGGTGCGCCACCTGTCAAGCCTGGCTTCCTCCGCCTTCAGCCTGAGCTGCAGCGCGTCTTCCGAGTCTGTGGATTGTTTCTGTGTGGAGTTGCTTTTCCTGGAGGACAGTTCCTCCTCTTGCAGCGTCCTCCACCTGGATATCCTTTCTTCGTCCAACGAGGATCTGGTTGGTCGAGTCAGCACACCTTTAGGCGTTGTGTAGATACTGGCTTGGCTATCCAGGGAAAGCCGACGGTATAAAACATCCTCCTCCGTTTCAGGGATCGGCTGGGCTATTTCATCCGGGATAGGGTTAACCTGTTTTTTACTAGCCAGTCGATCTTCCCTGGCCCGGGGTTGTCTCCACCTGGCTGCTTGGCTTACTTTTGATTGGTTGGCCATAGGGCTGTAGTGCGGCGACTGGCTGGACGCGCCCACGTCCAACGCAGACTGCGACTTGTCTTGTCGGATAGGGTGAGGGTTAAAAACAGGCACGGACATGCTCGTTGATGTCAAACATGCACTAGAAATAAGCGGAGAGTGAGAGATTTGTCTGCCCATGGCGGAGCGCGCACGTCCTTTACAAGGGGGCGATGGGTTTGGGGGAGGAGCATGCTCTTGACTCCAAGACTTCTTCCTGGAGGGGAGTTGTTTAGGCGGGGACTCTGGCCCGACATCCTCAGGTATGACGCTGAGTCCAGTGGGCAGAGAGGTCAACGACCGCCTGTGCTCTAAGGAAGACTTACGGGAATTCCGCTGGGAGGTCAGGTCATGCTCTGACACACAAGTTCTAGTTAGTTGGCCATGCAAAGAAAAATCGTGAGAGAAATGGCTCTCTCGGACTGGCGACGGCTCCTCCTCCTCCTCGAGGGGAGGTAGCTCTTGCAGGGATACCTTTCCTTCCAGGGCCGACTCGCACACCATGATTGTGTGCCTCCTCTGAAGTCTGTTGGGGCGAGCATTGCTTGAGTCCCTCAGCAGCACATCCTTGGTAACTGCCAAATTAAAAAATAGTCATATAACATTTAATACTAGCTTTTAAAAAAAAAAAAATTAAACAAAAAAAACCAAACAAAAAACCAATCCACTGCTTAATAATAACATAGCAAGCAGAGTAAGAAGCACTCGAGAGAAAGTGAAAAAAGACAACTATTTCATAGATCAAAGTAGTAAAGTAAATCAAGTTCCCTTTCAAACCTGATGGTCTATGAGGTAAGTGAAGTAGAGTTCACCTGTTTCTGATACCTCAGCATATGAAGGGATACTATGGTTTGCACTATTTCCAGCCAACTTCACTTTCCCTAACATGAGTTAGGTACCCATCAGAACTAGGTGGACTCGAGGAAGCTCTACTGACTTGAACCCGGATTCGAACTCGAGACTTTCGGGCAATGTTCCCTCTAAGGACCAAGAGTGTGTGTGCAAAAAATATGTTGTGTGCGCGGTGCTAAAAATGACTTGGGCAAGTTAATATGTATTTTTAGTCTTGCAATTAAGCATAATAATGAAGGCATGCATTTTGATAAATTAATAGTATAATGTGTGTGACTAATGAAACGTGTGCAATTAAATGGAGATACGAATACCATCAAAATAAAAATAAAAAACTAATAAAAACTTTCAGAGTTATACTCAGACAACAAGTTATATGGTCGACTTACTATGTTAAAGTAAGACAGTCATATGGTAATAATGCTAATACCATAACGGTAATACAAACACAATAGTTTAACATATGCAACATTTAATAAAGCTGACTTAAAAACAAATATTAGCTAACCATTCAGGGGCATTTATTGCAATTTCTCGCTTCTAACCTTGCATTGCTTCCACACCTTATATGCTTTGTTTAAATCTACATCCTCTCCAGCATTTAGATATAATTTAATTTGCATTAGATTCTCCAAATGTGTGGCTTCAAGTCTATTTCGTACTTGCACTTTTATTATGTTAATAAGCCTAAAACCTTGTTCGTAATCAGCACTGCATGCTTGGTACAATAATGTCACTTAACTTTGCCAGTGAGCTAAATTTTGTTCTTTGTTTTGACAAATCTTGCATATTCAGTTATATAATTTACAGAAACAGATTTGAGTTTTTCACTTTATCGAAATTTGAAGTCGTTGTATTGGGTGGTAATTAACTGATCATTTGTTGTACATAACCCGTCTTTGTACTTTACGCATAGTTCTTTGATATCTTTGACGCCAAACTCAAATGCACATTTTTTTAAACCTGTAGAATAAAAAAAGATGACCAAAACTGCAGTTCATCTCCTGGAAACCTAACATTTAAATGGTCGCAGACTGATTGTATGTACTGTGTGGTTTGCCTTGTGTCGATTCTTTCGTTTAACTCACACTTTTCTTGGTTTTAATGTTCAGTGTAGTGCTGTGTTACGGCTGTCTCCAGAGCTAAGGCATCACTTACAGTATGCTGAGTTATTCCACTAAAAACGGTTTAGTAGAATACAGAATTGACTGGACGAAATTTAAAATAAAGGATTAGCATTTTATGTTCTGTTATGCCAGTACTTTCATCAACTATAAGCGTGTGGAATGATGCTGCTCGAAGTTCTGTCAGTGTGTTCTTTACAACATCGTTGATTACTTGAACAAACTCAAAGGCGTATTTCTTACTACGCCAACTGTCTGGTATAGAAACATACTTCCCCATGTGGTTATGAATCAGTTGTACCGACAGCATGGAGGCGTTCATCCTTATGGTAAGAAGAACATTATCCGTTAGGATTCGAACTTGATTCTCGCTTGACCGCTGGCGCTCGTTTTGCTCAATTAGTTTTCCTCACTCTGTGTAAGTTTCAACCAGCAGACGTTTAAGGTCAGTTCCATGTGAGCGGTTGTACGAAATCGCAACATTTCCTACGTAAACACGAGACAATAGATGACGTTTTCAGTAGTCAAGCGCCCATGATTCCCAGAGCTTCCCTGTGACCAATTCGTTGCTCTTGTTGGTTTTGTTACAAGTAGTAGCAGCACAGAACTTACACTTCAGTCCAATCTCATCTGAATATTCATAGATGCTTTCTAATTCAACCGAAACATTCTTTGATCTGGCGTATCGGTTGTTACTTTAACTTTGAGCCATTCCAGTTTAAACGAATCTATCGCTTTTTTTTGTGCCACATTGTTGTACTGCTTGTTACACACATTTTCTATTCAACATTTTCAAATAGCACAGGGTAGTAAACTTTTATTCCTTATTTACCAAACCAGTTTGTTATCACTGAAACAGTTCGATCCAGGTGCACGTAATAATCCCAAGAATTGGATATACAGTATATAAATCCTTAAACCAAACAGTGTAAAAACACATCCACCTTTAGTAAAGTAGATTTTGCATCTGACTTGGGCAAACCGTCATAGTATCAAGGAGGTGGGTGGGGTTGGGAGATGGGGGAGGGCAGTGACAATAGAAAATAAAACCTTGCATGGTCAGCTAGTAGCCGCTACCTTTCCGCTACGGTCAGTAAACCATTAAATCAAGCATAGGGAGGGTCACCCAGACATCACATCGGAACCCGCCCCACTCAATTTAGAGTGAAGTCATTAACTAGACCTGTGGTATGACAACCGAGGTCACTCCCCCCCCCCCCCAGTCAATGATAGCTGTGGTTTATGCCCCAAAACACAAAGACTGTTCGTTTAACAAAACAGGTACTAAAATTGTCGCTTAATTCAAACCACTGGCCACATTTTTTTAGTGAATCAGGCTCGCCCGACGTTTTGATAATCTGTGCGCGGGGTCAGAAAATGTCTGCGCGGCACATTTGAAAGTACTGCGCGGCCGCGCAGCCGCGCAGCTTAGAGGGAACACTGCTTTCGGGTTAGAAGTCGATCTCTCTACAGCTAGGCCACTCTGTCACACACCAAAGTTGACGTCACATGATAGTTACCTGCTCTTTGCCAAGAGATGGGAGGTGTCATGGTGGGTGACAGCTGGGGCAGGGATCCAGTCAATGAACAACGGCTGCTCTCATCATCATCGGAAGATTCCTGAAAGTGTTTGCATTCAGTGTCAAAATTGTAAGCAATTTCTTCTATAAGTTAATGCTAAGCTTTTAGGCTGTTTGATAAAGCCATATAAAAAAATTGTAACCAATTTCTTATAAACGTTAATGCTAAGTTTTTAGGCTGTTAGAAATAGCCCAATTAAAAAAATTGTAAACAATTTCTTTTACAAGTTAATGCTAAGTAGTTAGGCTGAACTAAGTAATTAGGCTGAGCTAAGTAATTAGGCTGAGCTAAGTAATTAGGCTGAGCTAAGTAATTAGGCTGTTTGATAAAGCCCAGTAAATAAATCATGTTTACAACCTGTACAATATCACTGGGTCAGTGAGTCCAATTAACTCTGATTAAAGCCGATTAGCTTGCGCCCCCCCCCCCCCCCCCAACCACTAAAGTGATAATAATAATTTAAAAACCCTCCATAAGCTGTCAGTCAAAACAACCATCAATGTGTTCTGTCCTGTAAGCTTATTTATTGTAAGCTTTATTTATTCTATCTATTTATTATTCCACCCCCCCCCCCCCCCCCCCCCCCATAAACTCAGCTGAACATAAACAGTGCAAATGGTATAGTTTTATATCACTGGTCATAAATGCCATCCCCTCCAACCCCACCCCTATCTTCATAAAAAAACAACAACAATGTGTTAGACATTTAAATGCCACCTGTCTTAACAACTATCTCTAAGGGTCTCTAGGACCCCCCCTCCCCCCCTTCAACGAATCACCATGTCGCAATAAAAGATATCTTTACAGCCCTTGTATAAGACATGCCTCATGAGCTATCAAAAGCCCAAACGGCCCCCCTTATATAAGACATGCCTCATGAAGTATCAAAAGCCCAAACGGCCCCCCTTATATAAGACATGCCTCATGAGCTATCAAAAGCCCAAACGGCCCCCCTTATATAAGACATGCCTCATGAAGTATCAAAAGCCCAAACGGCCCCCCTTATATAAGACATGCCTCATGAAATATCAAAAGCCCAAACGGCCCCCCTTATATAAGACATGCCTCATGAAGTATCAAAAGCCCAAACGGCCCCCCTTATATAAGACATGCCTCATGAGCTATCAAAAGCCCAAACGGCCCCCCTTATATAAGACATGCCTCATGAAGTATCAAAAGCCCAAACGGCCCCCCTTATATAAGACATGCCTCATGAAATATCAAAAGCCCAAACGGCCCCCCTTATATAAGACATGCCTCATGAAGTATCAAAAGCCCAAACGGCCCCCCTTATATAAGACATGCCTCATGAAATATCAAAAGCCCAAACGGCCCCCCTTATATAAGACATGCCTCATGAAATATCAAAAGCCCGAACGGCCCCCCTTATATAAGACATGCCTCATGAGCTATCAAAAGCCCAAACGGCCCCCCTTATATAAGACATGCCTCATGAAGTATCAAAAGCCCAAACGTTCCCCCATACCTCAAAACTGTTATCCTTCAAGAGGTTTAGATCTGGTTTGATGACACGCTTGACTGGGTGTTCCAGGTCATCGTTGAGAATGGAGCCACTGGTTTCAACTGTGGCACATGCAAGAGGAGTAATTAGGCCTAGTTCTATAATACACCTCATAATTAAGACAATTTATGTTCTAGACTGTGCAGTTAAATATATAAACTAAAATGATGAATGTGTAGTTAAAATGACCAATAATATATAAACTAAGGGAGCCAATAAGAATGATCCAGTAAATTAAAGTAT
This sequence comes from Physella acuta, assembly GCF_028476545.2. Lineage (NCBI taxonomy): Eukaryota > Metazoa > Mollusca > Gastropoda > Physidae > Physella > Physella acuta. The sequence goes on from NW_026732085.1 coordinate 464,494, forward strand.
CCATTGAAACTGGTTCAGTCTAATGACCAATAGCAGTAGCCCCACATACAAAAGTAACCAATGAAACTGGCTTAATATACTGCCCAATGAAAATGACCTTAAATACAAAAAGTAACCAATGAAACTGGCACAATATACTGCCCAATGAGAATGACCTTTACATACAAAAGTAACCAATGAAACTGGCTTAATATACTGCCCAATGAGAATGACCTTTACATACAAAAGTAACCAATGAAACTGGCACAATATCATAATAAATGAAAATGTGGATGATAGACAGGGTTGATAAAAGACATCATGAAAATGACCCCACATACAAAAGTGACTATCACAACTCACCTAACAACTTTCCACCTTTGACAGGCTTTAGCTTAGGCCTTGCCCTAATCTCCTTGAGCAGGTTTTCATAGGGGTCAGGTGGAGATGGGGGTTTAGGGTTCAACTTGCGCTCATCAACCTGAGAAAGAAAGTTATTTCGATATTTATCATACACAAAACATGATATTTCAACATTTATCATATACATAACATGATACCCCACATTGACGTTTCGTTCATGATTATGTTGGAACTATATATCTTTCTATCATTGACAACATTTAAAAAAAATTTCATAAGCTTGCACAGTGCACTTATATTTAAAGAGGCAAGTATCAAAGTCTCGGTTATTAGGCTAAATTAAGTTGGATGCCATATACAAAACAACACCTGACTTTGCCAACCATAAAACTATCAGTGATAACACTGCCAATACCACATACTTAAATATGAGAACTGTCACTATGAAAAAAATTTGATGTAATAAGTCTACCCCCTCACCTACCATATCAAAACTCAATGACATTTTTATTACAGAAAAGTAAACACTGGGTTTGACTACTTCTGAAAATGCTTATGTTTATATATATATATATATATATATATATATATATATATATATATATATATATATATATATATATATATATATATATATATATTCATTCATTCACAAACATTTAATTTGTCAAGTCTCGCACTAGAGAACACTAATCTACATAGCACATTTGACAATAAAAATACTAGACTCTAGATCTAGCTGGTAACAACATCTGATTTTTTTCCTTGACCTTATACTAAACGAAATATAATTTGTCTTTCTTAGCACACAGTATAACCAGACATTAACTGAGACAACTATCCTTTTAATTAACACAGTGCAGAGTTCGAACTTAAATTTGATGTCCATGGTTGCACAAAGTACTAGATCTACTGTCATATCCACATTGTGTTTCCTAACACTATCACTGCAGGCTGCCTGTACCTGCTATCACCACCACAGATTTCTAACACTTCCTTTGTACACACACAAAGCACTCCGACAACAACGTATTTCTACAACATCACAACCAGCAGTGTCAAACTTAAAATTCACTGCCTAAAAATACAACACAAATCACGATTCTCACCGCCAATAACTCACGTTATTAATAAGATAATAATTCCTCAAATAAAGCAGTAAGACTTAAGATGGGAACAGAAAAAAAAAAATAATATCGTAAGAAATTTTTGGAGCCACCCAAAATTCTGAGGCCAAGACCCGACCAGCCTCCTACGGGAAAAATAAAGATGTGCAGGGACATAACTCTTCTGGAAGCAGACGACGCACCGAGCCCTTCCTTAAGTCTGGCCTAAGACAAATCGATACGGCTGTCCTATATTTAGAACTGACTGCCGTCTACTGATGCTAATTATAGCGCCACAACAACAGATTCCAAAGATGGCGCTTGTAATAATGATCAAAGTACAATAATAGCTGATTGTTGACGAAAATAAACTCTCATTAGGACCGGTGCTAGTTATAGGGTCAAAACAAAATGGCGCATATAATAATAATAATTAAAAAAAAATTATACTCAGTTTGGTAATGGAGTGCAAAACAAAAATTTCGCCTTATGATTATGCTATAACGAATGACAGAACATATTAGAATGTTAAAGCTAAAGAGCTTGGATTCTTCACAAAAAAAAAGCTGCCAGAATTAGATTTCACTGTCGGCTTCTGCGACCATAGTCCAACCAGTAACTCGTTTTGAAATAATGGAGGCTTTAGTATGCGGCAAAAAAATAATACCCCCCCCCCTCCACGTGACAAATCTTTTTTTTAAAAAAATCCCTCACTCCCATATTTTTATCCCCCCACCCCAATATAATTAGTGACAAATCTAATTGGGTTGGGAGAATAAGAAGTAAGAGGGAGGGGGGGGGGTCTCCTTCACCTTTCCAAAAATAAGCCTGACTTTACCACCCTGGTCAAGGTTTTATAACACTACCCTGGTCTAAAGAAATGTTTGGATACACCAATTATTGTCAGTGGTCGACAAAATGGTTACAAAAATATACGCACGGGATTGATGATAGCATTGATGAAAGTGTGGATGATAGACAGGACTGATGAAAGTGTGGATGATAGACAGGGTTGATGAAAGTGTGGATGGTTGACAGGGTTGATGGAAGTGTGGATGATAGACAGGATTGATAAAAGACAAGGTTGATGAAAGAATTGATAAAAGACAAGGTTGATGAAAGGATTGATGAAAAACGGGATAAAACAAAAACCTGGGGTGACCTGAAATTATTTTCGTCACTTTATGGCGTGTGACATTTAGAACACGCCCTTCCACCCCCTCCACCAAAGGTGTCTGAATGATTTCTGCTCCTACTGTCTTGCGCAATGTAATTAATCGGCTCGGTATTCTACCTGGCTCACCCCAAGTTTTCACACTGACCTAACAGGACCTCACACGCGACATACACATGACCTAACACATGACCTAACACACATAACCAACATATTACCTAACACACACAACCTACACATGAAATAACACACGCGACCTACACATGACCTAACAAAACCTACACATGACCTAACACACAACATACACATGACCTAACGCAACCTAAATATGATATAACACACAACCTACATAGACCCTACACACGAGCTAACAAACTAACCTACACATGACGTAAAACACACAAAAAAAACCACTTGACCTACAACCTTCACATGACCTAACACACGACCTACCACAAGGAAAACGCCCGCATCCCGGCGCAAAAGTCCTTTCCTCTCCAAGCCGAGAATGACCTGGGCCACAAAGATGGTGGGCGTGCTGGGGTCCGCCATGTTGTGGTCAACAGACCAGACAAGAGAACAACACGGCCCACACGACGGCTTGGGCACGCGCTACACACTGAGTAATTAATTGCTTGGCGCTAATTAATACCCAACGGTAATTACTCCACTTCTACCCCGAAAATCGCAGATGACGTCACAAGGGTGATGAAGCACTACGGAATGTGCTATTAGTGTGTGTAGTATAGCAAGGGGTAACCCCACCCAGTATTTTCACACTTTTAGACAATCCCACCCAGTAATTTCACATTCAGACAATCCCACCCAATATTTTCACACATTCAGACAATTCCACCCAATATTTTCAAACATTTAGACAATTCCACCCAATAATTTCACACATTCAGACATTCCCACCCAATATTTTCACACATTCAGACATTCCCACCCAATATTTTCACACATTTAGACAATTCCACCCAATAATTTCACACATTCAGACATTCCCACCCAATATTTTCACACATTCAGACATTCCCACCCAATATTTTCACACATTCAGACATTACTACAGAATCAGCGTTTCTATCAGCCGCCCCCCCCCCCTCCCCCACCCGAATAAAAAAATACAGAAAATAAATATAATCTGCCCCACCCCTCCAACCACCTCGTAGAAAAAAAAGTCTGGGAAAAAAGCTGCATCTATTTTCACTTTGCGCTAAATTTTGTACCAAACACTCAACGATATAATCCCGTACGTCCATCTCCAAACACTTGTTTTAATAAAAATATTTGGGGTCCGCGGCGCATGACAAATGCATGCCTAAGTCAATGACGTTTGTATATTATTGCTCGTTAAGTTAATAGACATGAGACTATATTGTGCAAAAGCCTCATCCCCCATACACACCCAAAGAAACAGAAAACTGGGGGAACTGTGTAACAAATGACGACACAGCAGTCTGGGATTTCACAGCCAAGGTACGCAACTCCGCATCTAACACAGGATACGCTACTCCGCATATAAAGCAGACGGCAGCCAAACTTCATTTGCATAAACAGGAAACCTTTTTTTTTCAACATCCGTCTAGAACTCCAGATGCTTAATACAACTGGAACATTTTTACATATAGATGTTTTATTCTAGATGTTTGTAGATAACTAGACAATATTTGCTGCCGCAAGGTTAAGACAGATATTTTCCGGATAAGCCCCGCCAAAATAAAGCTATCCCCCCCCCTACCCTCCCGCCACCAAAAAAATAAATAATAAAAAGAATAAAAATAAGGACAACATGAAACGTACTTTTTTTTAAAACCCAACCCTAACCCCAGAGGAGTTAATTTTTATGGCGTGCGTCTAGACATCAGAAATAGTCAAGGTTGCGTGCGTGTATTAAATTGGAGCTGGCAAAAAGTGGCGGGGCTTAACTTTTCTACCGTGCACTTTTTGCATTAGTGGTGGGGACAATCTAGGGGGAAACAACAATAAAAATCAAAGAAATAAACCTCGGAGTTAATATTTCAAATAACTAAGTCGGGAAGTAACGACTATGTTTTTGTAACTGTTATTGCTGAAATAATTATTTAACATGACCTTAATCCTCTTACTGACAGCCAAAGGGTAACGGGTAAAAAAAAATAATCGATAAGAAACTGGATTTTTTAAGTCGGCTCACGACTTTAATGTACTGATTCCATTGGGCTACTGGACATACTGCTGATCAAAATACCTAATATTGTGCTGGTTAAATGAATAATTTACACTACCGTTTTTCAAATAATAAAAAACAAAAACAATTGTTATTGAGCAAGTTCATTAGGTCGTTATTGACTACAACAATGTAAGTGATGGTATCGACAGCAATATAACACTAGCATCATTAGTTGAAATAGCTCCTAGCAGTGAACATTTGGATTTACATTTGTGATGAATAGGATAAGAAATGTATTAGCTTGTTGGGAATGTTAATTTTAACAAACGAGGAGATAAACGACAACAACAACAAACCTAAAACAAGGAGCAAATAAATCATGGTTTCATGGCAAGGCCAACGTCGTTATTATAAATCATGTGTGTCAGATTCGGTGATTAATATCAAGTTTTTAACCAGAGAACCTATGTAGTATGTAAGCAACTCACTCAGCTTAAACCATAAGAGCTAAAGACACAAATCATGGGCTAAAGGACACACCTCATGGGCTAAAGAAACACCTCATGGGCTAAAGACACACTTCATGGGCTAAAGACACACTTCATGGGCTAAAGACACACTTCATGGACTAAAGACACACCTCATGGGCTAAAGTCATACCTATGATCTAAAACACAGGTGTGTTAAGTGTGCTCTAAAACACAAATGTGTTATGTGTGCTCTAAAACATGGGTGTGCTCTAAAACACAGATGTGTTATATGTGCTCTAAAACATGTTTGTTTTAAGTGTGCCATAAACAACAGATGTGTACAGAGTGCTCTAAAACACAGGTTCATTGAGTGTGCTCTAAAATCTATCAGCTGACATGCCAACATTGAAAACAATATGTCTACAATGGGTATCACAAATCAGGCACCTGATTTTTGCCTAACAAATCTTAAGCCTGCCACTACACCTAAGCCCAACTCGTAACAGTGTTATCTAATTTTAAACATAACACTAAACCATAACCAAGCCATAAAAGCTTAACACTATTCTTTAACAACTTAACCTAAACTTTCCACAACAAATTGCATAAAACTTAAAAACCCAACACTTCAAACAAACCAAACACCACACACTAATTAAAAAAACCCTACCTATAAAGAGACTTATACTGACACTCCTAATAGATATCTAGTAAACAATCAACACACCCCACAAATTCACATATAAATGCTAATGATCACTTGTCTTCAATGGCTGACAATCACCCAGTTAATTTACACTCCAAATAGAAAATAAATGAGAATTCTGTACACCAATGAATCTAAATATTCCTTTACAACTAAGAAAATAACACATTAATCTTGACACAATGTCGTGCCTCCAATATATCAAGTTAGCAGTAAAAAAAAATTGATTCTATTTCACTTCTACACTGGATGGTATTTCACTGACTGCATGCATCAGGAATGTTACCAACACAAGTAAAGAGAACTGTGGTAGAGGTCATTGGTCCAACTGGACTAGCTGGCACACACTGACCACTTACACTATGGCCCTATTAAGTCAGCTAATACAAATGGTTGACCAAGAGAAAATAGCATGGGGGAAAAAAACACGTTGTGGAATGTATAACTGACAAGCACAGTCAAACTGACCAGTCTAATGACATGGTCAAACTGACCAGTCTAATGACATGGTCAAACTGACCAGTCTAATGACATTGTCAAACTGACCAGTCTAATGACATGGTCAAACTGACAAGTCTAATGACATGGTCAAACTGACAAGTCTAATGACATGGTCAAACTGACCAGTCTAATGACATGGTCAAATTGACCAGCCAACCACCCACACAGCCAAACTGACCTTTTTCAAAGGTGGCCTTGACCTGATGAAGTCCAGTATGAAGGCATGAGCATCATTCTTCACCTTGTGTGGCAGCTCACCATTGTTTGTCTGTGGGGTTAGAGTTCAATTCATTGTTACAGTTTTTAACCTGAGACTAACTGAACTAGATGCAGCTCACCATTGTTTGTCTGTGGGGTTAGAGTTCAATTCATTGTTACAGTTTTTAACCTGAGACTAACTGAACTAGATGCAGCTCACCATTGTTTGTCTGTGGGGTTAGAGTTCAATTCATTGTTACAGTTTTTAACCTGAGACTAACTGAACTAGACACAGCCTTAATAGAGGATGAATAGGACAAACTAGAAATTTCATGTTGTACTACTAAGTAGTACATCTAGAAAAATATAAACTGTAGGATCATTATGACTCGAAAAAACTTTCACATTGAGCTGTGACATGATAACAACAGCCTTTCAGAGTTTAGGTCCTGCCTGGGTTTGAGATCGTAGGGTGTCCAGGTACCTGACCCACATTAGGAAAGGCAGCTGACCACACTATCCCTTCATATGCTGTGGTCACAGAAACACGTGAATTCTACTGCATCTGCCTTATGTACCACCAGGTTTGAAAGAGTAACTCCACTTTTGTTTTACTAGGATGCAATGACACCCTTTAAGCCTATTATAACTAGATAAAGCTTTAAATGAATGTAAGTTAAACTGGACCATGGAACCAAAATATTTATAACTCTTTTTTTTTTAGATCAGGCAACAAAATCATTTTTTTTTAAATGCCCTAAATCTGCCCTAGAACATACAGGTGAAAGTCGTACGCCAGCTCACCGTAATTTTATTGAGGGTGTATCTGCGAGACCGTATGTCCTCAAGCAACATCTCAAATGGGGTGAGCTCGTACTCCAGGGGCTGTAGATTGACGTGCTCCACCTTCTTCAGGCGCACCCCCTGCCGCAGGGATCTGGTGACCTGTACCCACAGGCAAGCCTAAGGGAGAGGGAAAAATTTCATTCTTTAGATACGGCAGGAAGGATAGCCAAGTGCTGTAGATGTAGACAAACTAGCCATGTGCTGAAGACACAACTAGCTAGCTACATGCTGCAGTTAGTGACTGAGAAAAGACACAAGTAATTAGCTACATTCTAGACAGATACGCCACTTGCTTTAGACTTACAAGCAACTGGGATTTATGCTTTAAACTTTAATTACCATTGCGCTGTAGAGTTCAATATTGACCTTTACATTTCAACTAATAAGTGATGTGCTATAGACTTGAAGTTAAATGAATTTATGTTACAGACCTTACATCAACACATAGAAACAATTTTATTTTGTTTTTCAACTTTGTACAGTATTTTTATTCCTTCTTTGTTTGTTTGCTTTTCAAATTAAAACTTTTCCAATAAAATATTCAGGTTCTCCCTCCCCCACACTCCCCATTCATGTAATTCTTTAGGTCTATCATTGAATAGTTGGGGCCTCTCTTCAACGATCTTGATGGGCAATTGATGAGGTCCAAGGGGAAATAATCCCAGTCTGCCATTGTGCTGGCCACACAATCCCTCCATATAAATAGCCAAGATTAAAGGACTGGGTCGTTTACATTTGAAATCAGACAATAAACCTTATACACATGGTGTCTAGTAAATAAACATATTGGATAGGTTCTTGGTTCCATTACTTTGAAATTTTGCTAATTTGGCTGTAGACCTCACACTGTGCCTGGATAATAAACAACACTTCAAGCGGTCAACCTCTCTGCCCACACAAGCACTTACCCAATGTCCCCCACACACCAAGCACTTACACAATCTCCCCACACAACAAGCACTTACACAATCTCCCCACACAACAAGCACTTACCCAATCTCCCCACACAACAAACACTTACCCAATCAGCTCGCTGTAACTCATCTAGCCTCATGGTATCTTCATTTTGATCTTCTGTGAGTCTCTGAAGTAAGTAAAAACATTTCTGATGGTATATTCTCACCTAATTAAGGTCAAAGTAATAAAATAATCTAATCTAAATACAGTAAATTATGTTTTTTTTTATGAAAATCAAGTCAAAACCAAATTATATCTTTGCTTAAGTGGTGTGTTTTTTTGTAAAATGTGCTTTACTTTTATATAAGTAAAAATGTGTTCAATTTATTTAACATTTAAATGGTGAAACTCTTTTTAAAATACATGTAATGAAAAAAAAAGCATGCACAAAATGAGAAAAGAAATAGTAAAATTTGTTTATGATAGGATTTAAATCTATATTTCAATACTTTTTTAATTCCCTATACTAGAGAGTACAATGTAGAAACATGAATTGAGACCATGTGACTGACCTCTTTGTGGGTGGAAATCTTCTCCAGGAAAGTGAAGAGCTCCCCAGCTTCAGTGGCCAGCGCACGACACACAGCTTTGTAATGGTGCTGCGCATCCTGTTTGCTGGATAGGTGGCGCTTGCAGATCTGATCATTACACAGTTTTTAAATTCAGATATCAATAGAGCTGTTTGTAACTGCCTTTATAAAGTTATGCATATAGATTTTGCGTATGCCAATAGGGCAGTTGTTTTTGAATAACTTGCGTTCTAAAAATGCTAATTTTTGGCTTTGCATAAAATTATAGCTTATGTGAAATAAGTCGTATATGAAGAGAATTAGGTAATGAGCTAAAATAAAAACCTTCAACGTGTAAAAAACTGAAAACTTAGACCAAAGCCTACAATGTCTAAAGAATGGTGTGATATGGTAGAAGCCCTTATGTTTTAAGAATAATTCTCTAAAATAGAAGCCCACATGTCTGAAGCAGAGGCGTAGAGAGGGGGGGTGGGTGCGGACCGCACCGGGTGACACCATTTAGGGGGGTGACACCAAGGCAAAAAATAGCAAAATATATAGAGAAAAACTTAAAGGGGGGGGGGGGGTGTGCAAATCAAAAGTTTGAGGGGGCGGTGCAAATCGAAAATTTTTCCACGGGAAGGTCGCTACGCCTCTGGGGGTGACACCATTAAGTACCGCACCGGGTGACACCCGACCTCGCTACGCCACTGGTCTGAAGAATGATGTGCTAAGATAGAATTATTCTCTAAAATAGAAGCCTACAATGTCTAAAGAAAAATTCTCTAAAACAGAAGCCTACATCTCTAAAGAAGAATTCTCTAAAATAGAAGCCCAAATCTCTAAAAAAAAACAACAAAACAATTCTCTAAAATAGAAGCCTACAATGTCTAAAGAAGCTTTTAAGATTTTCCATTTTCTCTACATTCTGACGAGTCTCGCCAAGACATGTCATGTCAGTCAATAAAACCTCCCCCCCCCCCCCCCCGCTATAGATGGAGGTTCACCTGTCTGCCTACACCAAGCAGCTTATTGATCGGTGTGTGCGTGAGTGTGTGGTTCAGTGAGAGTGTGTGTGTATTATATTAGCGGCTGACTGCTAATATTTATTGATTGCACGCTATCTATTTTTTAAATCAACATCGTTAAAACTCAAGTGTCAAATAACTCGGGGGACTGCCATCTGCACATTGATTGGCTCGGCATTTAAAAGCTTTTAAAACAGCTGGCTATTTACGTGGTCTCAGGAGACAGACCCTGCGCAAAATCACAACCCAATGAATGGAAACCTGGAGATGATGGACTGGTCTAATGAATGAAAAATGCTTAGAGTATCAAATTAACAGAGACTTAAGATCTATGATAGATGGTAGTCCTGTTCTGAAGCTAAAGCAACTACTAGAGTTACTATCTAACATTAGAACTAGTATTGCTATCTGGTACCTATTTATAAATAGGTGAATGAGAATCCAATAAGTACATTCACTACAAGCAGGCTAATAACTGACTAATAGATCTATAGACTGCAAGCAGGAAATTAAATGTTCAATAGTTATCTATTCTATTCAGAGACTACGCAGCTACCTGTAGTACGTCCTGTATGGAGCACCTATGGTCCAGATCAGCATCCTTCTCTATCCCCTCATCGTCAGCGTTCTGAGACTCGAGTGACGTGTCAGCATTGGTCATGGTGGCAATCAGGGACTCCAGCTCGTGGCTCAGCTGCCTCTCATCTGCTGGGTCGATGCCGTAGTCCAGAGCTTCAAAGATGCTGGTACCCAGAGCCTGGACAGCCTGGGGACAGAGAGAACCGCTAGGTACTTTAGTAATAGACAGAGACAACTGCGCTAGGTACTTTAGTAATAGACAAAGACAACGGCGCTAGGTACTTTAGTAATAGACAGAGACAACTGCGCTAGGTACTTTAGTAATAGACATAGACAATGGCGCTAGGTACTTTAGTAATAGACAAAGACAACGGCGCTAGGTACTTTAGTAATAGACAGAGACAACTGCGCTAGGTACTTTAGTAATAGACAAAGACAACGGCGCTAGGTACTTTAGTAATAGACAGAGACAACTGCGCTAGGTACTTTAGTAATAGACATAGACAATGGCGCTAGGTACTTTAGTAATAGACAAAGACAACGGCGCTAGGTACTTTAGTAATAGACAGAGACAACTGCGCTAGGTACTTTAGTAATAGACATAGACCTGGCGCAAGGTACTTAAGTATCAGAGAAGGGGCATTATCTAAACATTTTAGTACCAATTGTACCACGTGAATATGTTCATATTTGCTAGATATTTAGGGGTTGGCGTGGTCGAGTCGGTAAAGCTCATGGCTGCTAAACCGAAAAATTCTCGAGTTCAAACCCTCAGGCAGATGAGGCTCGTTTCCACTCTTCTAGGAGAGACAACTCCAAAATCAAACAACTGCTGCCTTGTAGTTTGTTCTTGGATGGACAAAGGCTATGGAAGCAAATCCAAAAAGAAAAGCAGGCTGAAATCGGAGTCAATGGCCTCAATGGCGCATAACCAGTTGACACGTAATCCTTAATTGTGTTGGAGGCGTGGTCGAGTCGGCAAAAAGGTCATGGTTGAAAAATTCGAAAAAAGTCTCGAGTTCAAACCCTCTGGCAGATAAGGCTCAATCCCTCCCAACACTAAAAATTAAGAACGAAGAAGAAAAAGAAGCTAGATATTTTAATTACTTACAGAAACAACATGACCTTATTTAAAAGAAAATGTTAGTAACAGGGACAACACTAGAATCATATAAAGGAGGAAGTTGAACACAGCTTAAGGACTACACAGTTCCAGCAACAAGACTGAAGTATAGCAGAAGAAAACTCCATCTTATTTGTGATACACTCTCATTTAGCATTTAGACTATTTTATTCACTGGACAATTAAGTGTATCTTATAAACAACATTGGGGACGACGTGGTCGGATGGTAAAGCTTACAACTGCTAACTCAAAAGTCTTGAGTTCGGATCCCGGGCTCTAGTCTGTGGGACGTCCTTGAGCCCACCCAACTCTTATGGGTACCTAATTCATGTTTGGGAAACAAAGACAGCTGAGCATAGTGCCGAGAACAACATTTCTCATATGCCGAGGTCATTGAAACAGATGAACTCTACTTCATCTGCCTCATGTGTTTTTGGCATGAACAGGAAAAGATGACGATATGATCAATTAGCCGACACATTATTCGCAAAACCCTTTAGCACAAAACAAACAACACAATGCTATTAGCAAAATACGGTCTAGAGCAGTGGTTCTTAACCTGGGTTCGATTAAACCCCAGGGGTTCGGTGAGTAAGTCTCAGGGGTTCGACAAAGGTCAAGACACACACACACACACAACTTATATGATTCACGATGGGATTTTATCAGTGCAGACTATAGAACTTCTAAGAAGGGTTAGGTGAATCGGCGTAAGAAACTAGTGGATTTCGGTACCACCAAAAAGGTTAAGAACCACTGGTCTGGAGTATCTGTGAGCCGCTTTAGTGTCATAGTTATGGGGACAACATTACAGATCAGAGTCGTCAAGAGTTGGAAGAAGACAACATCTGAATGTGAAGCACACCATAAATCTCGATGTACTGTAGAACTACAGGGACCGATGGGTGGATTAGAAAAACATCACACATACCAGTCTCTGTAGTATCATCTATGTAACCAATCAGTTACCAAAAATGGAAACTGCCCCCCCCCCTCCCCCATCGCAATCTCGATATGTACACACGTTGTAGGATAAAGTACTTGATGAGGCGACACTCCCCTCCTCTCCCCCGCCCGTGGTCCGGTTATTTTGGGCATGTTTCATTTGTATCTTGTCACTTGGGCCTGCGTTATACAGGCCCTAATCTTTTACAATGGTGTACACAAACTCTTACAAGGGTGTACACAAACTCTTACAAGGGTGTACACAAACTCTTACAATGGTGTACACAAACTCTTACACGTTCTGTTTTTTTTCTTGTTACAACAGAACAACAACCTGCATTCTTCAGTCTACCTTAAAGTACATTTTAAAACTCGAACTCGAACCACATTTCATACGAACACGAACCCAACCACCAAATATCATGGCACACAAAAAACCTGAACCTGACGCATGTTAACTTTAGCGCTCAACAACCCGAACCACAATTCATACGAGCCCGCACAGACAACCCGAACCCAACCTATCTAAAGCCAAAACAGAGAGCAACCCGAACAACCCCAACACTAGTTTACAACCGATGACAATCTTCTGATAACTAGTATAGCTGCTAATGATAGGCTGAGGGCTTAGTAAGTGCCAGGACAGGGTGCGGGGATGAGGTGGTGATACCGGCCGTAAACTGTACGAGTATGTGTACGGTCAATCGATCCGTATTCAACAACAACAAGAGAGCTTATACATAACCGAAACCAGCCAACCATTCAAATATCAACCCTCATTAAGCACCCACGCTAATCTCAACCATCATTAACCACCCACGCTAATCCCAACCCTCAATAGGCACCCACGCTAATCCCAACTCTCATTAACACCCACCCTAATCCCAACCCTATTCAATCACACACCCTAATCCTCATCAACCACTCACCTTAATCCCAACCCTCATCAACCACTCACCCTAATCCCAATCTTCATTAACCACACATCCTAATCCCAATCCTCATTAACCACCTACCCTAGTCATAACCACCCAACCCTCATTAACCCCAAAAAGCAATGGGGCGTGGCCCGACCATTAGCGACACACGTTAACAACGGCACCTGGTGACGAGGGCGGCGGGTGTATTGGGTAACACCACAGCCACTCGACCACCTCCCTCCAGAAGACAACAACACACATCCCCACCCCGCCCCCCTCGTCATATCTAACCACTCGACCACCTCCCTCCACACGACAACAACACACAACATTCCCACCCTGTGGGTTAACAGCACGCTCGTCATATCTAGCCACTCGACCACCTCCCTCCACACGACAACACACACCATCCCCACCCCGCCTCGTGAGTTAACGTCATATCTAACCACTCGACCACCTCCCTCCACACGGCAACAACACACAACATCCCCCACACCGTGGGTTAACAGCACGCTCATCATATCTAGCCACTCAACCACCTCCCTCCACATGACAACAACACACAAAATGCCGCCCCACCCCAGCACACACATCGTGTGGTCCCATCTAGCCACTCGACCACCTCCCTCCACATGACAACAACACACAAAATCCCGCCCCACCCCAGCACACACATCGTGTGGTCCCATCTAGCCACTCGACCACGTCCCTCCACACGGCAACAACACACAACATCCCCACCCCTACCGTACGCTAGTCATATCTAACCCCTCGACCACGTCCCTCCACACGGCAACAACACACAACACCCCGCCCCACCCCACATCAGCACACACATCGTGTCGCGCGATCTGGCACCTGACATGAAGCGCGACACGTGTCGCCCGATAGACCAGAGCTGGCGGGGTCCATTAAATAAGACAATACGTCATTCACACCTGGTTCAATCACCCACCTATGTGATCAGTTATAAAACTAATAACTTCTGCTTGGGTGGCCAGTAATAGTGTGTGTGTGGGCGGGGGGGGGGCATATACAACACGTAGCTCACCAGTCCGCCATAGAGTTTGAGATACACCCAGCACTATAGAATTCCCGACTTAAGTAGGAGATATTAATAGGCCAAACAGTTCCTTCTCTAAGCAAACTCTACTGTAACAATTTAAAAAAAATACCAGCCCCCCCCCCCCCTCCCCGTCACAATAAAACGGTTAAGCAATGACACCGCCTATAAATTAACAATAACAAAACATGTGTAAACAAAGCAGTGATATCTTTGTCAAAAGTACCTAACAGTGACCCTTCCCCCTCCCAATTATAAGATTACCAAACAGTGACCCACTCCCAATTATAATATTACCAAATGACGACTCGTCTCAAAATATCTAAAAAATATTCACATTTTCTAAAAACTCTCTTAAAGTATTACGAAAACTTGGAACCCAATACAAATAATGTGACTCAGATTCTTTTTTACCCAATTAGAGTTCATCAAACTACATTGTCTAACAAGTCTAATAACGTGATCCAGATTTTTTTTCACCCGGAGGGGCATTTTGACGTCTTCTATGGGCTCGTGGTAACCGAAAGCCATTCCCAAATAGCAACACTAATGACATTACCCGGCATTGATACCGTTATGGGTAGCCAACTCCTAACCCGGCACTTCTAAACGTGAGTAACGTACTTGAGTTACGCGAGACCCCGTATTGTCACCCCCCCTCCCCGACCCATCCCTCTACGACTTCTCAAAAGCCCGACCACCTGAGCCGAATTTGCTGGCGTTCCCCCGCCAGTTAGTAAGTCGACGGTAAACATTGTAGCGACCACTCACACGTGTTTGACCAGGGGCTTGTTGTAGCTAGCGGCCACCACCACCACGACCACCACCGTCGCCGCGGCGTCCCTAGCGACGACCTTGGTGGTGGTGGTGGCCCGCCAATCAACATGTTTGACCACGCTGATCCTCAAGCGGAAGTCTCAATCTGGGCAAACAGCGCGCTGGGCATAGCTCGGCAACTGGTCAACGATGAACGGAGGAGAGAGGGGGAAACAAAAAAAAAAAGGGGGGGGGGTGTAACTGGCCAGACTTTCTCCATTCTTACACCTCAAGGGATGCTTGTCATTTTATTTTATTACGCTATTGTTAGAACGCCCAACATTTTAGACAATCATTTCCAAACATTTTTTTTTCTTCTGAGAAAAAAGCGAAAAGAATAATCAAAGCGTAAACAAGCAACAGTGTAAGAAATTTCAGAAATGTTTGTTTATTTTGAAACACAGAAATGAACGTAATAACTTAAATCGATAATTTGTTGTTATTATTAGCGGCTTCTATCCTTTTAGTTCATTATTCCAAACCAGGTTTATTCGAGTCGGATTGGAAGGGAATCCCACGTTTATCAACATAAAGAGATCGGCGATCCTTGTTTTAATTTTAAAAAAACGTGACTCAAAAAATAAAATCGGTATTGTTGCTTCGGTTAGCGGACAATGTCATTTCAAATATAATTTAACATTGCAAGTAGTAGCATTATACACAAGCTGTAGAAAGAAACGGATATTTGTGTTAAACCCCCCCAAAAATATAGAAATAAAATGAATAACAATAAGGGATAATTTGAAACGGTAAATTGTGCGGCTATTGTTAGAGCACATTATCCTATAAGGCTGTTATTTCAGCTCAATTTATCTGAGCACCGTACAAATAAAATCATATCGAAAGCCATTAGCCACTGTAATTCCCGTTAAGCTTCAGAAAGGACAAACAAAAGCTGTTTTATAATTCGAATCGATAATTTTATCGTTGTTATTGTTGGCGGATGATCCTTTTAGATTTTAGAATATTTTAGACAATTATTTCGAGCAAGTTTCAAGCGAATTAAGGAAGGGCGTGCGCTTTCCTGTTTGAGTTACGCCCCCCCCCCCCCCTTCCTTCTCCACATAACACAGACATAACAAAAGAAATTCGATACTTGGAATAGGTATAGCCAATAAGGATACTTAATCTACACCAAACCCTATGAATCAACTGAAGAATCCTCCAGTTTCGTTTTCAGACTTACAATAAGACGAAAAAAAAAAAAAACAATGGAAAAGACGTGGATGTATCAATAGAACCGACGTAGGACCGTGAGAGTAGCAATTTAAACCCCGCCCCATGACGGTAGCCGGGGCGTCGATTGTTGGGGGCACGACCTAGCGGGGGTATATGATGTGCTGGGACGTGTTGATGTCAAGGTTTGGGGAAATAAGTTAACGAAATCTTATTTTAATGTTACAGAATACAGAACTCTAGGCACGGCCTAGCTGGGCTATACGAAGTCAAGACATGTTGATGTAGGGGTTTGGAGAAATAAGTTAACAAAATCTGATTTTAATGCTACAGAACTCTAGGCACGACCTAGCGGGGGTATACGTCGTCAATGTTTGGGAGAAATAAGTTAGCGAAATCTGATTTTAATGTTACAGAACTCTAGGCACGGCGTGTTGATGTCAAGGTTTGGGAAAAAAAGTTGATGAAATCTGATTTCAATACTACAAAATACAGAACTCTAGGCACGACCTAGCTGGGCTATAGAATAAATTGAAACGTGATTGTGGTATGGATAATGATTTAACCGAGTTCAATAAAAATATATCGGATCTTTTTTTAAACTACAATAAAGTGAACTGGATGAAAGAGAAATTTAAATTGGTCCGTTAATGTTTACTTTCCAGCCCAGGGCGAATTCTTTTTCGATGACCGAAAATTTTTTTTTCTGTTTTTTTTTTTTTTTTAAATCCGGTTTTCCAGAAAATCAAATCGATATGCATGGAGGCTTAGTTTCCATTTAAAACACAAATAAATGTCATTGTTGACACGTGCAAATACATCGTTCAATCACAACAAGACAGGGAGGTGTGTTTACAACAATAGCTATTCTGCTAACTACAAGGGCGAGGGGGAGGGGGGATAAACTTCAGTTCATATTTCCAACATCAAAAGTAATATACCAAGTAGAATTTTTTTTAAATCTTTGAAATATTTTAAGCTATTTATACCTGAGTTAAGACCCCCCCCCCCCCCAATCACAAACCACAATGGACCAACGTTGAAATATTTAAAGTTATTTCTTTCTCGCTAAGGATACCCCCCCCCCCCCCCACATGACAAACCAATAGTTCAACCATATGGATTTATAGAGAAAAAAAAAATCGTTCAACTGCCAAAGCCTACTCGATAAATACTTAATGGTGATTGACGAAGGATCTACTACTGTTCTTGTCGCCTGTTTGAATAATAAAAAAAAAATACACCATGTAGCCCCACAGGGCTACAGTACTGTGTGTTCAGTGATCTCTGGGGTTTAGCGCTGAAACAATTCCCCGGGCTTTAAACAAAAAAAAAAAAAACTCGTACCGCAGGTGGTTCAACATTCTTCAGCTATATCATACCTCCACACGCGTGACTTGGCGTTTTTATGACGCCTACATCAACCGTATAGCTAAATCTTGTCACCCTACCCCCTTTCATAAACACGAAACATAATTTACAGGAACTGTCTAGAATAAAAAAAACGCAACCCTCCCCACCAATTCGTTACAGTAAAATATGAGTATATTACATTATGTAAATACAGCAAGTCATGTATGACGCCGGGGTCAGACCTGTCCGATCATAGAATCAGTCAGAGAGCTATGGCTAATTGGCTGGTGGCGGTGTGGTGTCGGGTTTAAAAAGTACGTTAGTGTGGCTATGCTAAACCTAAGGGATCACATCCACCGTCAACAAACACGGGGCTCCAGCGGGCACGTCCACAGCAGGGCTCGGACTATGTTTTCTACTTTTGTATCAAGGAGAATATTTCAGCGATGTTCTTGGGCTCGCGAACCAAGTCCAGATCAAATAGCGTTGACATGAGTCCGTAGAGGGGTGGGGTAGAATGGGGTGGTCATGAAGCTTGTGGTAAGGCGGGGTGGACTCACGAGCACACACGGTTATATCGACTTCAGAATGTACTGAGGGGCTCTGAGGATGCCGGGATAAAGGACATTACCCCCAAGACAATTACACCCACGTCATCTCCCCTAGTACATTATCCTCTACACGTAAAAAAAAATGCAGGACATAACCTCCACCCCCCACCGGTCAGTTAGAGAAAGAGATACTGAGAGAGTTATGTTATGGGGTTAGGGATAGAGTTAGGGATATAATGCTGGATATGGATAAGATATGATTGGGGTAGGAAGCTGGATAGCTAATAAGTTTACTAAAGAGGGGTCTATTTTCCCAGGGGGGGGGGAAGTCTTACACCCGAGGATGTTCCTACACCCTAATGCAGATTTCCAAGATAAAAACAAACATTTTACGTATATTTGTTTAAACCCATCCATAAATATTTATTACTGGTCGACTCGTTAAATCCGTGCTTGTTCCTTCCGTCTGAAAGTTATTAAGCTGCCAAGGCAGTCTGTCATACCTCTCCCTACAAAGACATTCGGCGTTTGAATTCCACCAAGAGCGACACTATTACCATTGGTCAATGCAAGTAGAAGACATAAATTCCACAAGTAAACCCTTAACGACAAACAAGTAATACCTTAATTCCCACAACTAAAACCCTTAAGTCACAGAAGTAGTATCAAATACACCGTACGTAAACTATCAGTTGAAACACAGTAGTATCAAATACACCGTACGTAAACTATCAGTTCAAACACACCTTCAAGTCACCTCTAGACGTAAAAAACACATAAACCCTCAATAATTATCGCCTATCGCAGGACTGCGGGAAACTATGCCAGTAAACCTAAATAAAAATAAAACCCACAATTAGATAACAAAAACATCTCACTATATAAACTATGACCCCCCCCCACAGTTGTCCTATATCAACTATTCCAACCATCCCATCATATTTATCTTACATCAGACTCCCCCACCCCACCCCATAAGTAATGCTCGATCAACCATTCCCAACCCGTACTCAAGAACTACCCCAGCCTAAAATCCAATCGTCCCATTGATGTTTTAATTAAAAGACACCCGGCTCATGATACTCGGGTAGCACGTTAAACAAAGCCCCCCTACACTGTAATTACTCTACCTATACTCTAATCACCGTATATCCCCCCACAGCACTGCATCGATTTTTTTATATTTTATTAAACACCGAAAACAGACTCTAGAAAAAAAAAATCAATGCGCCACCGCAAGAGAATTTAGTTGAAAGATTACAACATAAACACAAGATAGACAGGCCCGTGCCTCAGTGTGCCTAGATGTGTTGAGACAAAAGGACAATAAAAGGTAAACAGGATTTTAATTTACGACCGATATGAGGAATTTAAAGACAAGGGACGTGGGCTGCATACTGCTCTGTACAAACTTGTTTTTGTAGTATTTAGTGCGGGGGGGGGGGGGGGGGGGGGGGGAAAGAGGTTGAAGATTAGGGTGGGGGAAAGGAAGATTACATGAAATCACTAGATAGTGGTTACATAGAATGCAGACGATTTTATTAGAGGGAGAAAAAAAAAGGGGGGGGGGGGGGGAATTCAAGATAGATAAAGAGTTCTCGGGGTTCATGGTCTGATATATTGTTCTAACAACCTAAAACAAATTTAAAAAAAAAAACTTTTTATTTAATTTAACAAATAATAATTTATTAGGTCGATAAAAAATGTCTGATTAAAAAAAAAAGGATCTGAGTCATGTCTTAAAAGAAAATCGTTCTTTTATACCATAGTAATTTATACGTCACACGGACGAATGTTCAAGGGATCTGGGACAGAGGCGTAGCGACCCATTCCAGCGCCCGGGGCGACATTTAACTTTTGCGCCCCCCCCCCCCCATTTATGGTAATTAAAAATGGCAAAAAGAGCTCCCCATACGCTATTCCAGGGGTCTCCAAACTTTTCAGCCCGAGGGCCGCATTAACTATCAAATTTCGGTTCGGGGGCCAGTTTCTTCCAGACCTGTTTTTGACTTTTTTCTGGGCAAAGTTCCTCAGCCATCACCAACAAACGATTTTTCCGTGGACAAAAAGATCTCCGCGGGCCGGATGAGATGACTTCGCGGGCCGCATCCGGCCCGCGGGCCGTAGTTTGGAGACCCCTGCGCTATTCGAAATGGCTGGAAGCTTTTCATCCTTCACTGTTCTTGAACCATTATTTTTGGGATCACACGATTTAGAAATGGTTGAATAAATCCGCAAAGCTAAGAAGCAGTTTATTTTCTTATTCTTAATCTCGGCCGAGTATAATTCAATAATGCAGCTCAGTAAGTGATATATATATATATATATTTTTCTACCCTGGTTGGCGCCCCGGGTTGGCCGCCCCACCCGACCTCCCCTAGCTACGCCTTCGATCTAGGGTCACATGGACGTTAAAACAGTCCGACGAATGTCGGGGCGGCCACCCCACCCGCCCTCCCATAGCTACGCCTCTGATCTAGGGGGGGGGGGGGTGTCACAGGCCCATTAAAACAAACAGACGAACGTCCCAGGCATCTGTCACAATCAAAATGACACGAAGTAAGAGAACACCCCGACAAAGCCTGTCAAGCTGAAGAAATACAAAAATAGGTTTTGGCAGTTCTCCACAATTACCCAACACAACTCCACGTCACACACACACCACAATAACAAAAAAAAATAAAATCTGCAACTACACAATGAGACCTTACAACTCGACAAACAGCATACATGCTTATGTATGTAAGTCTGTATAAAACAAACGAGAGAGATGTGAGATCAGGCTTTCGCTTTTTTTCCCACGACACCAAAACATACCCGTGGCGTTGTCGTCAAATATCAAACACAGCGTGTACACACACACAGTATTGAATTACACCAATAGATATTGCGATGGGTTTGAACCCCCCCCCCCCCACCCAGTTATTTCGGTTTGAACGTTGATCAAGGCCTGCGACAAATACCACATTAACACCCTGGATCGGTTACACCAAAAACAACAACTAAAAACCACATCAAACAGGTGTCGTCATCATCAAACCCCCCCCCCCCCCCCCAGTTTGTTTATCACAATGTCGTAGTTATTGGTCTGTTTCAAACAACCAATCGCCTCTATAAGGCATGTATCTTACTGTTTTATATTATCACTATAGAGCACGTTTCTAGCTGTTTTAGACTATAGTCATTGTGTTGGCATAACCTCTATACACAGGGTATCATCTCTATACAGCATGTCTCTATATAACGTGTATCACCTTCAAACAGCAGGTATCACCTCTTTATAACATGTATCGCCTTTAGGCAGCATGTATCACCTCTATATAACATTTATCACCTTTATACAGAAGATATCACCTCTATATAACATGTATCACCTCTATACAGCAAGTATCACATATATTACATGTATCGCCTTTAGACAGCATGTCTCTATATAACATGTATTACCTTTAGAAAGCATGTATCACCTCTTTATTACATTTATCACCTTTAGACAGCATTATCACCTCTTTAATACATGTATCACCTTTATACAGCATGTATCACCTCTATATAACATGTATCACCTTTATACAGAGAATATCACCTCTATATAACATGTATCACCTCTATACAGCAAGTATCACATATATTACATGTATCACCATTAGACAGCATGTCTCTATATAACATGTATCACCTTTAGACAGCATGTATCACCTCTGTATAACATGTATCACCTTTAGACAGCATGTATCACCTCTGTATAACATGTATCACCTTTAGACAGCATGTATCACCTCTGTATAACATGTATCACCTTTAGACAGCATGTATCACCTCTGTATAACATGTATCACCTTTAGACAGCATGTATCACCTCTGTATAACAGGTATCATCTTTAGACAGCATGTATCACCTCTGTATAACATGTATCACCTCTGTATAACATGTATCACCTTTAGACAGCATGTATCACCTCTATACAACATGTACCACCTTTAGACAGCATGTATCACCTCTATACAGCATGTATCACCTCTGTATAACATGTATCACCTCTGTATAACATGTATCACCTTTAGACAGCATGTATCACCTCTATACAACATGTACCACCTTTAGACAGCATGTATCACCTCTATACAGCATGTATCACCTCTAACAGTCCCACACGCAGAAAGCCACCGGACCCCGACGACCCCTGCGCCGATACAAGTTTGAAGTTCCGTCACGCCTGACTGACGATGCAAGCCACGCATGGCTTGGTATTCCGACCCTTTCAAACATGCTACCAGAATGGGTGGATCTTTTTAAATTTTCCCACGGTCCGTTAACGCCAGTGGTTGGGGGTAGCCCTGGGGGGGGGGGGGAGGTGAGTCATCTATGGGGGCGGGCTAGTGAGGGCATGCTGTGGACAGGGTCGTTACGTCATTGTACAAGTAATGATATCGTAACGAAAAAGGTGTTAGGTCAATGTACGGATGGGGTTAGGTCATTTTAAGGATGAGGTTAGGTCAATGTAAGGATGGTGTTAGGTCAGTGTAAGGACGGGGTTAGGTCACTGAAAGGATGGGGTTAGGTCACTGTGGGATGAGGTTAGGCCACTGTAAGGATGGGGTTAGGTCACTCTAAGGATGTGGTTAGGTCACTGTAAGGATGTGGTTAGGTCACTGTAAGGATAGGGTTAGGTCACTGTAAGGATAGGGTTAGGTCACTATGTGGTCAAGCTGGTTAGGTCACTACATGACTTTACATATTGGAACTGATTCCATTGCAATTACATGGTGGTAAAGGTCAATGTATTACGTAGGGTAGTTAGACCTATATGTCATGATATATTACAATTACATCAATGTATATAGGTGAAGGGGGGGGGGCTATGTCCTAATATTATTGGAGTTCATGTCATTGTTATACACAGCGTGGTTGTCTAATTATATCTATATCTCTCTACTGGCTATATATGGTGTTTCTTGCTTAAGCAGAATTAATGATGTCACTATGTGTACAGACTTGGGCTAAATCTAACACAACAACAGCTGTAACAACATTAGGATGACCACAACAATGGACTCACCCACCAACAGACCCCCACATGGTAAAAAGGCAACAAGACAAACACAAACCCCAGCAAAAGACAACTGGGATCAAGATGAAGAAAGGGAATCAAAAGCTGGGGGAACTTAGCATGGGAGAGCCAGGGATGACACCAGGGGATTTTGTGCCTGGCTCGGCTGGGACAATGCTAGCTGGGACAATGCTAGCAGAGACACAACCCATGTAATTGGAAGGTTACAACTGTAGAGGCTTGGTGGGCCTTTCAAATGGTCACCAGTGTTAACAAAATCTATTGAACTAACATAATGTTAACACAATCTATTGATTCAACATTATCATAATGATTATGTTAACAAAATCTAGTGATTTAACACATTGTTAACAAAATCTATGGATTCAACATATGTTAACAAACTCCATAGATCCGCACAAGATCTACAAACTCTACCCAAAACATTGTGAACAAAATCCAATCATTTAACCTTGTTAGTAATATCATTTACAACTTGATATAAAATATTTGAATCCTCTATTTCCTGTAAATAATTGTTTTTTAAATTGAAAGTAACGTAATTAGTAGCATTAGGGCAAGAATTATATCAGCGGAATGATAAAAGTGTAAGGGTAAAGACTAGGATTTAGGTAATGGTCATGTATAATTAGACATTACCAAGTAGTTGTAACTTCAAGCCGCTATGAAGAAATTATCAGCCACGAACTAAAAACAAATACAACTTGTAATCTAAGTCTGCTATGAAGAAATTATCAGTGACGAACTAAAATCGGATACAAACTTATTGTAAATAGTGAAAGCAAAAAGAATACTTAAATAAGGAGCACAAAAACAAAACAAAACCAATAGACATTTTTTTTTCAGTTTTTACAATAAAAGAAGATTTATGACCAAACATCAAAGGAAGTATAAAAATATACTTCAATGAAGGGAAAGTGAAAGGCGGTGTTGTTAGGAAAATACAATTTGAATTAAGAGGGGTATTTTTAGCAGGTTAAATATTAGTATCTAAGTCAATGAATGGTAACATATCTTGCTGGGGTGAAACAGTGTGGGAAGGTGGCATACAGCAAACAGATCAGTATTCTCATTTAGATCAGGTTCAACAAGTACTGTACAAATATATAAAGCCCCCAGAACTAAGATCAAAAAGATCTAAATGTAATTTAAATATCACAGATGTTTATCTCATAATTGTGTATGTCATTATTGGAATCATAGTTGAAATCTATAGTTCACATATAACTATTAACTAATCAGAAAATAGTAGGTTTTGATATTAATGAGTATTTTACTAATGACAGAGGTGAAATAATACAAATTTTACTCACAACTTAATTAAGACTAAAGCAATTAAAGAATGCCCGTGATTGTGTAAAATAACAACAACCAAACTTGGATGAACAAAGAGTGGACTACACTTACAGACCAAACAGCCATATAGTCAAGTGATCAGGGTTACCAGATGGCCTTATGGGCGAGTAAGTTTCCCTTTCAAACCTGACGGTCTATGGGGCAAGTGAAGTAGAGTTCACTTGTTTCTGTGACCCAGCCGCCGTTACTCTCCTTAATGTGAGTTAGGTACCCATCAGAGTTGGGTGGACTCAGGGACGTTCTACTGAGTTGAACCCGGATTCGAACCGAGACTTAAGGGTTAGCAATCCAGCTCTCTACCGCTAGACCACTCCGTCCCATATGGGCGAGTAATTAGAGTTTTTTTATCTATGAGTATAACAAAAGAGCCACATTCACACTCTAACTTCACCAAACTTAAAAAAAGGGTATTCATCAGAGCTGAGTGGACTCAGTTATGCACTTGACCAAGAGAACTCATGACTTTTGGGTTAGTAGCAGAGTGCTCTACCACACGTTCTCAGAAATAATGTTAGAGGTAAGAAGCAAAAAAAAAAAAAAATCAAACTCTGGGTGTAAAGATTTGAACCACGACCCAGGTCAACAAAACCACAAGCAACTCACATCAGTCTCAGTAGCAATAACACGACCTCTCTTCTTGCAAACAGCATAGGACGAGCTTGGCGATGTGATGTGAGGCTGGTTCTGATCTGTGACAAACAGGGAAAGTTTGGTTAGAAACAACATGTTCCAACAGTAAGTACAGAAATATGTTAAACTTACAAACAGGGAAAGTTTGGTTAGAAACAACATGTTCCAACAGTAAGTACAGAAATATGTTAAACTTACAAACAGGGAAAGTTTGGTTAGAAACAACATGTTCCAACAGTAAGTACAGAAATATGTTAAACCAAATACAATGGAACAGACAGTGTCACTCTAAACAGCTCAGAATGATACCCATCTTTAGTGTTTGATTCAGATATTTTTCTAAATGGGGTGGGAGGGGGGGGGGGGACACTAAAAAATCTCAAAGGGGCGACAATGGTTAAATTGTTTTCTGTATTGTTGTATATAAAATATATTATGTTCAATTTTGTTAGGTGGACTTCAGGTAACACAGCCCCACCCCCCTGCCATTAAGAGATCCTTGATAGAAGCTCTGCTCTTATTAATTAATCACGACCATAACCTGGGATATCATATCTTATGTATGGAACTAAATATTTTTAATTTAAACACGCATACATACTATTTCTGGTAGTGAAAATGTGAATCTGACAGTGTAAAAACATGATAAGAATATTGTTATAAACGAAGACAAAAATACATATACATACAAACAACATTGGTCAAAATTTAAAAAAAATGCTTTAAATCAATAAAATACTAAATCAAAATGGTAAGTAATGGAAGGAGAAGGCCATACTAAAGTGACTAAACACTAAATCTAGATTTGATTTTTTTTTAACCTAATAAAATATTCAATCACCACTTCAAGAACAGCTTATCTGAACAGAAAAGCAGTAGGTGTGAATTGGAATGTGGGGTATGAATTCACAGAGTACATTCTTGGGGAGAAAAAAAATGGCCCACACCAATAGGCTCAACCAAGCGTGAAAGAACAATCAGCTTTGTAGTGCCATATTTTTGCAACAACTGGCTATAGAAGAAAGGCAAGCTGTGCTTCTACAGAGAGCCAACAGGCTGATGGTGACAATATGTGCTTGTAACACAGGATAAATATAGACTAGTTTTGTTAAAAACCAAACCAAATAATTAAGGAAACAAAACAAAAAATGCTACTGATTTACATACAAGCTGAAATACATAGAGTTCTAAGTTAAAGAAGTTTTCTATTACTTTATAGTAAACAATAGTTTACTAACAATAACATACATACGAGTTGACATACACAGAAGTCTAATTTAAAGAAGTTTTCAGTTACTTAATAGTAAACAATAGTTCACTATTGGCCTACACAAATCTTTAAGACAATTTAACAGGATATGGTTACTGCAAGCGCTAGCATAAATCTAAATAGCTAATGTTTTGATTAATCACTTGCCCTGTTATAAGGCCTAGATTTAACTATGTTAATTGTTGGTATTGCTTGCTAACATTACTTAAACTTAAGTACTCATGTTTGCTTTTAAACTAAATTAAACCCATTTTATAATAATTTATTAATACAATTTAAAATAGGCAAATTGTTCAATGCATAATTTTAATTAAATAGGCCTATACATTTCTTGAGTTCAACAAAACAAAAACTGGAAGTTATGATAAGCCTTAAAAAGCGTCACTAATTAAATAGGCTATACTAAATAAAAACCAAGTAACATGGCGATTAAAAAAAAAGATTGGAAATACTAAATATACAATATAAAGAAAACAATGTAGGCAATTTCAAATATTCTAACACTACAAAACAAGAAGGACAAATAGATCTATTGTGCCTACATGTAGAAATGTTAACTGTATTAATAGGGTAATTAGTTTTATTATGATCATTTTTCTACTTTAGCCTGTATCAGTTTTTAGTGGCATAAAGTGATTAATTAATTAGGTCTAAGGTCAGAGTGAGGTCTAGGTTAAATTAAAATTAGGTTTATGCCATGATACCAGCAAAACAAAGATTTCAATCTAGATATGTCCTATAGATTAGGCCTTAGTCATATTCTAAAAGTTGCTCAATACAATAGTCATAAGAACAATAATTTTTTAAGTAGAGGATTTAAAAAAAAAAAATGAATATTTTAGAGAGAAATGGATGTTTAGGAAAAAATTCAAATGCTATTTGGACGGGGGAGTTGTTAAAATTGTCCCAAAAAAACGTGAATCATATATGGATGATTGGATGCCCCTAAATTAATTTATATGCATCAGCCAATTAAGTTTAAGCCCTACAATATTACTAGATAGTAGACTGGGATTCTCGGTGTACTTACACTTACACTACAGGATTTAGGCCTACTATTACAGTTCACTACTTAACTTACTTATTTCAATGTAGGCCTATGCCCTATTAATTAGCCTAGACCTAGTAGGCTAATTGTAATTATGCCTAATTAAATTACTAAAATTATACAAAACAAACTCAGACTAGAGAACATGTAGTCTTATCATTCTATGACCTAAAGATCTAATTTATAACTAGATCTAGTAGTAGTGGGCCTTATACCCTTTTTAAAATAAGACAGCGTTAAAAATGTTTAGTCCAAGACCTAGATGAGATCTAGTAAGTAAACTTAAGTAGAGCAAGACATAAGGTTCTTTAGAATTTTAGGGTGATTGAAGATACCGACCAACTATATAAATTTTACTTCTTCCAAAAGTAGGTGTGTTAGGTTAATAGTAGTATTGTAATCTCGACTAGTTTTATCGTTATAAGTAAGGGTTAGGTGTATGGTAGGACTTGCAAGCCATGTGTGTATTTTAGTTAACTACCGATAACCTAACACCCCTTTTTTAAAGAAGATTCTATTATCGGATACCGGTATAAAAAATCCCCCAATTTTTAGAATGAAGGCCTAGCCTAGAGTAGAGTCTAGACTATAAAAATTTAGACTAGCCTTAGATTTAAAAACTGTTAGGCCTAGCTAGGCCTATTCTTATTAAGTTATTAGCCTACAATTACTCTAGCTAGTAATAGGCCTACTAATAGTAGTAATAGTAATAATAATAGAGTCTAGATTGGCCTAGATCTAGATCTGAATCATTCATAAAATAAGTCAATGCAAACATGAATTAGCAAAACAAAACAAATCAATAATGACAATGGTAGACTTTTAAAAAAGTTTAACTTTAAAGTCAAGTCTAATGATGGGTTTTTTTTTTCTTACTTACAGCTGGGTGGTCCTTTACCAGAACCATTTGGATCTGTGGGTCCCTTTCTAAGAAATACATCACCATGTCTACTGAGCCATATGCTATGAATCCCTGAATCATAAATATCCTGAAAATACTCCTGTTGTTGTGGTGTATTTCGAGACAAAAAAAGGGCACATTGGTAACACACAGCCCAGGCTTGCTCTTCATTGATCGGATTATTAAACACTTTCAAAATATCCACAAATGGTAAAAGCTCCATTTTGGTGAATTGTATAAGCGAAAAAAACCTAACATTGAATTTTAATTAGTTATTGATTACGACATCTGTCCCTAACTTATCACATTCCCCCCGGGTGCTTCGCTACTTCGTGACTAGACCGTCGCGAAAGAAGCGGCTGAACTATGTCAGTAACTCCACAACCCGGAAGTCTGCTCTTTTGAAAATCTTTATTTTCAAAGGAGGGTAACTCCTTAAAACTTCTTCAAAAAGGAAATAGCAATATTTATATCCCCTTTTAACTGAGTGTAAACATTTCTCCAGTCTAGTTGATCAAACATTAGGCGTTTGTTATTATTTTTGTTAATATTGATGCAGCTTGCCTAAAATATGGGTAACATCAACAAAGGATAATAAATGTTTGATTTTAATTACTTAGAACACATATAAGTTTGAGGTAAAGTTGGTTAAGCTCTGAACTTGAAAACAAAATTTGAATGTATTCTATATTCTATTTATTTAAATGAAATAAATGTGACGTGTGTCACTGTGAACTAGTTAATCTTAATATTCTTAATCTCATATAATCCGTTAGCAAAGCGCGACACCATTTAAACCATTTTAAGGGTAATTCCCTCCCCTCTCCCGCATTGAGTTTATTAAATTTGTTTTTTTTAAACCTTGTAAAATATGAAGTTTCGTATTGTTTTTTCTGATAGTTACGAAATTTGTCAACGATCTGTTAATCTAAAATACTTAAAAATATTCCAACCTCAAAGGGTGGTATTGCTTTCAGTTTCGCTAACCTTAACCCCCACCCTCCCCCAACAGGGTGGGTACAGCTAACCATGATTTATTTCAGTCATTCTCCCTAGGAGGGGGGTGGGGGGGAGGGGTACTTGAAACTTCCGAGGGAAGGGGCAGACACTAATTAAATTTATATTTTACATTTCTTCTTCTTATGCGTTCTTAATTGAGTTTATGTGGATGAACTGGACGGTGGTCTCCAGATCAGCGGGTGCCCCATATAATTTTTCCTAGAGTGAGGTTAGGTGTCATCCATAAATAATGTCACGCTTTTTTTGACGATTTTTACCCCCCCCCACCTCCGTCACACATCGTAACAAAAAGCCAGACCCCCCCTCTAAAATGACATCACACCTCACCCTACAACCCACCCCCCTCAAAATTGCAGTTGAATTTTGTTTTAAACATCGGTATTTTTCCAAAATCTTGTCTGAGCTCTGTCAACAAAGAGCATTTAAATCAATTCCTATTACAATTTATTTAAACCGTTTTCAAAAACGCGAAATAACGGCTAAAATCGTTTCCTAATATTGGTTTTTTTATATTGTAAAAGTGTGACGTCACATCTGAACCCCCCCCCCCCCCTCTCCCTCATCACACACCGTCACAGAAATACGGACCCCCTCCCCCTTACGGGTGTGACGTCATTTATGGACGATATATATATATATATATATATATATATATATATATATATATATATATATATATATATATATATATATATATATATATATATATATATATATATATATATATATATATATATATATATATATATATATTTAAAAAAATTGAGTCTAGGCATGAGGTTCTCACGAGGCTTGCTGAAGATTCAGGTTCAGCAACTCTATCTCTACCTCCTGATCATGAGCACGACCTTCTTGATTTCCCTCCACATCGTCCAGTACCACCGACTCCAGGGCAAGTACGTCTGCAAAGCTCTCCCGACCTACCCCATGAAAATACAACGCCCCCCTTCAACCTCCAGGGCGAGGCACGACCGGGACGTCTGCTTCGGCGAGCCCAAGCTGACCAAATGGGCCGACTGTCCGCAGTGCTACCGAGCCACGGTGCACAACTTGACCAAAGAGCTACACAGAGTCCCGCGGAACATCACCCTTTTCCCAAGAGGACCGCCGGCGTTTTTTCACCCGAAAAAGACGAAACAGCAGGATTTGATCTACAACGTTCTGATCGCACCGGAGTCTGTGTGTTCTAAAACCTGCCCGTATCTAGTCGCCGTCGTTCCTTCGGTGATAGACGACCAGGCCCAGCGTATCGCCATCCGCTCCACATGGGGCAGCGTGGCCAAAACCCATCTCTGGCCGTTCGCCCACGTCAACGCCGACGTGGAGCTTATCTTCGTGTTGGGTCACCAGAACAAGTACACCGAGGCGCCCGAGTCGAGTCTTGCCCAAGACATGAAGCTCGCCCAAGACGAAGCCGCGCTGTACCGGGACATCCTGTTCCTGGACATGCAGGACTCTTACTACAACCTGACCCTTAAAGTCATGTCCAGTTTACACTGGGTCCGCATACACTGCCCGGGGGCGAAGTTTGTCCTGAAGATCGACGTGGACACCTTCGTCAACATCCCGCTGCTGCTGGACCTGCTGCTGTTCAACGAGGAGCGTCTAGAGATGTCGGTGCTGGGCTACGCGTACGTGCAGAACAGCGCTTTCCGCACGGGCAAGTGGATGATCAGCCCCGAGGTCTGGCCGCCGCCCTTCTACCCGGTCTATGCGTCAGGTAAATATAGAATTACGGGATACCTTCCTTTGTACGACCAGAGTTCTAGACCAGAGGCGTAGCGACGGGGGGGGGGGGGGGGGGGGGGGGGTGGAAGAAAGCGGGGTACATATATACCCGGGCGCCGACCCTAGGGTAGCCAAAATAAGCTCATTTTAGCTGCTATTTTGAATTATAAATAAAAATATACATCGGGGAGGGTGCCAAATTGAAAGTTTGTTCCCCCGGGCGCCGGGAGGGGTCGCTACGCCTCTGCTCTAGACCGGTGCTTCTTAACCTTTTGGATGTACCAAATTCCACTAGTTTCATCTGCGCATTCACCATACCCTTCTTAATAGTTCTATAGTCCGCACTGACAAATTCCTATCGTGAAACAAATAAAGTCGGGTGTGTGTCTTGACCTCTGTCGAACCCCGAGAATGACTCATGACCACTGTGGTTCAATCAAACCCAGGTTAAGAACCACTGCTCTACAGGCTGCAATTGTTCCAACTTCACCTATTTATAAAAGTCTTAACCCAAAATTTGCTACACCTGCAATCAGGTTAAGAAAATGACACGGGAATGAGGACTGCAGATTTTTGGTTGGCGGCCCATGCAACCCCCCCCCCCTCTCCCGGGGGGTGACGGGCAGCGTTGACGATGATGAACCCAAAATTAACTGTGACAATATTCACTTATATCACCAAACCACTGTTCGCTAATTCTAATCGAAACTTAATTATGTATCATATTTAAATATATTTAACGGTTTTACCCAAACATCCTAGCCTAATCTACACTAGCCTTTACCGAAACCGCAAATTAATTATGTATCGAAACACTTGATTGCTTGCCTTGACTGAGGAACAAAGCCATAATCATGCGGAATCACGCCGGTCTTTAGCCTTATATCAAGCAGTCTCAGTTTCTGTTAAAGATTAAACACGTCTTTCATTATTTAAACAATGGGTACAGGTCAAAGTTTCTTCCAGGCGTCTCTTCGGGGGGGGGGGGGGGGGCCTCCCCAAAGAAAGTCCTATCGCCCCCCCCCCCCCCCCGAACGAGATGGAATTTATATAGTAAACATATAATTACATATACTTTTACTAGTGTCCGCCCTCCCCCCGGAAAATGTAGACCCCCCCCCCCCCCCGAAAATATCTCCTTTTCGTCAGCCAATTGAAACATATTGGGGCTAGTTTTGTACCCGTGTCAATAGGATTTGGTGCAAGTCTTTTTGTTCGCGCGTGAAAAATAACGGTCATTAACGGCTTAAGTGGACCATTACTAGATAATGGCGTAGCGAAAACGAAGTGGGTGATATACGATTCTTCTTTTTATGTATAGGCTATTCACTATAGTGAAATAATTGATAGCCTGCCTTTTCTAAGTAGTTTTATAAAGATGTATGTGTATGTGCGCGCTTGTTGATCTATAACAGGGGTTCCCAACCTTTTTTTTACTCTAGAGCACATTCTAAAATATCAGTAGGCTGGCGGGCACCACCTATTTTAAATCGACAAACTCCTTCCAGAGTCGTAGCGACCCTTCCCGTCACCCGGGGACAAAACTTTCGATTTGCACCCCCCCCCCCCCCCTCAAACTTTCGATTTCCATTCCCTTCAACCTTTCAATAATGATTATGAACAAAATTCTGTCTCTGTCGAATAGTGAGAGGCGGGCACATACAAATCGTTCGGCGGGCGCCATGGCGCCCGCGGGCACGGGGTTGGGAACCCCTGATCTATAACAATCTTTTTGTGTTTATGTACGCGCTTGTAGTTTTATAAAGATAGGTTTGTATGTGTGTGTTTATGTGTGTGTGTGTGTTCGTGCACGCGCTTGTAGTTCTATAAAGATATAGGTTACTTTTTTGTGTGTATGTGCGCGCGCTTGTTAATATGGCTGAGAACCCGAAAATTCGATCTACACCATTTTCCCTTCTCTGATAAAGTGTGACGTGGGTGGTGTAATTTCATGTTTTCTTAACCTTTATAACACAAAGATTTGTTTTTAACGGTTTAAAAAAAAAATTACCGGCTCTTTTCGTTATGATTACGTGATAATAATACTAAAATCTACAAAATGAACGGCTTTTTAAAAAGTTTTAATATTATCAGTTCATCGCTATCGTAGAATAAAACGTGAGTACATTATTTAACGTAGCCTAATTCCATTCCCCAACACATTTCGCAGGGACCAGCTTCGTCCTCTCCTCGTCCCTGCTGGGGAGCCTGGCTGAGGCGTATGAATACATTCCCGCCAACTGGACCTACAGCTCCCTGCCCGTGTACTTGCGCGACTGTTACATCACAGGGGTGCTGGCGGACGCGCTGAGCGTCGAGACCCACACCCTCCCGGGGTTCCTCCCCGACAAGCCCCATTGGCCGCGGTGCGCCATGATACACGATCGAATCCTGATGGGTCAGACCGATTTTTTTAAAACCTGGAGGGCTTTTTATCGGTTCTACGGAGGCTGCTGGAAAATTTACACGGAATGAACTTTTTTATCTCCCCATTTTATTTGGAAATTTCATTTTATAAGCTTAAATATATGCTACATAATGAACTATTTTATAATGAGTATTGTGATAAATATAGAAATGCAACGATACAATCTAGATGGCCTTTTTTGTTGTTTGTATTCTCTTATAGCAGTGGCGTAGCCAGGATCGTCTCAAGGGGGGGTTTCCAATTTTTACCCGGGGACAAACTTTCGATTTGCACCCCCCCCCTCAAACTTTCGTTTTGCACCCCCCCACCCCCCTCAAACTTTCGATTTGCACCCCCCCCCCTCAAACTTTCGATTTGCACCCCCCTCATACTTTTTATATATACCGAGGGGTCTATGGGGGGGGGGTTATGACCCCCCTAACCCCCCCCCCCTGCCTACGCCACTGTCTTATAGTGTAAAACCACGGATTTTAACATTTTATCTTTTATATCTTTTACTAGCCGTCCCG
Organism: Physella acuta; assembly: GCF_028476545.2. Lineage (NCBI taxonomy): Eukaryota > Metazoa > Mollusca > Gastropoda > Physidae > Physella > Physella acuta. The sequence continues at coordinate 498,975 of NW_026732085.1, forward strand.
GCCAGGCCCTGCTCTGGCTTCTGTGAAAAACCTTTCTGTTAAAGACCATTACCTGTGTGTTTAGTAATCATCATAAACCCGGCATTGCACACCCAAACCCAAACCAAAACAACAAAACGCAAACATAACGCTAACACAATTACAAATACAAACGAAAACAAAAACCTAACAACTAACCCAACCACAACCACAAACACCAATACGAACACAAAGAAAAAAACAAACGAAAAAGCAAACGAAAACAAACCAAATCCAAAAGCAAAACCAACCACAAACCCAAAGAAAAAAACACAAACGAAAAAACAAACGAAAACAAACCAAATACAAACGCAAAACCAACCACAAACACAAATACAAACACAAATGCAAAGAAGATAAAACACAAACGAAAACGAAAAAAGAAAGAACAAAAACGAACCAAATCAAAACGCAACCACTAACGCAAACTCAACCTAAACACAAAGAAAACACTAACGCGAACATAAACGCACAGTGCTCAGAGTCTAGCCCGGGGCGGAATCGCCTGTTTCAGCTTAATAAACGACTCTAGTACCCCAACTTATTCATAGTCTTTTGCACTCACTTTAATGAACGTAGGCGCCAAACCGAACACGGGAGGCCCGGGACCCCAAATAGCACCCTGTCTGGGCGCCAGAGGACGCACCATGACGTCACCGCCTAATTGAACTTAGTAAACGACTATAGTACATAACTTATTCATAGTCTTTTGAACTCACGCGAACGTATATACCTTAGCGTACACCGGAAGGCCCGGGGCGCAAAATAGCACCCTGTCGGGGTGCCGGAGGACGCCCGGATTTGATTCACTTAAAGACTATAGTAACCTTTCTTACCCATAGTCTATCGCACTGTTAAAAACAAAACTATGCAGCATAGCGCTCACATGATAGCCCAGGGTGCCAAATCGAACCGTGCAAGGGCGCCGGCGGACGCGCCTGTTTCAATTTAGTGAACAAAAATGATAATACTCCAAGCTTATCCGTAAATGGAAAGAAATAAACATATAGGATTTGTAGGACCTGGCTTATTAAATGTTATTGATTTAAAAAAAAATATTGAACAGTATGTTCAGTGTATAGAATAAATAAAAGGCAGTGTTAAAAATACCTAACGACATTGCACTTAATCAATCCCCGCTAATTATGTAATTTTTTTTTTTTTCTTAACACCAAAAACAAAGTAATAAAATGTAAATTCTTTCTTCTTAAGAATTTTTTTTATTAAAGGGAAGTAACTGTGCAGTCAATACATTTCCGACACAATTTTAGAAATTTTATAAACGTCGATACACTTTTTAAAAATTTTATGTCGCGTTCATAATTGAAAATTATTCTTCTAAGTAAATAGAGTGAAAATTTTTTTTAAAGACTTTCAATGGTAATATTTTTTGACTCGTACATTTAGACTGTGAGCACGATAAAAAATCTAACACTTAAATCCATAGAACTGTCAACGACAAACTTTTTTTTTGCCACACGTTACAGAACTGAGCTTTATATATTAGATACGCGAGTTTATGAATTCGATCTTGACTTAAGTATTTCAAAATTTCATCCACGCCAGGAAGTGTGAAGTAAAAATCTGTAATTTTAAAGTGCTACGTGGATTTGGTGTTTCACCACTAAGCTACAGAAAGTCGTAACAAAAAAGCAGAGATTGCATAATATATACGGAATGTCAGGGTCACCCAGTGTTTCTTTCAGACTTTTTTCTGAGGCGGGGGTGTGGGGGGGACGACTTGAAACTTTCGGAGTAATAAAAGTATATTTTTATATAAATTCTATTTAATTCCGCGGAGGGGTGGAAGGCGGTGCCTCGCCGACCCCTAAAGAGATGCCTGAAAGAAACTCTGATGTCCCCAAGTCTGGATTTATCATGGCCCTCTTCACACTGTGGGATGTTTGTAGAGAAGTCTCTACCAAAATGCCTTTAGTAAAAACATACATACATTAAAAATAGACACATTATTTTATTAGCTGCTTCAACAAATATCGAATCAACGGGACAAAAACTCAGCAATTGTCTCGGGTGTCGGTAAACAAATAACAAACTAACACCGATTGTTCCCGCAAAAACAAATTTATAGTAATTATACTAGGGCTGATTTAAAAAATAATAATTCTGAACGGAAACATTTCACCACAGAAAAGAATAAAAAAGAATATTTAGTCTTCGACATGATTTCTCTTTTAATATGAGTCATTTCTTTCATTCCGCTCTGCACTTCGGTACAAAGGGACCGTGCACATAATATATGACACCAATGGGTGATTGGGGTTTTTGTTACAGGTGACCACGTTTACATTTGCGACATGCATTCTATACATGTCTATAATATAAAAAAACAACTCGCAACATGTAAGTATACACGTTCCGTGGGGAAAATTGTGTTTAAAAAACATAAACTTGTTGAAATTTATTTTCTAGACATCTATACATGTCGCAAGTGTGAACGCAGTGTAAAATAGGACCGAGGCTCAAAGCAGTGTTAGTTAGCACTTCCTTTATTCTTTTATCTTGACGTATTATCTTATTTTCAACACAATTTAACTTAAATTGTGTTAAAATTTAATTTTGTCTTGATTCTTTCCTGGTGTCCTAAAGCTTCTTTATAGTATCGGTGGTAAAATATACCTCTTCAGACCTCGCTATCCATTGGGCAGATCAAGTAGTGTTCATAGTTTCTTAACCTCGGCATATGAAGGGATGGTGTGGTCAGCACTATGCCCAGCCACCTTTACTTTCCCTTACATGAGTTATGTACCCATCAGAGCTGAGTGGACTCAGTGACGTCCTACAGCTACAAGTCCGAACCTAGTTCCGAACTCACGACCTTCAGGCTAGCAGTCAAACGCTGTATACTTCGACTGCGCCTTGTAAGGAGTAGTGGTTTATGTAAATAGATGTAAATTTTATAATGCTACACGGGGTGGGTGAAAAAAAAAGTTATTCAATTTTCGTGCTATATCTACGTATACTAAAAGGGGTGGTGGTTTATGTACATTTATGTAAATTTTACAATGCTACTCGGGATGGTTAAAAAAAAGTTATTCAATTTTTTCGTGTTATATCTACGTATAAAGGGTGGCGGTTTATGTAAATTGATGTAAATTTTAAAATGCTACTCGGGATGGGTAAAAAAAAAGTTATTCAATTTTCGTGTTATACCTACGTGCACGATCCCTTCTCTCTCCAGGCTGCTCCTACGTCATCTCCCTACCCGCCCTGTCCGCCATCTTGGACATGAGCCCCTACGTCCCCTTGCTCCACTTCGAGGACGCCTACATCACCGGCATCCTCCGGCGTCTCCTGGACATCCCGCTGTACGTCTTCGACACCACCGTCTTCACCCACACACTCGACACCGAGTGGACGCGCTGCCACTTCCTCAACGGCAGCAAGGTCACCGGCACGGGGGTCGGCTACGTCTACAAGCTGACCAACATGTGGGCCAGCTTCCTGCACGACGACGGCCAGTGCCTCAGGTACCACCTCATCACCCTGCCCTGCGAGTGCAGCGACGACGAGAGCAAGCTCGCCGGGGATAAGGGGCTGGTGGACTTTCACGTTCAGCGGTAGGCTGTCAAGGCGGTCTAGTGGTAGGGGGGGGGGGGGGGTGGGAAGCTGTGGCGGGTCCATTGTATCATTTCTCCAAACCTTATATTTATATTTTTTTCAAGTATATGTATAAAAGTTTATATATATATATATATATATATATATATATATATATATATATATATATATATATATATATATATATATATATATATATATATATATATATATATATATATATATATTTATATATAGTTATATATAGTTATATATAGTTTTATATATAGTTTTATATATATAGTTATATATATATATATATATATAGTTATATATAGTTGTATATATATAATTTTATATATATTTACATACAGGTATATAGACCTAAATAATATTTATATACACAATATGTGTTTCTATGTAGTATGTACTTATGTGTATGTATCAGTGTGTGTATGTGTGCGCGCGTTGCGTGCGTGCATGTATGACTGTACGTGTGCTTGTATTCATCAGAACTGAACAAAATGGAAGAAAGAGCTGAAAATTTAGTTAAGCCTCCAGTAACAAACTGCGTATATGTGGTTATGTGTTAATTAAACAAAATAAATACGCACAAAAAAGTGACTTTGTTTGTAGTAGATCTGTGTATCTGATTAATTTGTGTCAAGCTTGATTAATGCTTCAGAGGTGTCTATTATAGACATGGAGAAGTGCAAGGCAGAAGTCCATGACAGGGTAATTAAGAAGGAGGAAGTGGCGCTGGGTGGGACACACACTGCGAAAGACTCACTCTAATATGACACGCCAGGCGCTTGTGTGGAACCTCCAGGAAAGGCGAAAGAGAGGGCGCTAAAGACAGACATCGAGGCGGAGTCTTCTGGAAGAATTAAAGACAGCGAGGATGTCTAGGGAGTTTGTAAAATTCCACAGCCGGGAACAGGAAAATTTTTTTTTTAAAGGCATCACTCCATGGGGGCACTACCCCCCCCCCCCCACCCCTCCCAGCGATTCTACTGCTCACCTACTCGAGAAATAGAATAAAATATATAGAAAGTATAGTAGACAGAGTTTCTTCCAGGCATCTCTTCGGGGGGGGGGGGACCCCCCGAAAATTTTTTACCGCCCCCCCCCCCCCCGAACGAAATGAAATTTATATAATTTATATAGAAAATATATACTTTTAACAGTGTCCGCCCCCCCGAAGAAAGTTTACCGCCCCCCCCCCCCCCCCCGAAGATTTCAAGTGCCCCCCCGGAGAAAAAAGTGTGGAAGAAACACTGATAGTAGACTTAAAACCAGTGTCCCAATACCAATATATTTTTAAAAATAAATTCGCCCCATGAACTTTTATACAGGTGCACAGTGTAATGCAGCTCTACAATGCAACATCGATTGGATGTCATCTTAAATTTTATTCCCATGCCTTGAATTTGAAATTGTTCACAGCGCAGCGGGTTTTACCGGAATGCATTTTCACGCGACAGGAAGTTTAGAAGTCTTGTTCACTGTGGTTTCAAAAAACTTAATTTTTTTTACAAAACAAACTATTTAAAAAATATATATATTTAATTAAATGAAAAGTAACATAGTTTCATAAGTACAGTAGTTTAATTTTGAGGAGAAACTGTTACACCCATGTCTGATTGGATAAAATATTTTAAAAAATGTAGATCACTGTGTCATAATTTAGGTCGTTTGTTACTTTTCAATGGCGAATAGGTCTAGAAAGCTAGATCTAGTCTAGATTATTAGGCCCTATTCCTTTTATTTTAAGACAATACAGTTCACAGAGTTTTTATAAAATTTCGATAGAAAAGACGTAGACGATGGACAGATAAAGTTAGACAACACAGTCAAAAATTAAGGTTTCAATGTTTAGATTAAGCTTCAATTTGTTAGGTTAGGGTTAGCGTTTGGACTAAAATGGCGACACCAGCGTTCAATCGATGACTTAGTGTGGCAATGGTTGAGAAGTACTCACATTTTTTATGAAGGTAAGGCGCATTTTATTTTGTTACTGTATCGATAATCTAACATGGTAGCCGCTGATACATTAGCATTAAGTGTGGTGTTGATTTATAGCTATACGTCTTTACCGTTAGATTTCATGCGTTGTTATCCGTCTTTAATATTTTGTGATGTAAAGTTATCCTAATTTAGCATTCATTTCAGGTATAGTTACCCGTCTTTTTATTAATGTTCATATGTAGTCATCGTCTATAACATTGATGTTGATGTGTAATTATCATCTATAACATTGACGTTGATATGTAGTTATCGTCTGTAACATTGACGTTGATATGTAGTTATCGTCTATAACATTGATGTTGATGATCCGTATATAATTGACGGCAATTCGACGATAGTCCCAAAACCAACTGCCTGAATTGCCGATTTCCTATGAATACATAATTTAACGGGTATTGAATATGATAGCACAGTGTTGATAAATGTGATCATGCCTGTTTCAGATGTTGATAAATGTGAGTCTGTTTCAGATGTTGATAAATGTGACCGTACCTGTTTCAGATGTTGATAAATGTGACCGTACCTGTTTCAGATGTTGATAGATGTGACCCTGTTTCAGATGTTGATACATGTGAGTCTGTTTCAGATGTTGATAAATGTGACCCTGTCTGTTTCAGATGTTGATCCGGGTGACACGAAGTCACGTGATGATACCGGTGAAGGTGTTCTACCTGTGTCTGCTGACCCTAGCGCTCACGCTGTACCTCCTGCGGGACCATATATCCCTAACCCTGGGTTGCGCAGACACGCCCACATTCGACCCACGGGCTACTGACACGACTCTTCACCATGCGCAGGATGGCGTCGCAGAACAACACATCTTCAACATCTCACGTGACTTGAAGCGCGTCCCCCGGGACGTGACCCGCCACCCGCGCGGCCCGGGGGAGTACTTCACCCCACGGGAACACCGCCAGCAGAAGATCATCGACACCGTTCTCCTCGCCCCATGGGCCCTCTGCGTGACGTCACATCCGTTTCTCATCGCCGTCCAGCTCTCCCTAGCGTCCATGACAACCGAGCGGGAAGCCGTACGGACTACATGGGCCAGCGCGGCCAAGACGAAAATCTGGCCACACGAGATGATGAACGCCGAGGTGGGGGTGGTGTTCGTTTTAGGACGGGAACCCAACGCCACGGAAACTTGGGGGGCGCTGCGTACCGAGGCTGATAAACACGGCGACATCCTCCTCCTGGACATGACGGACAACTACACCAACCTGACGCTGAAAATTGTATCCGGGTTCACCTGGCTGAGTCAGAATTGTCCGGGGACGGATTTTTTCCTCAAAGTGGACATGGACACGTTCGTCAACCTGCCAGTGCTGGTGGATCTTCTCATCCATAACCGTCTGCGGCTTCAGTACGCCGTGGTGGGGCACATGTACACCGACGCCCGGAGGGTGCACCGGACCGGGCGGTGGGCGGTGGACCGGAAGCTCTACCCGCTGGCTATCTACCCGCCGTATGCTTCAGGTAATCAAAACTTATTTTTCATTAGATAGGTAACAGGTGGAGATAGCCCACTATTCATAGATCAAACTGTTTGTAAGACAAGAGCATACTCTAACAAAGACGGTTTGGGAGCAATGCTCATCAAGCACTTGGTAAGACCAAGAATATATTTCAACAAAGATGGTTAGGATTAGCACTTGGAATCAATGCTTCAAACATGGCTGTCTGGCACCATCCAACAAAAAGAGTTTCCACATTACTTTTTATTTTCCATTCAACTACACACATTTTTAATTTATAAGGTAAAGTAAAGTTTCCCTTTCAAACCTGCCGGTTTATGGGGCAAGTGAAATAGAGTTCACTTGTTTCTAATTTATAAGGTGCATAGCAAAATCTACAAGCTTAGGCTGAAAAGTACATATTTTAAAATATTCACTGATATGGCTGACATATACATATCTAAATAAATAAACATGAAATATGATTTTATATATATATATATATATATATATATATATATATATATATATATATATATATATATATATATATATATATATATATATATATATATATATATATATATATGTATGTATTTTTTGTAAATTTGTGTATGTATATATTTGTATATATAAATATGTAGGCATATATATATATATATATATATATATATATATATATATATATATATATATATATATTTATTTATATATATATATATATATATATAGTGTTTTCTGTAGGGTGTGCCTACATTGTCTCTGTCAAAGCTTTGACGGCCATGACGGGTCTGGCGCCCTACGTCCCCATGCTCCCCATAGAAGACGCCCACGTCACCGGCGTACTGGCCCGGCACATCGACGCCCACCTGTACGGGCACCCCACCGTGTTCACCCACTTTAAGGACTTTTATTGGCAGCGGTGCCAGATGCTGCTCAAGACGAAGCTGGTTGGCACGCACGTGGACTCGGCGAGCATGTACGAGATCTGGGGGGCCGTACTCACGCGCAACCGCACGTGCTTCCCCGTCGACCGCTCCGAGCAGTATGAATTGTATTTGCCGCTCATCGAAAGTCCAGAATAGCAGCTGTTGCATTGTCTCAAAAGTCTAGAATAGCAGCTGTTCCATTGTCCAAAAAGTCTAGAATAGCAGCTGTTCCACTGTCTCAATAGTCTAGAATAGCAGCTGTTGCATTGTCTCAAAAGTCTAGAATAGCAGCTGTTCCATTGTCCAAAAAGTCTAGAATAGCAGCTGTTCCACTGTCTCAAAAGTCCAGAATAGCAGCTGTTCCATTGTCTCAAAAGTCTAGAATAGCAGCTGTTCCATTGTCCAAAAAGTCCAGAATAGCAGCTGTTCCACTGTCTCAAAAGTCTAGAATAGCAGCTGTTCCATTGTACAAATGTCCAGAATAGCAGCTGTTCCATTGTCCAAAAAGTCTAGAATAGCAGCTGTTTTATTGTCCTTAGTCCAAAATACCTGCCATCAGTTCATACATTCCCACCCATCAGAAGCCGAGAATAAACAACTGGTAAACAGCAAGAAAATCTACGCCGCTGTCGAAATAAAATTAAACGACAATAACTATGTACTAATTACAACATTGAAAACAACTGTGAGTTTGTTCATGTTTATCCTTTCTTGAGTTATTTGAGTAGAACTTAAGTTTATAAAATATCCTTTATCATGGGGTGGGGGAGGTAGAACATTCTAAAAAACCGTGCGCTACAGTTATGACATAATAACTGTTTGTTGATTTTTATACATCCACCAGATATAAAAATAAAACTCACTCATTATGTACTCTCGCACTACCCCACCCACCCCTTCATCTGTTTTTTTTTGCATCATGTTTTTCACCCGACGTTTATTTTATTTAATTTTTATTTTTTTTTACATTTTGTTAATTTATATACTCTTTTTTTCCATTTTAAACAATTTTTTTCATTTAAATTTTTAGCTGAAATAGTTTCTTAATTATTTTTTTTTTATTTTCAATAAAAATATTTAACAAAGCTGCATCCGTGTATATACACACTACCAATAATTTAACATTAAAACGTTAAAAAGTGGTTTATGTTTCATAACAAAAAACTACAACTGATGGTATATTGGAGCTATTTAATGACACTCACTTAACTCATTTATGAAACTCTCTGCAAGGTGGGAAAATCAACTGGGGTGGCATTTTAGGGGTTGAAACGGATTAATGGCATTTCAATTAAATTCAATGGAGAAAATTGCTTGGAGATACGAGCAATTTGACATACAAGCAATGTTACGGAATTAAACTCGTGTCTCGGGGTACCACTGTACTTTAATTAAGATGTTCAAACGATTAAGCTTTATCTGAGAAACAGTAGTTTTAATTACACCAAACACTATTTTCAAGACTAAACGTGTCTAATTTAATGTTTTTCCCCATCAAACATTGTGGGAGAAAAAATTCAGTTCAAGTCTAAATTAGCTTACATTTATCTGATAAAAATAAAATATTTTTTTCTTTTAAATCAAAACCGTGTTTCAGAAAAACGCAATCAAAAGTCTCCAGCAAAAAATAATTGTGTCTACAACTACAAGTACTGCAAGTTCCATGTCTTGAAACTAGGCCTTGTTCCGTGAGAGAGCTCGTGTTTGGCAACATATTTTATCCGATTATTTTTGGCAGAAATGTTTTTTTAAATAAATATAATTAAAGTAATATTTAGAATTATTTTTTTAAAGTTTGGATTTCTAGTTTTGATGGGGGGGGGGGGGTATTTGCTAGCAAATTACGCTACTGAGATTAACTAAACTTGTAAAATTTTGGCTTATAAATTCGTGGATTTAAGAAGTTTGACCAGCGAATAACATTTGATATTTACTAAGAAATTTAACAAAGTAAAGTAGTCTGATTGCATGCTCTATAAATTTTAACTTTAAACAGGGTAAAATAACTTTAATACGTGGAATATAAATGTTAACATAAACAAAGTAAAATAACTTGATCGCATGGACTATAAATGTTAACTTAAACAGAGTAAAGTAACTTGATTGCATGCTCTATAAATGTTAACTTATATAAACTATTCATATATATAACTATTCATGTTACAGCGATGGTTTTAAATATTGGGTTGAGATTGAAGTAGAAATGTAAACTGGATCTGACATTTGTGAAATATACTGAGACTAAATTAAATTCTCAACTTGCCACATTTTGAAATGTACTAAGTTTAAAATCTTAACTGGTCACGACATTTTGAATGTACTGGGATTAAATTAAAATCTTTACTGGACACACCATTTTTAAAATGTACTAAGATTAAATTAAATTTTAACCGGTAAAGACATTTTGAAAAGTTCTACGATTTAAAAAAATCTCAACTGGTCACGACATTTAGAAGTACTTGTCAGAGATCAATTAGTACTCAAGAACCGGCGTCCTTATCTGCCAACAGCAGAAGTAGAGCAACAGGTATGGGGCAGGCGTCGTTCTGGTATAGGCAGACGTCACTTGTAGTTTGTCGTTTGGTGGGACAGTCACCAGAACATTTCGTTTGGTGAGTTCTTCCGCTTCGTATGTGGTGACCTTTTTGTGTTTAGTTGAATGTGGTTATACTAGCTGTTTAATATTATGTTAATAGTGTGTGATTATACTAGCTGTTTAATATTTTGTTAATAGTGTGTGATTATACTAGCTGTTTAATATTATACTAGGCATGCTGCCCAGCTTCGCTTAGGCTTTCGAAAACATTGAGAATTTGCATGCTTAATTAATTCGCCCGAGGGTCGGTCTACGACCTCAAGAGTTATGAAGAGGTTTAATCCGTGGACATTTTTTTTCGATTTATAGCTCATATAAGGTACCGGTCAGTCGAGGTCAGTTTTGACCCCCTCATCGTAGACTTTTCGGCCAACCGGCCCCCGTGTTCTGTCGCCCCAAGGCAAGATCCTGCCAAATTTGAAGCGCCTGCGGCGCCGGGAAGTGCCCTATCGGACACCCGACAATTTAGATCTAGATCTAGATTCCTAAAAGAATTTTTTTTTAAGTTTAGCCCGAGCATAATAAAAATAAATACATTAACCAAGTTGACTTGGTGTGTCTCGAACCCGCACCACCTGCGTGGTTTAATGTACACTAACATCTTCGCTATTTAGGCAGATGACGTCAATAGTTAATGTATAAGCAATAGTGACGTCACAGTTTTATGCGTTCTTTTTCACATATATTAATGCTTTTCCGGTTGCATAAATAATACTGTTTCTCTACATTCGAATACGCCTTAAATTTTTATTTTTCTTCTTTAAATAAAATTGTGGTTATACATTTAAAACATCTAACATATTATTTTCAACAAAAGTCCGTAAAAAATTCTCGATATATCGCTGCCGATTCTGACGTGATGTCCGGCGAAAATTTTTTGCGGACAGAGAAAGAGAGAGAGAGAGAGAGAGATGTGCGCACACTGGGCTTTTATAAATTAGGATTAATAGTGTGTAATTATATAAATGTTTTTGGTATGCTAGGAGTACGTGTTTATGCTAGTTGTATGATTATATTGATAGTGTATTATTATACTATCGTTTTTGATGTACTAAAAGTAGCCTAAGTGATTATGCTTGGAGTATGAGATTGTACTATGTAATTATACTACACTAAGTCAAGGGCTATATTATTTGCGCAAGTCTTGGTTAGACTTGGTCAGATTTATTTTAGCTGCAGTTGTTAGTTTTTGTTGGTTGCCATTTTATCTGTAGCTGTTGGTAGAATTTGTTGTGTGCCATATTGTCTGTAGTTGTTGGTACAAATTATTTGTTGCGTGCCATTTTATCTGTAGTTGTTGGTACATTATTTGTTGGGTGCCATTTTTCGGGTAGTATTCTGAGGAATAGAATGTGCTGTGCAACTCTTGTGTCTACTGAAATTTCACTGAAACGAAATATTAGTGACGTTTTCGAATATCGTTATACGTTTAGTATAATCGGACAGTGCTTTTTCTAGACATTAATCTCCGGTGCGGGGGGGGGGGGGAGGACCAGAAATTCTTGTGGGGCGTACTCAAATTTTCGGGAATGGGGGGAAGGTTGGACACTTATAGAGTATATATTTTGTATATAATATTCTATTTCACTTTGCGGGGGGGGGGGGGGGGGGGTACATGCTTACGGCCATCGCCTCCCCCCCCAACCAACAGATGCATGAAAGAAACGCTGCAACCGGTTCTTCCTGTATTAGCTTTCTTGGCTTATGTTTTATCTTCCCTTTCCACTCTTATAAATTAAGGTAGTTAAAATATGTAAACAATTTTAAAATCTTTAACTTGAACTCTGCACTGGCCATCCAACAGGTTCTGGCATTGAGAAAAATGTTGTTTTTGATTGGTTTACTTGTTGCTGCTGGAGCAGTAGCAGCTGACGTGGGATCTGCCCACGTGATCATAAAGAACAGCCCACCGATTCTGTCTTTCAAACTCTCAGGTAGGTAGACGAAAACTTGACCATTATTAAACACTCCGTTTTTTTTTCTACGTTTAAAAAATTGTAAGAATTATAAAAGGAGAATGTAAAGAGGTGGAGTGAATTGGTGAATTGTTGAAAACAGCTATAAAAAAAAACAAAATACAACAACGATATTTTGACCATTAGTCTTTGTCAGTTGCTGAATATATGAGATTGAGACATTATTTGCTGGTTTTTCTTGTTGTTGATGTTTGTCCGTGTGTGTATGTGGGTGTTAAATTTCTAGATGCAAGTTTCGTTTTTTTACCTCAGTGTTGGTTGTTATACTAATTGGAAACTTAGCATCCTTCTTGATCAGTAAAAATATTTTTTCGGAAAACAAGTCTTTTATGTTTCAGAATAGACATGAACTTAACATTGTGAATGTAAGGTTGCAATAAATATAGCAGCTGGAACAATTTTTTTTAAACTTAAAGGATTTTTTTTCTTCTTCAAAGGTGGTGCAAGCGATGTCAATGACGTCACTTTTCATTACGTCATCAAGCACGTGGCCTACCAAGGACGCGGTGTTTCAACAAGTGAGTTGAATGTCAATGAGGCTAAATATGGTGGGGTGTGTGTGTGTGTGGGGGGGGGGGGGTGTGATTGGGTAATCGAGATTGTCGGTGCGAATATAAAAGATGGAGCATAATTATTCAATTGATTCATCTGATTCAATTGCCGCGGAGGAAATGTGTACACAGTACCTCAGGTCTACATTTCTCGCCAACTTATGCAGGGATTCCATTAGAGCTGAGTGGTGTTAGAGTTGCCCTGACGATAAAAAATCAGACTTCTTGTATACAGATTTTCAAACCTATGGCCCCCTATGTTGATCCCCATGTTAATCAATGGCACTGTGTATGCCCTCCACTCTTCATCTTTTCTACTGCAGCTAGCCTAGAATCTAGAGTTCTTGCCGTAAGCGTACCCTTAAGATCACAGTAATTATAGGCCGATTTAGTTGGGGAAAAAATTGGAAACATTTTGCTTGTTAAGGTTCGCTTGAAGCAAAAACAAATGTACTCCCGCCCTTCTAAGGTAGTGTGTCAGTCATCGTTTTTTTTTCTGGAGAAAGTGGTGTTTTGCACATTAAAAAAATCTCCGACAAAATCATTTAACACCGACGACATATACAAAGCTCAAATACAGAAATCAGCTAAGGTCTGGAATAGGGCTGGTAAGTAGGTCACCAACCAGTTCTATGACTCATGGTAGGTTTTATTGAGCCGTAGAACTGGTTGGTGACCTACTTACCAGCCCTTTTTCTTATGAGTAATATTCAATACAGTAAATCTATTTATGTTAAACACACAGTAAGATACTTTTTTTTTTCTCTGTGTAGCCGAAGGTTGGGTGTTCCAGGTTCGTGACGTCAGTCTAGACGGCGCCGACGCCATCACCGCCTATGCTGTTCTCTACGACAGCAACGGCAACATCCTGGAGACGACGCAGCGGTCGACACTCACTCTACGTAAGTTTTACAGCAGGGGTGGAGGGGGGGGGGGAGTTGGGGTGGGTGACAGTTACATTAGCACTGAGATAGGGATACTAATGGCTTAGAAAAAACACCACACTGTGTAATTTCAAACTTGAACAGTATTTCATGGTATCGATGTAAACGCGAATAGTAACCCTACATGAAAATTTAACACTAATTCTAAACCTAAAACGAACTGAAAGCTAAATTCGTATTGCGACATAGTTATTCAGCTCAATGGATATTTGTGATATATTAGTGCCACATTATTGCCGGGAGATGATGCTCGGCAACAGGGGACAGCAACCCAACCAGGAGAGACAACTCCAAAATTAAACAACTTCTGCCTTGTAGTTTGTTCTTGGTTGGACAAAGGCTCTGGAAGCAAACGCAAAAAGAAAAGCAGGCTGAAATCGGAGTCATCGGTCTATAACCAGTTGACACGTAATACTTAATGGTATTGGAGGAAATCACGTCCAACATTACCACAAGACCACATGACGTCCTCTAACTACCCGAGTACTGACGGTATTGTACACGACCTTGAACTTGCTCACCCTTCCCTTCTCGTCTGCTGCCAGACTCTCAAGGACCTGTTGCTCAGCTGTCGTCTGGTCGTCGTCTGCGGGCCGTGATATTCAGGGACGACTTCAACTCGTTCGACCGTTCCAAGTGGACCCACGAGGTGTCTATGTTCGGGGGCTATGTAAGTAGACTTTGTTCTCCGGTGGGGGGGGGGGGGGGGGGGGGGAAAGGCACTTGAAACTTTCGGTTGGGGGGGGGGAGGCGGACTTAAATTTCCGTGGGGGCGGACGGTGGACACTGGTAAAAGTATATATTCCGTATATAAATTCTATTTCATTCGTGGGAGGCGTGGGGTGTGGGGGGGGGGGGGACGTAGACATGCTTCGGGGAGGATGCCCCCCCCCCACACCCCTACTAGATTCCTGAAAAAAAAACACTGGACCATGTCCTAATAAGTCAGTATCCACCATCACATCTTCCAGTGCATAAAAAAATATCTTTTAATTAATACATCACTTTAAAAAATTTCACTATAAATTTCAGCTTCATAAATTTTAATGTATACTTCAGATAAAGAAATTAGATCGAAAGAACTGTTATTGTGATGTTAATAATTTTATTCATTTCAATTTTTTTACCCCCGAAAAGTTTGATTCTAATATAACAATGCAATACCCCCCTCCCCAACCATTTCTCCCTCTCCCCAGAACGGAGAGTTCCAGGTCTACACCAACGACCACAAAAATGTCTACATTAAAGACGGACATCTCTATCTGATGCCGGTAAGTGACGTCATACTACGGCTTTCATTCATCCGTTTATCATCATCGTATAATTTTTAATTTAAAAGTCCAATCATTTTTTTTGTTTTGTTTATCCAAACATGATTCTCTTTATGTTTTAACATTAAAAAGCGGTACTTTATTAAATTTAAATAATTTTTATTCAGGTGACGACGAGTGGTCAAAACGCAATTTTTAGGGATAATATATTTTAAAATAAAACTATTTTTTCCGTGTGTCATTTTTTCAGATACCAACAGTCAGTGACACCAGATTCGACGAGAACTTTCTACACAACGGACACATGGACATGCAAAGTGAGTGGTTGTCATAGATAGTTTGTTGGTCACAGCTTATGTGTCGAAGTATGGTGGACTTGCAGAGGCGTAGCGAGGGGGGGGGGGGGGACACATATGTCCCCGGGCGCCGACCTTAGGGGGAGGGGGGCGCCAAAATGGGTTGGAAAAACAAATTGAAAGGTTTGAGGGGGGGGGTGCAAATGAAAAGTTCGAGGGGGGAGGTGCAAATCGAAAATTTGAGGGGGGGGGGGGGGTGCAAATCAAAAGTTTGAAGTTTGAGGGGGGTGTGCAAATCAAAAGTTCGAGGGGGGTGCAAATTGAAAGTTTGTCCCCGGGCGCCGGGAAGGGTCGCGCTACGCCTCTGTGGACTTGATCTGTGGGTCGTGTGTATGTGTGTGTGTGTTTTGGTCGATTTTATTGCTGTTTTACAGGCTTTTTCTAAAGTCACTATGTCCGTTTATTTGTCTGTAAGTTTGTGATAAATATAACTAAACTTTTGATCTAATTCCAAGACAGCGACTTCCATATACATGTGTTCCTGATTACAACGCAAAAATATCCAATTTTCAATCTAATCAAATATTAAATTAGCCATTAAAAAATTATCTGACACATTTTATAAATCTATATACTTTATAAGTTTATTATTGTTACAGTTTTTTTTAAATTTGTTGTATTTATTACAAGTGTAAGAATTCAATGAGGATTCCGAATTATTTTTTTTTAATGTATCGGCAAATAAGCGGTTCTGACACTAAAAACAGTTTTAGTCAGAGAGTTGTCTGCCTTTGTTCCAGCACTGTTTGGCGTCTGCACGGAGAGCGGCAACAACGGTTGTACCAGGGACGGCAGGAACGGTTTCCTACCCCCCATCATGTCCGGCAAGGTCGAGAGCATCCCCACCCTGCGGTACGGCACTGTCGAAGTCCGGGCCAGGATTCCCCGTGGTGACTGGTTGTGGCCAGGTAACTGCTCGCGTTTAATGTCATGTTTGTTGGCATTTTTTGTAGAAGTGGGTTGCCAGGAAGGTTTTCGTTTTTTTTTTTTTTTGTAATTTAGAAAAAATAAAATTTAAACTTTTTTTAATAACATACTGTATATTATTACTCTATTTGGTTGACAGATTACTCTAAGTTATTTGACTGCTACAGGTATAAAAAAATATTTTCAATTTAAATCAACTGACTTATAGTCTATATCTAGTTCTACTATTTCGTAAAATTTACTTTCAGCTATTTGGATGCTCCCTAAAAACGATCACTACGGACAATGGCCTCGTTCTGGCGAGATTGATATTATGGAATCAATAGGTGAGGGCATAGACTAAAAATAGTATCTGTACAAAATCTCTAACCTTTTTAGTACCCTGTAAGAGAGCAGTTTGGCGCATGCGCATTAACCTTGTGACGTATCGTCTCGACTTAGGTAACGCGGGAGACATTGGCGTTGGCACCGTGACCAGCACGCTCCACTGGGGGCCGTCTGCTGACCAGAACAGGTTTTCTTTGACTCACGGAGAAAAGTAAGTCAAGGTCATCTGATCTTCGGTTTCTATCCGCAACGTTATGGTAACATCCCTCCCCCCCCACTCCAAAGCAATTTAGGCTAAAAGCTTCATTTTTTTGAGTAATTTCCGATAACCGGAAACGGTATTTACTCTACTTCTGGTTTCTCAAAAGCCGAAACCTTAAGTACCCTTTAATTTAAGAGGACGTTATTTCATATATACGTATTACTTTATATGCATAGGTTGGTTTCTTTCAACTTTTCTATAACCGGAAGTGGTACTTTACTTTATTTCCTTATGAACACGATAACTTGATTTCTGTTTCAGTTAGGTAGAGGAAATTTCACACAATGATATTACATCTTATTCTCTTGTTTCTTTCAAATTTTGAGTGATTTCCGGTGACCAAAAGTAGTCCTTAATGCTATTTGCGATTTCTCATGAAACCAAAAGAATTTGATAATTTTATGTCGTTCTTTTTAACAAAAAATAGAAAGTTTTTGTCACAAACTTTTACTGGAAGTTCCACCCCAACCCTTATCGTTATATGAGAATATGCGAGAAAATTAATGGGGAAAGTTTATTTTTTAAAACGTTTTGTTAGAAGTACTCATTAAACATGACATTTTGTTTTGTTTTTTTCTCAAGGAAAAATGCCAACTGGCACACTAACTACCATGTGTGGAGACTGGAGTGGACCCACGATCACATTATGTACGTTTGTTTTAAACAAGTTTTTATTTGTTGTAATATCTGTCTGAATCGAGCGTGTAACCAAGATTACTATGCACTGTTTTTTTAAAGTATACGAAATTTCATATATACGTACTAGATCCTTTACTTGGTATTTCTTATTTTTTGAGCGACTTACGGTAACGTGAATTTGGTACTTTATTTCCTGTTTCTTCAATACCTTTTAAGTTCATATGGAACAGAATAATTAAATTAAATTTCGCCTCTATGTGTTTCCTAAAAAAAAAAAAGATTAGTTTTTGTCAGAAACTGACCTGCCCAATTCTATAGTCCAATTCCACTGGAGGTACCCTCCCAGCCCGTAATGGCTTAATGATAATGGTATATGGTGTATGCGAATGCACAAGGAAGTTTAGGGGAGTTTACTCCAGCTTTATGTATTTTCTTTAACCTAAATCTTCATCTATTTTACGTATGCCAACAAAAAAAATAATTTAGGCAGTAAAAAAATGTACTTAACTTAAAATATCACATGTCAAAATAATATTTAGATCTATATATTTTTTCTGTTGTAGAACTTTCATCGACAACCAGCAGATCATGAGCGTGACGCCCCCTGCCGGCGGGTTCTGGCAGAAGGGAGGCTTCTCTGGAAGCAACCTCTGGGCGTCTGGCAGCAAAATGGCGCCCTTCGACCAAGAGGTATAAGGAACTTTTTTATTTGTGTTGACATTGTTTGGCCTGTGTGGACAAAAATCATAGTTAATTAATCAAATAATCAACAGAATAATCATTAATGTAATATTACAGTTAATAATGTAATAGCTAAATAGTTGTTTTGACATTTTCACGTGAATTTTTTTTTAAGTTTCATGTTTTTGGCCGGTTTTTTTGTTGTTGACAATTTTACATCACGCTTTTGACAGTTTCACGATTTTTTATATTTTTTTTTTACTTTTTTATAAGATGTTTGACAAATTCACGTTGTTATTTTTACCTTTTTACATGTGGTTCTTGACAGTTTCACATTATCTTTTCGACCATTTGTACCTGATGTTTTTAATGTTATTTTTGCCAGTTTCCTTTTTTTTGACCGCTTTTCGTGATGTTTTTTGACAGTTCCTCGTTATTTTTACAAGTTTTAACCTGGTTTTTGACAGTTTCGCGTTATTTTACATCATGTTTTTGACAGTACGTTACTTTTTTGCCAGTTTTACAGAATGTTTTTGACAGTTTTACGTTATTATTGCCAGTTTTAACTTGGTTTTTGACAGTTTCGCGTTATTCTACATCAAGTTTTGGACAGTACGTTACTTTTTTGCCAGTTTTACAGAATGTTTTTGACAGTTTTACGTTATTATTGCCAGTTTTAACTTGGTTTTTGACAGTTTCGCGTTATTCTACATCTTGTTTTGGATAATACGTTGTTTTTTTTTCCTAGTTTTACACGATGTTTTTGACAGTTTCACGTTATTTTTGCCAGTTTTACATGATATTTTTGATAGTGTCACGTTATTTTCGCCAGTTTTAACTTAGTTTTTGACAGTGTCACGTTATTTTCGCCAGTTTTAACTTAGTTTTTGACAGTGTCACGTTATTTTCGCCAGTTTTAACTTAGTTTTTGACAGTGTCACGTTATTTTCGCCAGTTTTAACTTAGTTTTTGACAGTGTCACGTTATTTTCGCCAGTTTTACATGATGTTCAACGTGGCTGTCGGCGGTACCAGTGGTTTCTTCCCAGACGGCAACCACTACGGTGGCGTCACCAAACCCTGGAGCAACAGCCAGCCCCAGCCCGTGGCCGCCGAAAACTTCTGGAAAGCTCATGGCGCCTGGCAGCCGACTTGGCAGGGTGAAAACGCCGCCCTCATCATCGACTACATCCAGTTTACTAGTTTGTAATGTGGGACGGGAAATTAAAATGTTATGACAATTTTTTTTTCTTTTTGTATTTCAATGTGTTTTTGTATGTTTTTGTTGACGCTTATTTTACATGTTATGAGCATTCGCTTTTTTATTTAATTAAGTCGTCAAGTTTATAAAATTAGTTCGGTTTAACATGTCGCAAAATGAAACTTAAATTAAGCAGCAGTTTAAAGTTAGACAGGGCGCCTACGTATAAATCGATGAAAAAGTTAATTAAATGATTTATCAAGAATCGTTTGAGACAGAAGTGTAGCTAAGTGAGGGATGAGGGCGGGTGGGGCGGCTGCTTTGGGCCCTGCCCTAGCGGGGGTGGGGGGGGGGTAGGGCGCCAAATAGGGTAGAAAAATAACTTGTGTGATACGGAAAAAAACTATTTTTAAACAGTGGGAGGAGTAGGGCGATCTTTCGTCAAAATGAGTAAATATATAAATATGGAGGGGGGAGTAGGGGCGCAAAATTGTTAGTTCGAAATGGGTTGCCACGCCTCTGGTTTGAGAATGATGACGTAGACGTATGTACCTGACGACTAAATGGGTTAAACCTTAACCCGTTGTACCGGTTTGTCCGGCTCTTCATATTGACGTCACACGTACGTCGCAATGTAAACATCCGGTGCGTGGTAGTTATATAAAAAAAGACGTTCTGCGCTGTTGAAAGTTGCGGTGATGTGTAGGTAGGAATAATGCGTGTTGCATGCTAAGTAAATACAGGCGTTTTAATACCATTGGTAGCTCTTGTCCTTCGGTTCTCACCAGGCATATCTTCCACCCCAATGAACGCGGGGTAAACTCGTACCCCACCGTCCAGTACTCAGCTTAACCGTAGGGGTATAAAACGTTTCCTCTATTTGGAGAAAGATAGTG
Source organism: Physella acuta (assembly GCF_028476545.2). Lineage (NCBI taxonomy): Eukaryota > Metazoa > Mollusca > Gastropoda > Physidae > Physella > Physella acuta. The sequence continues at coordinate 519,588 of NW_026732085.1, forward strand.
TTTAACGCGTATTTTGTGTGCACGTCATTCTAAAAGTCTTATACAAGGATATATGTATTTTACAAAAAGGACTGTGCGGCCACACAACCTCCTCTCAGCTTAGAGGGAACATCGGTTGCAAGCCCGTTTACCAAAAAGGGGCCGGGCACAGTCATGGCGCTCAGGGGAGTCTCCCGATTTAGGTCAGGATAACCTTAGGAGTCCGTAGGCAGCTGCTGAAGGCAGAGTCACTCCTGACTCCTACACCAAAGGCGCACATGAACGATCACGTATATAGGTAGTTGATCGGTGTTCAAAGACTGATGCAAAATGCTGGGGCCTCCTTAGGCTCATGAATGAGATAATCTCATAATATATCATGATTAATTATCATGATAATATCATGAGATAATCTTTCGGGCGGTATGGGCAGTAGGGTAGGTGAAGTAGAGTTCGCCGGTTTCCGTGACCTCGGTATATCAGGGAATGATGTCGTCAGCCCATTGCCTCGCTGCCTTTACTTTCGCTATGGGTGTCAGGTACCCATTAGAGCTGGGTCTCCGGACTCAAGGCTTTCGGGCTAACAGTCGTGCTTTGCTACCTTCCGACCATGTTGTCCCCTAAAGTCTAGTGTAGCCCTAGTCTAATGACATCGCGGTGTTCAGACTAGCAAAGGTGAGTTAAAAACAAATTTAAAAAGTCCATGGCAGTGTTTTTAAATTTATACGTGATCGCAAAAGCTTAATTGTGTGTTTTGTATGGCATCTATACAAGTTTGATGTCGGGATTTGTTATTTAACTAAACTATTTTGTAAGAAAACATTAGCCCAAACAAATTTGGTGCCTTGTGGTCGCTGCACAGTTACAAAAATAAATATAATAAGGACTAACATAGTTCATTATAAGCTGTTGCAGGATAGATCATTATAAGCTGTTGCAGGATAGATCATTATAAGCTGTTGCAGGATAGATCATTATAAGCTGTTGCAGGATAGATCATTATAAGCTGTTGCAGGATAGATCATTATAAGCTGTTGCAGGATAGATCATTATAAGCTGTTGCAGGATAGATCATTATAAGCTGTTGCAGGATAGATCATTATAAGCTGTTGCAGGATAGATCATTATAAGCTGTTGCAGGATAGATCATTATAAGCTGTTGCAGGATAGATCATTATAAGCTGTTGCAGGATAGATCATTATAAGCTGTTGCAGGATAGATCATTATAAGCTGTTGCAGGATATATCATTATAAGCTGTTGCAGGATATATCATTATAAGATGTTGCAGGATATATCATTATAAGCTGTTGCAGGATATATCATTATAAGCTGTTGCAGGATATATCATTATAAGCTGTTGCAGGATATATCATTATAAGCTGTTGCAGGATATATCATAAGCTGTTGCAGGATATATCATTATAAGCTGTTGCAGGATATATCATTATAAGCTGTTGCAGGATATATCATTATAAGCTGTTGCAGGATATATCATTATAAGCTGTTGCAGGATATATCATTATAAGCTGTTGCAGGATATATCATAAGCTGTTGCAGGATATATCATTATAAGCTGTTGCAGGATATATCATTATAAGCTGTTGCAGGATATATCATTATAAGCTGTTGCAGGATATATCATTATGAGCTGTTGCAGGATAGATTATTATAAGCTGTTGCAGGATATATCATTATAAGCTGTGGGACATAAGAAAGGATGAGTAAATCTGATGAGACAGTTTGTATCAGCCAGTGACTTGTCTAGAGTATGTAAGGATGTAAAGACACACACACACACATACACACATATGTTATATAGTAGTGTCCGATACACGGCACACATCAACCCTCTGCTACATGGCAGTGTCACAGACGTTCAGTGCCCCATACAAAACACACCAGCTTGCTGTCACTAGTTACATATATTCCAGCCCAACAGCCTTCGCCTTATCAGCAGATCGCCATCTTGGTTCTGTCCGCACACATTGTAGATATACAACATTGGTTGTTTTTTTTTTTTTTTTTTTTTTACAATCATTGTTAACACTTTTTTCTTTTAATATGTCGCACAAGGACAGACTTAGAAAGGGGAGACAAAACGGTGGGTAGGGGAGGTAATAAATGGTGTTTAAAGTACTTAAACTTAAATCACTGGATGAGGCGACTAGCGATAATAATCGAACACTTGTCCGCCCTGATACCGGATATTGTTCTCTTGTCAATAAAAACATTATTTTAATCAGTTTATGTAGAGACACCTAGCGGATCTCGCAAACTATTGAATTGATAAATATCCGGTATTTTAAATGTGAGATTGTTATTATTTTAACTTAATCATTCTATGTCTCGTAAATAGTATGTTTTAGTACATAACCAAAAAAATATACACAGCAAAGATAATCAAAATCAGTTAATTGGAAAAATAAATGTGTTTATTTTGTTAAATTTTTTTACTTTTAGTTGAAAATGCTGTTGTATCTTCTGTTATCGTTGACGGTGTGTGCCGTTGGAGCTGTGGATTTGACCATCAGGTATAACCCACCTGTAGTATCACTCACCTTACCAGGTAAGTTAAGTTCGGTTACATTTTTTAAATGTAATCTACACCTATTTTGTACTGCTGATCATTTGTATTTATCTTTGAGTAAGCCAGGGAAGTAAGGTTACATTATTAATGCATGTGTAATCTACACCCCTTTTGTACTTCAGATCATTTGTATTTATCGTTGAGTAAGATGTTACACAGTGGCGTCGCTAGGTCGGGTGTCACCCCGTGCAGCACTTCGTGGTGTCACCCCCCCCCCCTCAAGAAACAAAGTATATATATATATATATATATATATATATATATATATATATATATATATATATATATATATATATATATATATATATATATATATATATATATATATCTGTCTGTCTCTCTCTCTCTCTCTCTCTCTCTGTGTGTGTCAGCCTACATAGGCCTGTAATTTAAATATATGCTACATACGCTTATATGTATGTGTATAAGCTTTAATCACTGCAGAATTAATAGTAACAATGTTTGTCTATAATCTGTTAATAATACAGTTGGATGTAGCATTGGTTTCTCTATAGTATGTTTTCGTCATTGTGTCACCCCCAGAGTCTTATAATAATTGTCCATTTGTACTTCAAAAACTATTTAACTTTTATAAATCATTAATGGATCTGGCAAAAAAGCATTTTTTTCTGTACATTTTCCAATTGTTTGCCAATTGTTTGCCTTGGTGTCACACCCCTAAATGGTGTCACCCGGCGCAGTTCGCACCCCCCCCCCTCCGCCCTCGCTACGCCTATGATGCTACTACCAACACTAATCATGATACATCCACAACATCCACTTGTCTCATAACTAAACATTCTGCTTCGTCTAGGAAAAGGAAGATAATAAACCGGGAGAGATCTCCCCTAAACTTTCTCGAATATTCTTATATAACTTTGAATATAGACAGACAGACAGACACACAGACATACGGACAAGATTGCAAAATTATGTTTTTCCGTATCAATGAGGTGTAAAACGTCGAGATTTGTAAAAATCTCTATTTTTTTTGGACGATTACAATACTTTCTCTATACTTCGTATATACGAGAAAGTAAAAATGAAAACAGAATTTTAACATTTAGGTTATTCAATGTTCTATGTGAGATAAGCACGCGAATTAATATATATATATATATATATATATATATATATATATATATATATATATATCTATATCTAATATATAAAGCTCAGTTCTGTATGTAATGCATGTTTGTCGTTGACACTTCTATGGATTTAAGTGTTAGATTTTTTATCGTGCTCATAGTCTAAATGTACGAGTCAAAAAATTACCATTGAAAGTCTTTAAAAACAATTTTCACTCTATTTACTTAGAAGAATAATTTTCAATTATGAACACGACATAAAATTTTTAAAAAGAGTATCGACGTTTATAAAATTTCTAAAATTGTGTCGGAAATGTATTGACTGCACAGTTACTTCCCTTTAATAAAAAAATTTCTTAAGAAGAAAGAATTTACATTTTATTACTTTGTTTTTGGTGTTAAGAAAAAAATAATAATTACATAATTAGCGGGGATTGATTAAGTGCAATGTCGTTAGGTATTTTTAACACTGCCTTTTATTTATTCTATACACTGAACATACTGTTCAATATTTTTTTTTTTAAATCAATAACATTTAATAAGCCAGGTCCTACAAATCCTATATGTTTATTTCTTTCCATTTACGGATAAGCTTGGAGTATTATCATTTTTGTTCACTAAATTGAAACAGGCGCGTCCGCCGGCGCCCTTGCACGGTTCGATTTGGCACCCTGGGCTATCATGTGAGCGCTATGCTGCATAGTTTTGTTTTTAACAGTGCGATAGACTATGGGTAAGAAAGGTTACTATAGACTTTAAGTGAATCAAATCCGGGCGTCCTCCGGCACCCCGACAGGGTGCTATTTGGCGCCCCGGGCCTTCCGGTGTACGCTATGGTATATACGTTCGCGTGAGTTCAAAAGACTATGAATAAGTTATGTACTATAGTCGTTTACTAAGTTCAATCAGGCGGTGACGTCATGGTGCGTCCTCTGGCGCCCAGACAGGGTGCTATTTGGGGTCCCGGGCCTCCCGTGTTCGGTTTCGCGCCTACGTTCATTAAAGTGAGTGCAAAAGACTATGAATAAGTTGGGGTACTATAGTCGTTTATTAAGCTGAAACAGGCGATTCCGCCCCGGGCTAGACTCTGAGCACTGTGCGTTTATGTTCGCGTTAGTGTTTTCTTTGTGTTTAGGTTGGGTTTGCGTTAGTGGTTGCGTTTTGATTTGGTTCGTTTTTGTTCTTTCTTTTTTCGTTTTCGTTTGTGTTTTATCTTCTTTGCGTTTGTGTTTGTATTTGTGTTTGTGGTTGGTTTTGCGTTTGTATTTGGTTTGTTTTCGTTTGTTTTTTTCGTTTGTGTTTTTTTCTTTGGGTTTGTGGTTGGTTTTGCATTTGGATTTGGTTTGTTTTCGTTTGCTTTTTCGTTTGTTTTTTTTCTTTGTGTTCGTATTGGTGTTTGTGGTTGTGGTTGGGTTAGTTGTTAGGTTTTTGTTTTCGTTTGTATTTGTAATTGTGTTAGCTTTATGTTTGCGTTTTGTTGTTTTGGTTTGGGTTTGGGTGTGCAATGCCGGGTTTATGATGATTACTAAACACACAGGTAATGGTTTTTCACAGAAGCCAGAGCAGGGCCTGGCCGGGACGGCTAGTATATATATTAATATATATATATATATATATATATATATATATATATATATATATATATATATATATATATATATATATATATATATATATATATATATATATATATATGTGACGAGCGAACATTTATCCTGCCGACAACGCCAATTGTAACGAGCCAACAGTTACCATGCTCGCAACGCCACATGTAATGAGACCTAATTGCCTGTAGTGCCACGTGTTAACGAGTTTAACCACTCATTCTAGACAACATTGACCACAGTATAGATACTCAAGATGCAGGTTCGCTATTGATCCTTTATTACATGAATCAAGAAATGCTTCATAATAACACAATAAATCAACAGGAATGCTTCTCAATAATAGTCTGAATCAACTGACCCCTAACAGTCCTTCACTAGGCTTCATATAACTGAATCCACATGTCTATAATCCTCCTTAACACAATACGGCTAACCCGTTCTATAACCGACTTGACATAGTCACACAGACTGACTGATCTAAGCGAGCGATGAAGGAGGTAAGAGCCTCGAAACGGGAAGAGAGAGGACGAGTTCTGCCGTCCCCTCCTATTTATGCCTTGAAATCGTAGTCGTACTTGTCTCCATTTCCGTAATCGATACTTGTAATCGATGTATCCGAATACTAATGTCGCAGTTTCTGACGTACCGTCCGATTCACTAAAACATCTGCGTCCCATCCATCAAAGTTGACAGCTCGTCTGAAACTTCTCGTACCGTTTCCCAAAATAGCACGCGTTGGCTTTGAGATTGTTATCAGACCGATCCAATAAGCCACCTGTTATGGTTGCGTCAGATTTCATACTGCGTCGCGGCTTCTCGTTCGTTATCATTTGTAACTGGTAGTTAGGCCTACCCCAGTTACATCCACCCCTGCTTTTTTTGTGTGTTTTCAACCACAAACAACGCCTGGCAGGTGCACTCCTCCAAAGTCAATCGCACAGTCGTAAAAAAAAAAAAATTTATTGTTCCACTCACTGTCCACGACGTTCCATTCGTATACGATTGCCAGTTATACCTATTTCACATATCAACTGTGTCTACATCATCTTCCTGAGACACAAAACAGTTCTAGAATTCACATCCACCCTTTCCATTTGGTGCCTTCACCAGTTCACTTCTATAGCTCTTTGAACAGTCTGTTTTCATACCAGCGCGACCATGAAAGAATTGATGGTTGCTGACAAAAAATTTCGTATTCCTTCTGTTCCTTAAACTTCTCCGCGGACCACTTATCTGATGGTCTACTGTCTCTCTGCTTCTGGAGGGACCGGGATCCTCATTGTTGCCGGTATCCTCCCCTTGCGTATCGCGGTTGTTCTGTTGATGGTGATATGGTTCCGGAATGGGTATGTGAATTTCCGTTATAACTTCCGGTTCCCTAATTGTCTTGGGTTTCTCTGTGTGTAACTGCTCTTCTTGCCTATTCCAATATTTCTTTAATTGAGCAATATTCGCCCACCGATCCGGTTTGGCGTGATCGATGGGTCTTATCTTAAAGGGGCCACCTGCTGCTTTAGGCATCTCCACGACTTGCCATATCTCCTGTCCCCAGAGATCGTGGATTTTGTTTCTGCCTAACGGGTGGCTACGCAGTAATACCCTGTCATTCAGTTTGAGTGGCGGGTCCTTCGTCTGTATCGGCGGTTCCCTTCGCCGAGATTCATGTTCTAGTCTTTCCTGTACTACCCTGTACATTTCTCTAATTCTTCTCATATGTTCATTCACATATTCCAGTGCGGTGTATGAGCCAGTCATACTCTCCCTTTTTCCTAGGAACAAATCAAGAGGGAGTCGAGCCTCTCGTCCGAACAGCAACATGTATGGCGTAAAGCCGGTTGTGGCATGGGGTGTGCAGTTGTATAGATATACCAACTCTGGGAGAAAATCAGGCCAACGTTTTTTCTGTTCAGGTTCTAGCGTACGCAGCAAATCATGCATGCTGCGGTTGAACCGTTCACACTGTCCGTTTCCCTTCGGATTAAATGTGGTTGTTCTAGATTTGTTGATCCCGTAGTGGCTGCACAGTTGGTTAATTACTTCTGACTCGAAAGCCCTTCCTTGGTCAGAGTGTAATTGTCTTGGTATGCCATATTTGATGAACCAATGTTCTAATAAGACCTTTGCCACTGTTTTGGCAGTCTGATCTCGTGTGGGCACCGCCACAGTCCATTTGGTGAATACATCAGTCATTACCAACACATGTTCCGTCCCATCCGATGATTGCTCCAACGACGTAAAGTCCATAGCCACAATCTCTAGTGGTTTTGTCGCCAGTAGGTGTCCTGATGGCTGTCTCATTTTGACAACTGGCATTTTCGCATGCTGACACCTCACACAAGCCTCACAATGGCGTTTGACCTCCATTTCCATATTGGGCCAGTAACACCTCCGTCGTAATATTTTGTGCGTCCTGTCCTGACCTTGGTGTCCTGCCCTGTCATGTGCCAACCTTAGCACTTCTTCTCGTAATTGTCCCGGCACCACCACCTGGTGTATTGTGCCATCAATTTGGTCATGAATTCTCCGCATGAGAACACCATCCTTTATACTGAGACGGTTCCACTGACTCAGTATTTTCTTTGTTTCTCGACCAAATTGTTCTCTTTCCCTTCTTCCTGGGAATTTTTGTTCCTGGACGTATTTCAATAGCGGTTGTAAGCCACTATCCGTTCTCTGGGCATCTCTTATCTTTTTGTGATTAAGGCAATTAAAATCACTACTGTCCATATGTTCGGGCTCTGTGGATATGTGCTCCACCCCGGTCTGCCCGTTCTGCATCACTTGTACCCCATGAGGGATATCTGTTGACGCTCTGACCTCACATATTCCTGTCAGTGTTTCTTCCTCATCACCCGGTCTCTCGTAAGGATTCCTTGATAACGCGTCAGCATTACCATTGGACTGCCCTGGGCGATATTTTCTCTCCAGGTCAAAGAGTGCCAATTCTGCTGCCCATCGCTGTTCGATGGATCCCAACTTTGCTGTAATTTGAAGTTCTTTTTCAATATCTGATAATTTTTCTAGTTTGCCAACACTGTTCTGTTGTCCACTATTTTTATTTACTTCTTCCGATAACAGACACTCTAAAGATGAACATTTCTCCTGTGCTTTTAATTTGCATGAACTTTTCCTATCCAGTTTCCTGGTTAGACTTTGAATTCCTTTATTAAGTCTACCAATTTTCTTCTTATCATCATTTTTCTCTACCAACAAATTGTTCACTTGAAACTTTTCAACATTCAAGTTCATTTCACAGTTCATTTTTTTCATTAGTTGTGTTTTGCCTTTCTTTTTCTCCTTACTGTGTTTCTTTGTCATTTTGTTTACTAAGTCATTACCTCGCCGCTCTGTAGTCTTGACCTGCCGTACAGAGAGCGATCGTTTCACCGGACAGTGTTGTGCCATATGTCCGGGTTGTGAACAAGACAGACAAATTGGTCGACCGTCTGCCGTCCATTGGAGTGATGGCTTGGCAGGACGCGGCCGTCCAACCCGTCCCTGTTTTGTACCGTTCTTTTCCTGATTCTCAGCTGTTGACCTGCTTTCCAACCACTTCAAGCGTTGGTCAACCTTCTCTAGGTGGGCCAACAGTTGAGCCATCATGGTCTCCATCGTGTCGGCCCCTGTGGGTGGGGATTGTCTCTGTTCAGGCACAGAGACTTTGTCCACCGAACAGTTCGATTGGTCCTCATCCTCGGACCTGCGGATCGCTGAGTTCCTGACCTGAAGGAAGGTCAACTGCGGGTCTTTGTGGACCTCCTCCCTCAACTCTCTTCTTAGGATCGGGGTTGCTAGCCCCTCGATGAACTGGTCCCTCAGTAGGCGTACATCAATGTCCGGTATTTTGACCTTTACCGAATCAAAGGCCCTGTTCATCCTGTGTGAGTACTCCATCACACTCTCCGCCATTCTCTGCTTTAAGCCCACGAATCCCGATAGCAGTTGCACTCCCGACCGTCTCTCCCCAAAGGTCTCCATAATCAGATCTAGCACCTTATCTGGATCTGATTGGACGGTCCTATCGTGGCACTTAACCTCTGCCCTAACCGTTTCACCTATACTGCCCATCAGCAGTCTTAATCTTTCCTCTGGTGACATATGTCTCGAGGCCCAGGCCGCTTTGACCTCTTCACTGAACCTGTTGGTTAAAGTTGGATCTCCGTCCCCGTAAAATTTGTTAATATGGGACTCTCTGGGTAGGACTACTATATGGGTCTGCTTCTCGTCCAGAGTAGACATTTTCTTCCTTAAGTACTAAAAAAAAAGAGTTCTTTCTTACCGTGTGTGTATGAAAAATTTTTCCTCGTTCCTCAATTTTCACAGTTCCTGAATGTCCGAATTCACACACACACTAAACACAGTTATGCACAAGGTTGACTATAGGTGCCTTAAACGGCAAGTCTAGTTGAATTCATCCTGATCGCAGCGCCAATTGTGACGAGCGAACATTTATCCTGCCGACAACGCCAATTGTAACGAGCCAACAGTTACCATGCTCGCAACGCCACATGTAATGAGACCTAATTGCCTGTAGTGCCACGTGTTAACGAGTTTAACCACTCATTCTAGACAACATTGACCACAGTATAGATACTCAAGATGCAGGTTCGCTATTGATCCTTTATTACATGAATCAAGAAATGCTTCATAATAACACAATAAATCAACAGGAATGCTTCTCAATAATAGTCTGAATCAACTGACCCCTAACAGTCCTTCACTAGGCTTCATATAACTGAATCCACATGTCTATAATCCTCCTTAACACAATACGGCTAACCCGTTCTATAACCGACTTGACATAGTCACACAGACTGACTGATCTAAGCGAGCGATGAAGGAGGTAAGAGCCTCGAAACGGGAAGAGAGAGGACGAGTTCTGCCGTCCCCTCCTATTTATGCCTTGAAATCGTAGTCGTACTTGTCTCCATTTCCGTAATCGATACTTGTAATCGATGTATCCGAATACTAATGTCGCAGTTTCTGACGTACCGTCCGATTCACTAAAACATCTGCGTCCCATCCATCAAAGTTGACAGCTCGTCTGAAACTTCTCGTACCGTTTCCCAAAATAGCACGCGTTGGCTTTGAGATTGTTATCAGACCGATCCAATAAGCCACCTGTTATGGTTGCGTCAGATTTCATA